>NC_052951.1:23761654-24361654 GCF_013358895.1 Oreochromis aureus
GCAGATCAATAAAGATGCTCCCTCGCTTTCCTCTCTGTCTTTCCCATTCTCCCTCTCTGTCCATCTCTCTCTCTCTTTCTCATCCACCTGTGCTCAGCAGCCAATACATCTAATGCAGTTTCCCTCTGCTATCTTCATCCCTGCCACCTCCCATCCCATCCCTTTCTCTCCCTTTCCCTCCCTCCCTCGCTGCACAGGTGATGTCATTCTTTTCCAGCTGGATTCTCCTCCCTTCTCCCTCCCTCCCCTCGCGCTCGCTCTCTCCTCCGTTCCCCATTAGCGACTGGCTCTCCAAAGCGCAGCATCTATCCACAGTAGCTTCTTTTCCACGAGTGGGAGGGGGATGAGGAATGCCGGTGTGAGGTGTGAGCGCTAACCCGGGAGGAGAGCTTAAAGCTGGGGTACAAGGAGCAGGATCACTGGCCCCATGCCATGGAGCTGCACTGCTGGGCACACACTTACACCGCTGGAGCTTTATAGGCAGGAAAGAGTTGCAAGGGGCAGAGAGAGGAGTTTGACAGGCAGTGAATGAAGATCAGTGAGAGCTGCAGGCATCGGTCCTGGCTTTTGGGAGGTGAAGGGGGCATTGTTTGGATGACTTGAAGCCGGGCAAGAGGCTCCTTCCCAGGGGGCTGCAGATGCACAAACAAGCCCCCCCTCCCTTTTTTTCACATTTTTTTCCTTAAATTCAACACTGGCTCATCTACTGAGGAGGGAAATCTGAGCTTCTTAAAGAAGTAAAAGAAATCTTGAAGAGTTGACTTAATGAGTTTTTGCTCTGAACTTTTGACAGAAAAATCTGCTAAACTTGCGTGTTGAACTGGATGGCTTTATCTTTGGCCATGCAACTTCCTTCTCCTTTGGATTCAGTTTTGTGTATTCAGCAGATTTTTTTTCTTCTTCGTTGAGGTTTATCAGCGTCTCTGTTGCAGTCTCTTGACAGAGAGAGAGAGAGAGAGAGAGAGAGAGAGAGAGAGAGAGAGAGAAAGCGTGACACATGAATGGATCTGTGTTGACTTAAAGTCTCTTTCTGTAGTGATATCTGACAGTCATCCAGCGAAGCTTCCGTTTTTTTGTTGTTGTTTTTTTACGGCCAAATCAAGGAAGGGTTTTTATTTTTATTTTTAACTAAACCTCCTTCTGGACAGTTCTCCCCTTGCAGCAAAGAGCGTGGCGTCAGCCTTTGCCCTTCTCTTTTACTTATTCATTTTTTTTCTTCATCTCTTGGTGAACGAGGGGAAACTTCCCCTCGCTGGCACCCTCCCTCCTGTGGAAATGGCTTTCCTGGTCCGTTGCTATGCCAACTGCTTGCAGCCGTGGTCCTCCAAAGTAAGCGATGTCGTAATCCCTTTTTTGGCCAGTGCCTCTGGCTTAGGATGCTGCCGCCTCTGTGTGTGCATGTGCGTCTGTGTGTGTGTGTGTGTGTGTGTGTGTGTGTGTGTGTGTTACTGAGAGAAAGATGGGGTGTGGATGAGAGAAACTGAGCTCGATTCATATGCATATGCATTTTATCTGTTTAGAGGCGCTTGCATGCTGTGCATGTGGCTGTAATTTGAATTTTAACCAGTGTTCTGCACTGAAAATGACTGATAGCCACAACTGCTGGCACCATGCCAAAGCTTTTTCAAGGAGGAATTTAAAAGCTAATAATATGCACAGAATAAAGCAAAAAAATGTGTCAGTAGTTCAAAAAATAAGACGATTTTGTGTCTATGTGGGAATATGCCTCCTTTTGCTTGGACAGTGTTCAGTCAGCCAGGAGAATGAACCTGATGTTGATCTACATTTGATGCTTTGATCTGTTGGAGGCTTTTTTTCTGGCTTTGCACCAAATATTGAATTGTTCTCAGCAGCTGCAACAACAAGAGCAAACTGATCAGAGGGGCTTCCAAAATATGCTGCTATGAATTATGTGTTTTGATACTGCTTTTTTTTTTTTTTTTTTTTTTTTAAACTTTTGCTTATGTCATAATTGCAGGTGTTGGGGCAAAGGTGTTGAGCTAGACTGCACTATTTAAAACATGAAAGCGCACATGCACTATTTGTAAAACCTTGAACTGTTTGTCTTTATGGCGAAAAACTGTCCGTGTAAAGTTACAAGCAGTCGAGTCCTTGGTTTGTGCAAAATGACATTTATTGGTGCTTTTCTTTCAGTCGGGGCATACCTGTTAGCCATCTGATCTGACATGTCTGGTCTGTATGTTGCCTCCCTGATGTCAGCATTGAACTCATAATGATGTCGCTGTTTGTATAGTTAACAATTACATGTACTAGTTTGAAGTTCTTAAGATAATTGGCTGGAGGTTGTTCCTGGTGAACTTCTTGGTGAGGAGAGTTAGTACCAATTCTGTTCTACTGTTTGTTTCTCTCTTCTCTTTTTTATTTGAATAATTGAAAAAAGAACATGGAGGGTCATCTGATGTCTCTGTTCACAGCAGAATGACTGTACCTTCTACCTTATATGTCTGTCTCTTTGGGAGCAACAGTCTAGGTGCTGAAAGCCTCAGCGATGTTTGTCTTCATTGTGTGTGTGTGTGCATGTGTGTGTGTAGATGCTTTCAGTTGGATGAGTAATAATTAGGTCCCTGGAGATGAAAGGGGATAAAGAGAGAAGATGTTAAGTCTAAGAGAACACATTAAATCTGAACCACACATAGTACAGAACAAACTCTTAAATACCTTGTTACCCTTCTTTATTGCCTTTCCTTCCTTGTGTGTTCCAAATTTTACACGGAGTGCTCGCTGATTACAAGGTATAATGTATCTTCTGCTGAATATAAACCTAAAATCTAATTCTGGAGGGGTTTTTTTCCTTTTTTGCTCCTTTCACATTATGATAGCTCAACCCCCGCAGCCATGTAAACACTATTTAATGGCAGCATCGTATTCACTTTCAAATTTCCCATAGTTTTCTGTGCATTAGGTTGTATTATATGAGAATTGAACAAATGGGATTTTTCAGGCTAATGTCAGTTATCCTGCCAAGTCTGTTTCTGATCAGTCAAATATAGTTGTTAAACTTTAGTCACAATTAATGAATCAGTAGTAAGTGTAACAAATTCATGACGCTTAAGGTGATTTTTTTTTTTTTGAAGTTTGTTTACTCATTCAAACCACTGATTGGGTTCTTGCTTTAATCAAATATTTGTTAATTAGCATTTTAGGGATTCATTATCATTGTTTTCGCAGCAGCTTAGCTTGAGCTTGTTTATCTGGATGTTATTACTGTTCCTTCTACAGGCTGCACACGCAGAGCTAATTTATCCTCCATCTACAGCTGTTAAGGTTTCATCCAGCGTGGCCCGTTTGAAGTCCGTACTTAATTGGTCGGCGTCTGTGATGAGCCCACCTTTTGCAAAGGTTAATTAAATTTCCCTGGTTCCTCTTATTACTACTGCTCTTTCTGAAGGTGCAGTTGCAGTGCACAGACACGGCCATGTGGGGTTTAAAGGAAACAGAAGCAAATCGAAAGTGTTAGCGTGGACTCCAGTGGGGTTTTTTTCTCCTCTCCTTATGACAGTGTAATTTCATTCATCGTGAGATCTCAGGGAGGACGGGATGAGGAAAGGGGCAGGGCTTGATTTGAAGATAAAGAAGACAGCCAGAAAAGAAAGAAAGAAGGCAAGAAAGAGAGAGAGCAATAGGAGAATAACTCAGTGAGTATAAGAAAGTAATTTTGGTCCACAAGAGGGTTTCACAATTTTATAATTGACGTCCTTCTCAGAAAGGCGGCCAATTATTTTTCTCTGGAAGCGAGCCTCCTTTTGAAAAGTTTTGGCTTGATTGAACAGGCTGGGATTGGCGATTTCCTTCCTTGCTGTGAACTCGGATTCATCTCCAATGATTCACCGGCCTCTACAGCACCAGTGCAGTCCATGCAGCTTTGCAGTGAATTACGGCGAGTCCCTATTTTAATTTGCCTAAACACAATTATAGCCCCGAAAGCTGAACAAGCTGGGCTGCCACGAAAGATCTAAGAGACCAAAAACATAGCGTAGGTTATTTAATTCAAACAAATCACTTTGGTTTACTTAGCTGCCAGCTGGCTTTTACAGTCTCCAGCTTAGATTACTACAGACTTGGAGAAGAACCCCTGTGAATGAGCTACAATGAAAACTAAGCAGCTTATTTTGCCATGTTAGTTGTCTTTTTTTTTTTTTCAGTATTATTCCAAACAGCAGCTCTTACCATGCTCACTTACTCCAGCTTCTAACATCAGAGGGTTAGTTATTGAAATATTGACTGAGTGGCTGGAAATTTGGCATCAGATGACAGGCAGCCAAATGTAGGCCAGTGGAGCTGTTCTGTGGTGCCAGGAGGGTTTCTCTTCTGAGGGATCAAGGCCTAGATTTATTTACTTACTCCAATAAACACCCTGAACATTAGAAGGCAGTTAGTTGTATGCTTTATAAGAGGCTTTCAAAGTCTTGCTTGGGTTTTATAGTTTTATTGTACGGTGTTTCTGGATGAACTGTCCCTTTAAATCACATCCTGCTCATCCCAGCGGAACACAACCTCAGTCTACATCCTCCCGATGCTGGAAGACTTGTCAAAATGTTCTGCTGCTGAACTCTCTGAACCTCCCTGCTGCTTACATGAGTTCTCTGTTGGGCTTTCTCAGCTTCCTCTGTTTTTTTTTGTTGTTGTTTTTTTCGTCTCTTGTGTTTTCTCTCACTGTATCTTTAAATCTCATTTCTGTTAGCGAGAGGACTTCCTGATGTCTTCCTCTTGCCCCTTTCATTTCTTTCTCAGGGACTCGATCCTCTTCTGCCTGTCCACCTCTTCATCTCCCTCTACCTGCATCTATTATTAAAACGTCAATAACGGGGCCCGTTGTTGTTGTTGTCGTCCTGATGCTGCCGCTGCCACTTCTGTTGCTACCAAGCTGGGTTTTATCCTCACTCACATGCACCTCCGTGTCTTATAAATCACACCAAATCCTTCCAAAACCAACCTCTGCTCTCTGTTTCTGCACCAAATCCCACCCATGACTTAATAACCTTCCAGATGCCTCGTAGTTCCTTTCGACTCCTTTTTGCTGTCGCTCAAAATCGGATTCACTCATGCTTCCTCCAACTAGTGCCGTTTTACCCATCTGGATGGTTGTGGTGTGATTTCCCCAGTTTTGGAGTTATCATCTCTGTGGTAAATGGACTGGCACTTACACGGTGCTTTTCTGCTCTAACTGAGCACTCAAAGCACTTCTTACTGTAAGTCACATTCACCCATTCACAAGCACATTCATACAGCACTTTATTCTGTGCTTTTAAGCGCTTTCTAACTATCATGCGCTCACTCACACTGCGATGACTGAGATAGTTAGGGGTTCACCTTCGGATTTGTGGAATAGGTGCTGTGTGCCTAAGAATGAAATGTCTGCTTTTTCTTTAACCAAATTGAAATGTTAAAAATCTTTAAAATATGTGAATTTGGTTCAAGTATTGTTATTTAAATGTATTTTATAGTTTGCAGTTTTGCATGGTGGCAAGTGTGCTTCATAAAATGGACTTGGTCTGTATGTCTTAGCTGCTTTAAAGGAACCTCAGGTTGCTGTTTAATTGGTTTTTCTTTCTTTACGAATTATTTATAAGAGGCACTTATTTTTAAGAGTTCTTTCCACGTGTCTAAGTTAATATATATATATTTCTTCTTTTACTTGTACTAGGTGAGATAAGTTTTCTTATTGAAACAGGAAATGTCTGATAAGAGGATTCATGCTCAAAACAAGCGCATAACTTAGGTTGAAAGTAATTTCCCCCTCAGCTGCAGATTTCTCTGGCATAGGCCACCAGGTCCAGACTCGTAGCTGACCCAGACTGCTGCATTTGCTTCACTCAGCAATCAATGGATCTTGCTGAACATTGACATAATCAGCTTGTATGGACCCATGCTGGGTCGAATAGTAATGGGGCTGTAGAAGCATTGGTAGGGGAGAGCCAGCGTGGGATGATGGATTTAGTGCCAGAGCAGGCAGACCCAGGCGAGGCAGGTCAGGGAGATGGACAGGTAGGGAGACAAAGCATCTGGCATACTTTACTTGCAGCAATAACAGGAAAACTGCACTAACTCGTTATCACGCAAGATGGGACTGATCAAGTGAATGGCTGGTTTAGTAGAATTTAACAGGGTCCAAATTAGATTTGAAAGACCTTAAACTGATGTAAATAGACCTTCCAAAATACTTTGCAGGTTGTGTAAGATTTATATGATATATGTTTTAGCTACAGTTACTGATCTGCCGTCACCATCAGATCAGACTGGATAGATGGCTATATTAAACTGCTGAAACTCTATTGAGTGGAATGCGGAGATTAATTATTCTTCAGTGCAGTCTATTGACCCTTTGCTTAGTGCTGTGGCTTCATGCCCAGACATCCGTGCAAGGCTGATTAGGAACTGAGCACCTCCAACATTTTTCTTTCCTCTTTTTTTTCCCTTTTTTTGTTAAAGGTGCAGCACGTGTTGCTTCGAGGGCCAAAAATACGGTATGAATTCTTAACAAACAGCAGCGCAGTGGTTAGCACAGTCCCCAAAAACAAAAAGGTCCTGCTCTCCCCTGTTCCCATCTTCACCCTGTGTGGCTTCTCTCTGGGTTTGGTTTCTACGTACAGCCCAGTGACATGCTTGTTGGATATATTTGTGATTCAAAATTGTTTTTAGGTGGGATGAGTGTGAATGTTGTTCGTCTCGCTGTTAGCCATGTGATAGACTCGTGGCCTTTCGGAGGTGCGCCCTCCCCCTTTGTCCTGTGACTGCCAGGATGGGCTCCAGCACTTCTACCACCCTGTATCAATATGAACTTGGAAAATCAGTTTAACACCGTTTTTAGTGTCATATTCGAAATAAAAATGCTTTGCAGAGACGAGTTTCTAAAGACTTCCCATAATGACTTGACTTTAATGACTTATGACCAAAATTTCAGCATCTTCTAAATAAACATTTGATTTTTAGTAAATCCTCCAGCCCACATGTTGAAGTCAGAATGGCCATCGATGATTAAAAAGCTCTTTGTACTGCGGTCCTCTGCATCATGAGATCAGCAGATGAAATATTAAGCATTCGATAGATGCGCCATGGCTCCCTTGGTACATGAATATGTTGACAAAACCATTTTTGTGCTCTCAGAGGATGACCTTTGCCAGGTGAGGTAATGCCATTGCCTCTTCACATTGGCCTTGACAGATTTACCCTGACCTCCGCCCCGCAGACAGGCTAATAGACGAACTGACAGAATTCACACAGGCCGTCAAGGTAATGTGGCCTTTAAGCTCAATAGATGGGGAGGAGGGGCATCCAGAGAGAGAGCGAGAGAGACGATGGGACAAAGGCAGAGGGAGAGGGAGAATTGGAGTCAGAGACAACAATAGAGAGAGAGTGAGCTTTTAGCATACCAGGGGAGGTCTAGAATATCATATGCACAGGAAGTAGGGGTGATAAAGATCAATATGGATTGCATTAAGCCAAGCCATGCCCTACTCACCTCCCATAAGCCATAAATTACTCTTCAGTCCTTTGTAAACAAAAACACGCATTGCTTCTTTCTCATTTCCATGAGCGTGCCTCATAGAAATCTAGAAGATTTCTTAAAACTAAAACGTCATCAAGCAGCAGTTGCAGGCACTGTACAGTGTTATTACCTCATCATGCTGTTGAATCATTCTCTATGTGAAAAATGAAGGTTTCAGGTTGCATTTGGATCTCTTGGCTTTTTTTGAGATTAGATAAAAATGACATGTTTTATTACTCGGTTGGTCAGAATGGTCGCTCAGCTTGAGCCGCATGTGGACTCTGTGGATATTTAGATAGGCTGCACACTTGGACTCAGTCTGCTTCTGTTTCTCTGCAAAAAATAGATGTTTTGGTTGATAATGTGGCATTCCCATCGACACCAGTGTCACTGCAAGAGTTCAAATGGACTCTTATCTCTGCATTGAAGTACACTGCGAGGACTCGTAGGCAGTTGGATGTGTCATTCATGTGCCTTGTTCACTGTCATTAAAGCTGTGAAGCTGTGGACCAGCTCCGACTTGTTCCAATGGAACATTAAAGGACTTTGTACCTCCCAGGTACAAACTGACACTCTAAGCATGCTCGTTGAGTTTGACATCTTTTTTGCTTTTCACTCAGAAACAACTGACGAGGGCGTGATTGCTCGCCTGCACTTATATGCTATTTTAAAGTCGGATTTGGTTGGTAGGTTGTTCTTGTCAAGTTTTCACAATTTACTGATTTGCTTTTAACCACACTGTCGCTGCTGTTTACCTTTTTGCAATGCAGGATATGGTTATGACGACACCCCACAGTGTGGTGTTAAAGTTGAAGCTGTTGTGAAGCACCTTAAAGAAAAAGCACTTGCTTTCTTAGTAGTTTACCACACTTTTCTTTTTCATGTAATAGTAAGCGGGGCGGGGGCGCGCTCTGGGATTGAATGTTTTAGTAGTTAGTGGCATAAAAGGGCCTGTGTTGTATCCTGAATGGTGTAATTATTGTCCATTAGCTTTGATAGGCTGAAATTTTAGAGTGAAAAGCCCACTCAGGCCCTGTTTGCATTCACTGGCCCAAGCTGGTCAACATTACAGCATTAAAAGGAGTGAAAGTGAGACACTTCGTGCATAAAATACACACAGAGAGACACACGCGCACACAGTTATCACGTGTCCTCATCTACAGCTGTGCATGTGACCTTTGAACTTAGCAGATTTGCACTCTTGTATGCATTTTAACACCCGCAAATGCATAGAACAGTAGCCACACGCATACAATAGATATGCAAAAACATTCATTTTATATATACAGACTCCACCTACCAGAACTACAACTGCCAGACTACACACCCTCAGCACACACACACGACACACTCTAGTGCTGATATTTCAGCCACTCATGGCCCCCACCCACTCAATTTCACTTGCTCCCATTATTTCACTGCTATTGATCCACATCCCCCTCGTCCGCCTGCCGATCCAGAGAGCCTTTACTGGATAATTTTCAAGGGCATTTGTAAATGCAACACGGGGTAAATGGGTGATTGCCATGTGGCTGGTTTTTATATGCTGTTGGTTGTTTTGTGAATTTGTGAGGGGGGAGAGTGCAGGGAAGCATTAGGAAATGGGAACCCTGAATGGGGAAAAAAAAAATATGATGAGGCCGATCATGGAAGATTTTCTCCTCCTTTGTGCATTTCTAATTTGTAGGAGTTAAATTGTTTAAAACTACAGTAACACTTGACATTTGTGCATTTAATTTCTTTTAACTTCAGTTGAATTTTTAAGGTTTTTCTTTTTTTCTCTCCCCACCCTCTGCTTTCAGGCATTGTTACAGCCACCTTGCACATTAACATTTCGGCACCGAATATTTAAACAAATGTAAAAACCCTTTTCTAAAATACAAATCCACATCTGTAGCCTGCGTTGTGGCAGGAGAATGGAGTCAAATGATTTTAGATTTATATAAAAACGGGAATAACTTTTTCAGACGTTAAGTGCAGGTCCTTGCATGTACTTGCTTTACTGTTAAGCATTGTTTTTGTGAGGTAGAATAAATTTCCTGCGGTACTAAAACTGCAGTTAGTTCTGTTTGTCTGGCTGAGGTGTGTGCGAGCCAACAGAGTGGAACGGGATCCAACATTAACAAAAACACCAAAAGAGAACCACGGGTGGAGCTGCCCCCTTAAAGTGGCCTCTGGGTCAACCTGTAGGGGTGCCAGGGCCATGCTGTATGTGTGTGTTTGTGTGTCTGTGAAGCTCTGTGGATTTGGCTGCTGGGCAGGAAGCATCTGTTAATTCAGGAGGGCCAGGAGGTAGTATGGTATATTTTTGTGCGCATGTATGTTTAAGTGCACATGTGTTTGTATCAGTATTAAAGCCCAGTGTTTTGCCTTCCCTCCTGTATCCGGCAGACCTGGCCATGGCCCACCTTCCTCAGGGGCTCAGACAGAGAAGCCTTGTAGCTTCCTGTGACACACATAACTTTGTGCGCTCGCACACACACACACACACACACACGCACACACACAGATACGCGTGCTCAAACGAAACCAAAGAGAGGTAGTGTTTCGACCTGAAAGACCTTGTTGACCAACAGATAGGGAAAATAATCCCTCATAGCATCCATTTGAGAGATATGAGTTGCATATACTGTACAAAGCCTGCAGAATGCATACAAACTTAAGTAGTAGCACCAGTGAAAATGCTTCTCAGACAGTAAATATCAGTGCCATTTAACTCATTTATACCAAATCTACAGACTAAATGTTCCTTTTGTAACTTTTATTTTGGTACAGGTATTTGAACTATAGCAGAAAGAAAGGAATATAATGAAAGATGACAAAGAAAAGGCTTAAAATAACTCTCTCTCCAAGGTGGGAAAAGTCAGATAATCCAGTGATACCTGGAAGATCTAGGCTTTACCCGAATAATTTCATCCTGGTCGCCTAATCAGGGAAAAACAGTAATCCACACAGCTTCTGATTCCTCATGCGCCCTCCACCCAGGTATCGGAGCAGGTGGAGGAGGGAGGTAGATGGGTTGCGCTGGGCTGAGCTGTCCTTTCAGGAGCAACCAGCTCTTGGGCAGCGACTGCCGTCTGCTACCCGCTGCCACACATACGCACGCGCTCGCGCAACACACACACGACACGCTAGATGCCAGCTGGAAGGAATTTCCACTAAAGCCTGGTTGTAATACTTCCAGTCCGCCAGAGAAAGTGACTGCGGGGATGCCGACCCAAGCTAATTATCTCCTTCACTGTGTAAGCCACCAGATGACTGAGTGTCTAGTAAAAGTTGTGTAGGATGACTTAGCATGTAGAGCCATCTCATTCCAAGAAAATCCAGACTGCTGAGGTTCACACTAATCAAGGGAGGAAGGCGGATAAGTAATTTGTTATTATCACTCCTAATAGCTCATGTTATCCCCTAAAAGTCACGAATATTGCAAAAGAAACTAGCGCTTAGGCTTTGGAGTGGTGCTTAGGATTTCAGAGCCAAAACAATGACTCCATTCCCCCTGGTGATTTTTAGATTTGTCATTATTGTGTGGACTTATTTGAAAGCCTTTGAACAGAACACCCTCTGCCAAGGCCTTTTTTTCCTCCTTTGCAGCTTTAATGAAAGTGGTCAGCTCTCGCCTTGGCAGAGGAATTCCAAGGCAAGATTTTATTTGAATTTTATTTGAAGGTGGTTCTGCCACCACCGTACTTAATAGTCACGCACACTCACAAAGCCCTCTGACACACATACACAAAACCTACTTTCTATTGTTCAGAGGTTAATCTCTTTGTTTTGGCAATACAGTAATGTGTTCAGGATTTTCGACTCTGCGGATGATTTATCTAATAAATGACGACATTACACGCGCGAACACTTTCTACCCTGTTTATCTTTCCTTTCTCTTGTCATCATGCTCTCTATGTCTCTTTCTTTCGAGGGACTACAGGGCCAAAAGTCACGGGCCTTTGGCAGCGCTGGTGCCATTCCGCTTCCCGTCTGTCACAATGCTGGCAGCACACACTGTGGAAACTGCCAGCTAATGGCTGTTTATCCACCGCAGAAACTTGCCAGCCAATGTCTGCCCAAGCTAAGAACTTGCCAACCAATGATTGTTGAACCTTGTACCTCGCAAACTATGCCTGCCAAATCACAGGATGCAGTTTCTTTTTGCTCAACTGAGAATTAATGGATTTCAGAGAGTTTTGGATGGATGCAGAATTCCCAGCTCAATTTCAGAGAGAAAAAAAAGTCCTTCATGTTGTCCCACTTTCAGTTTCCAGCGATTAGTGCCCAGTTTCTCTTTCCAGAACATTTTTAGCATACGTTTCTGACAGAAAATGAAGAATGTTTTTTGCATCCGTAAGATCGTGTTTGTAAAGATTGTGCAGCTTGAGCTAACCACCGCATAAATGATATATAATTATATAAGGAAAACATTATCCCTCCTCTTTCCCTAAACAGTATATTGTGTCTAATCACATTAAGTTTAAGATGATGCATGTTGACTTCAAAACTACTATCCCTTTTTATTCTCCCTGGGATGATTAGTTTATCTTTTTCCAGGAGTTTAATGTTAAATTGTGGTGCGGCAGGAATAATATGGTCCGGCAGCAACACACACTTTCAATCTGGACATTAATTTCAGGGTTTATCTTGCCACAAGTAAGAGCTTTTAGAAAGTAAAGCTGAATGGAGATAACGTAGACAGGCAGGACAGTGTGTTTGTGTGTGAGCGAGAGGGAATCCATCCATTCACATGTAGTCTTCGAGTCCTCATCTCCTCATCTGGTCCATAACTACACACACACTCTCTTTCTCTCAATGTTACATGCTTTTCTTTGCAGTTGTCACCTCTAATTTCAACTTCAATTCATTAAATCTTCCCTTGCTCCAGCTGGTGCAGACACTGTCTCACGCATATGTGTACACACCACACACACATAGCCAGAGATATGGAAGTCTGCACTGAGGTAGAATTGGATTCTTAAGAGAATATTGGAGACTTTTTATCTTCATCAGTTCCCACACTTTGACTTCATCCTCATTCTACCCTACACTGTCAGTCTTATCTTATACTCTCTGCCTCACACTCTGCTACCTTTGCTCTATCTCTCTCTTTCACAAAGGCACATATACACACTCATTTCAGTTTCAATCATATTCTGCACTCTGCCTTTCTCACTCTCGCTTGCACTTCTGTCTTTTGACCCGGTCTCCCTTTGTCTCTGTCGCTCGCATTCAGTTAAGGTCCCTTTATTTTCTCCACGTCTCAGCCTGTCTTCCTCCACTGTGTCTTAATCCAGTCGTCTGTGGGTTTGCTAGTAATGGAGTAGAGCATGGCTGTGTGCTGAGCCCATTCGGTAATCTTAGTTCTCCTAAATGAAGCCTGTAGGTGCATGCCGTTTGCGTATCGTAAACTCTGTCTGAGTGTACATAAATAAATGCATAAATATATGTGCGTGTATTTTTCTCTTTCCATCTGTCTGTCCACCAGTTACAGCTTTAGAGCTAACAGTGGCCTCAATTGATCAAAGCTTTCTTCGGCACTACAGGGCGAAATCCGCAGCTTCAAAATTTATGTGTGTACTTGTGTGTCTGTGTCCCTGTCCAGACATCAGAGGCAATGTTCTCACCTAGCTAGTCTGATAAGGCTACTCGCAGCCTTTTTACTCCTCCTTGCTCCCTTTGAAGCTGATTTGAATGTGGGTTTTTGAACCAGCAGAGGGGAAAAAAAGGCAAGACTGGAGAGAGTCTTCAAAAACTAGGCAGCAAATGGGTTCAGGCCAGAAAAGAAGGTGTGAGAAACTACGACAAGGGAGACTAGACAGCGGCTCTTGTAATGAGGGTGTAAACCACAAGACGAAGACGCGAGCCGGTGGTGATAAACGGCGAAAAAGAAGCGGAGAAAGCAGAAAAGCGGTGGAAATCTGATTCGGGGTTTGCGTTAAATGTTACATCAAAGAAATTATAAGCCGTTTGTGCTGCGTGACAGCAGCATTGTTTCTCGGTGCGGAGATGCACTGCTGTCGTCTCTGATGTGGTTTCTGGTTTAACAGCCTGCTCTGACACCAAAGTCTGCACGGTTATAGCTGTTATCTGTCAAAGACACGCTGTCACCAAGGCTCCCTGTTTTAAAGGATTGTGCACTAAATAGTAAGGGGGAAGAATTATGAAGGTTTCTAAAGCTTCTGTTCAGCAAGATATTGCTAAACTCGTCTTGATTTACTTTGGTGAACTTACATGATTTTTGCACTTGTGATGCAGCTCAAGAGCACCTACACATATAAACACCTACGAGTTTATTTCTAAGTGTATAAGTCTCATAAAAGTCATTTTTAGGTGATTAAAGTACTAGTATAGTTTTATATACATTTGGTATGTCAAGCTTGGCTCTACACCTCGGGTCATGTCAAGGCTGTTTGCCACTGCTGACACCTACAGGCCAACCACGTTAAGTGTCAGATACCCCACGGGTGACCTCACTATGCGTCGCCATGCTGTATTTAGTCAGCTCCGAGGTTATGAGTAGTGTATAGCTGGCACTTTGAGCTCTGCATGGTGGTAGAAATGAGCTGGCAGCCTGGCTGCCTGGATGATTAATGGCACTTGAGTCTTGACTTCGGTCAGGCTCAGCCCTCTCCGTCTATATTAAGAACCATCATGGCCTGTTTTTGTTGTATATTTTTGGATGTTACAGCAGTGAGTTATAAACTTTTACGTGTGGTTTTGGCTGGTTTATTCAGGTATTATTAATAACGAGGACAGTGACAAACGTTAGGCATTAAATGGTGCTTGTGTCACTGTATTTGCAAAGGCAGTTTGGGCAACTCTTTGCCTCTCTCTTCGAGTTTAGTGAGACATGAATATACTGATTGCTCCTGCCTCATTTCTTTTCTGCAGCCTAGACTATGCATACGACTTGGCTAAAATAAGGATTTGCCATTGATCTTTAGCAAAAAGCTGTCTTTCTGTTTTCTCATTGCAAACACATCACATGTCATGAAATATTCATCGAGCTTTGTTTGTGTCATTGTTATTTGGACCCACTTTAATTGTCACCCTCATCAAGATTCATGAGCCTCATCACACTTTCTTTAATTGCTTACTCGTCCTCTACATTGTTCATCTCAGTGTAATGTTCTCATATATTCACCTCTGCTTCTCTGCCTCATTCTGTGGTGCATTTCTTTTGATCTTTGCTCTGTTTCTTTCTGTTGTTGTTGTTGAGGTATCTGATTGTGTGTAGGAGTCTCTGATTATCAGTGGTTTACTGAAGTTTCAGGAGTCTTCTGCCATTCAGTTGTCATATACGGTGCGTTTGCGTACTCTGAAATAAACAATGTTGAGTTCAAAAATCATAAGTTTATTAGAGCAAAACATAAGCAGCATATTCTCTGGCGCTTTTATGATATTTCAAATCAACCAGTGCACTATGCTAAATAGCCCATGTCACTCGTTGATGTCTTCAGGATTTCCAAAAACCATCGAGACCCCAACATATCTCTCAAACTCAACCTAGCAAAGATAATTCCAGCACTAAAATGCTTTTTAAGAAAGCCAGTCTCTGGTCTCTGCTGGCAAATGGCTAGTCTGAGCTTTATAGCCCACTTTACCACTGAGGTAATAGGTGGAACAGAGCAGTCATGCTCACAAACAGTTAATCTCATTGTTAAAACTGGATGCAATAAGTAAAGGGGGGGGGTCTCTAGAAGATGGGAAATAAGAAACCATCATAATATATTCTGAATGCTTTATTTTGCTTTCGGGGACTTAAGTGGGTCTCCAGAAAGACAAATGTAGTTATAAAGACGGCTTAAGATGCAGAGGTATAATTTCAATGTTGATAATGTATTTTTCTCCCTTTTGGAGGAAATGCCCTTATTTAGGTGGTTAGACTGCAATGAGCTATGATTTTATGTAACCACTGGCTTTTATTCAGATGCAGTCTAGTTATATTAGTTTCTACCCACAAAGTCTTTATTATGGCTTACTGGGTGATTTTATGAGAAGTAAAACAACAACACTGTACATCTACTGAAAGTTTTAAATGGAGATAATGTTGGAACGTCATCATAAGTATAACTCATGCACGAATGAAGTGGTCAACTTGGGTGAATTCTGTTGGCTTGTTGGTCATCTACAACGTGCTGGTGATCTGGGAGCTCCTCATGAATTCTCAGCATCTTTGGCCACTGCTTCTTACTTAGACTACGTCTGCGTTACACCCATTATTTCTCTCAAGTTAATCGGGCTCTATAAATAATTTCTGATGTGAAAGCTCGGCTTGTTCGGTAATGTATAGAGTCTGCTCGAGCCTCCTGTGATTGTGCCCGCTCGTTGACATGATAGAATTGTAAAGCTGAAGGAACCTTTCACATTTATATTTAATCTCCCAACTCTCATCCTTAATGCATGAGGAGAATGGGAGACCCCGACACCCCACCCCCCTAACTCGTGGTTTGGCCTGTTGGGAGAGGAAAGGAGGGGGATTAGAGCAGGATTAAGTCTGTGTGAATGGGAGCCACGAGACCTCCACAGTTATTCACTTCCACCATCAGTCAACTTTCCCCCGTCTAACCGTTTAGTCTCTCTGCAAAACCTTCAAAGACACGTGTTCGTGTTTTTGTACGTTCTAAAACACATCAGAACCAAAGGATGAGTTTGAACTTTTTACTGAGAATTTAAACTTTTTGCCTGTAAAAAAATTATTCAGTGAATAATTTCACCTGCAGATTAAGTTGCATGTTATCAGATAATGATTGAATCATCCGTCTTTCTTTGCATCCTTGATATAGAGAGTCAATAGGTTATAGTCTGGGCATCCTTCAGCTGTGGGACACCAGCCAATGCGTGAGGGCTTCTGGAGCAGCCAGCACTTTTCCTTGTACTGGCCGTTGATTACAATTGCAGATAACATTTTTGAAAGCTAATAAAAAGCAGATCATTGCCAAACAACGGCCTATGGTTTTGATATTACATTTCGGCTAATGTATTTCCCTTCTTTGGTCGTATGCAGCCAAAGGTTGCTCAAATGCGATTTGTCATTGGTTCTTGTGCTACAAGACAGGAAGTGGAGAATTTGCAGTACTAAAAATTGACCTCCTTGTTGACAGGTTCTTCATGTTCAAGTAATGAATTTGTTTATAGAGATTAGTCGGTCATTCCAGTGCATTAGTGTGGTGACATTTAACTTCAGCTACTCTAATAGCTACTGTAGTAGCTTGCAGTTCTGTGCCAAAGATGCCAAAGATTCTGTGCTGATGTTCTTTAAGTGAGCACTGCAGAAAGTTACAGGGTCTTTTTGTGGTTGAAAGGGTAGCGTCATCGAGAGGGAAATGTACTAAATTATTGCAGATTTCCACGACAAACACCTTAAACTCCAAGTTAAGTTTAATTTGAATTATAGAAGGATTAAACCATGGTGACCGGTAACTTTTTTTCACCATATACAGTATGCCATATTAAAGCATTCTTGGGAAAAAAATGCAACATTTTTGATGAACTGAAGACAGTCGAGGCCAAAATAATTAAAGTAGCCAACATTTCCTCTCAAGCTGTGAAACTGTGCAGTTCAGAAGGACAGGTATCGATTCTGATTTGATGTTTCTGAAAGGTGATTAATTAAAAGTCTTGTGTTTTCTCAAGTTTTTGCTGTCACAACTTACTTTATCAATTTTGTTTTTTGTTGGACCCCTTTGAACTTAACCAGCTAATCGATCGCGATCAACATTTTTCCTCATTAATATCCTCTTAGGGTGCGTTTGTGAGTCTCGATCCGGTGAGCAGTTTGATACATTAGTTTCTACCTCTGTGTGAAATCTGTTGAATGGATGAGGGTGGGAGTTTCATCGTCACTGGCTGATAACTGCTCCATCACACAGAAATCAATAAGTATTTATCTGTAATGAAATTAGCAATCGCTCTCTGTCCTCCCTCTCACTTTTTCTCTTCCTTCTTATTTACAAAGAAGCACAACAAACAGCAAAGAGTGTTGCTCAACAATAAGATTGGCGAATTCTCCTTCTGTTTATGGATGATTGTGTGGAATTTAGTCAATAGCATCAAAACAGACTTAATACATGGAATACATGTTGCCTACTGGTCAATATGCTTATATAGCTGTACTTAATAGGAAATGGATTTCACTTAAATGCTCCTTTAGTCACGACTTAAACCTCAGGCCTGACTCATTATGTGCATGTGAATGATACAAAAGCACACTTTGTAATTAGAATCCTGCTATTTAAATGTCATTAATAGGACTATTAACGCTCTGCGACAAATTTATTATGGTTCTGTAGTTTTAGACAGTGCTTCAGTCGAGTGTTGTCAGATTCTTTTTAAGTGTATGTGAGGGAGACGGAATCTGTAGGGCAAAGCTAACAGGGTTAAACAAAAGTGAATGGATTAATACTGGACCTAATTGGGCTGATTTCCTCTCATGGCCAGGTTTTAGTCCAAGAATTCATGCATAAATAATAAATAATTTCCTAAATCGCTTTTGCTTCACTACCATCTGTAGCTCTAGTTTTTGAGGATGAGCTCTTTCTCATTCCAGGTTCAGGGAAAAAGGTGGCTGTGCACAGGCTGGCACACTGTGTGGAGTGGAATGCAGAATAATAAGCGCACTTGAAACTAATTTGCCTGTTAAAATGCAGTAAAGAACTGGCAGGTAGATTTGACACTGTGATTTTACGATGTATCTACTGTTTTCTGCGAGAACGGTTTCTCATTGTAAAAAAACAAAACAGTGTAGTGCTCTAGTGAAACATATGAGTGTTTGATCTTTAAGTTCACAATGTAGCAAACATATTTCACTAAATGGCATTTTAAAAAGCATCCAGATAAAACAAGAAATTTCAGCCCTCAAAAGCCCTCAAAAATAGTTAATTTTGAATACAATGCACATTAAGAACAAGCCTTTTTAAACTCCACCCCTCTATATGAAAGTGGTTGTACAGGCCAGCAGGCCTATTAGAAGAGGTGGGGGGTGGCGTACCCCCAGACTCAACGTCTTTAATATTGCATGTTGGCACCATGGCTCCGTGCAGCCTCGCCTAGCTTCAGTTTGGCTTGGTGAGTCTTTTCCCACCATAGGTTATACGCGCAGACTTAAAATGAGTGTTTATGTGTGCGTTTGGAAGGCAAGTGCTGTCTGATGTAACGATGGAGGTGGTGTGCTGTAGGTTCGCCAAGTATCGCAGGAGGACGTCCTCCCCCACCCTGACACTGTCCCGGCCCAAACTGGTAAGGCTTGAGATTTTAAAGATTGCTGGGTTGCTCCTGGAGCAGAGAGGGGAGCATGCACATTGGTCCACCTGCACATCAAATTGAGGTTAAACAGGTTTAACTAAATGTTTTAATTCCTCAGACTCACACTCTGTCACCCTTATCTGAGTTTAGAGTAGGTCTTTTTTTTTCCGCAGCTGTTTAGTAGATGCAACACTTGTTTTCTAATTCTGAGCCTCTCCAACCTTGAGTTAATAGATTTATAGTAAAATCAGCACCTGACATTTCAGACACTGGAGTTTGTTTCCAGTCTTGCCGAGCTCCACGGTCTTTGATCAAAGAGTGGCGCCACTCTCAACTTCACTAAGAACTTTTTCGATTTTATTTTCCCTGAAAATCTCTACATTGAGGGGCATTTTGTTGGTTTTGAAGCAAGTTTCCTACTGATGTGTACTGTCATGTGTATTTGGGAATTCTTTGGCGTCCAGTTAATACACATTTCTCTAAAGAGAATTGGAATTCACAATATGGATACTCGTGACTCGTCCCCCTCTGTGGATCTGTGGTATGTGAAGCGTCTCGGTTCAGTGCAAACTGAAGGCTACGCAAATGTTTCTAGGTTACACCGGTGTGGCTGCTGGTTCTGCGCCTTTGCACTCAGTTAACACTACAGCACTATGATGCTCTTGCCTTTGGAAGCCTCTTGACTGTTTGACTGACAGCTTTACCTCGTTCTGCATCTGGATTTAGTGTTATTGGAGAGCGAGCTCTTAGCAGCTCAGATTTTGAGTGTATGTGGGCAATTTTCAGCGAACGTGATAACGAAATAAAAACAAATGGATTTTGTTTGCATCAAAGCTCAAACATCTTTGCAGAAATTATCTTTTTCTCTGGAAGTAGACACATTTATTTATTTAGGAGACTTTATTTACTGTCTTTTTTGCTGCTAGATGTATTTTCTGATTTAACTGATTAACTTGGAGTTTCATGCATGTGCTTTTGTGCTTCTTTCTTTCTTTTTTGGGGGGTAAATACATTTCCATCTGTTGAAGTTTGAGTATACATCTGTGTCCTTGTGTGTACTCTGTACATGTGTAAGCTGTCTGTGCAACGAGGAAACCAGGATTTACTGTTTAATTGTTCTGTTAAGGTCACTCCAAAAATATCAAAGCAACCTCCAAACCTTCACAGTGTACCAGATATCGTATCTGTCTGCACCCCGGCTCATAATTCACTGCAATGTGAAATATCCTGAGCTCCGTCGTCTTCAGGTTAATTAGCCCGGAGCATGTGAAACCAGCTGTGGCTTTCAGCCTGATGAAACAGCTGTGTGTGTGTGTGTGTGTGTGTGTGTGTGTTTGTCACTGTTAACTGTGTCTGCGCGTGTGTGTGTTTGCCTCTTTTGAACCCTGTGCATGTTTGCCTCAGCTGAACTCATATCCTCTTCACCCTCTCTGTTTGTCTTCTTCTGTATCTCCTACTTCCTCTCTGTCTGAGCAGCTTCCTGCCGATCTCAATAAGATGCACCTAACAGACCATGCCCACCAGCAGGTGATGCACATGCCGCCCAGCCAGTCAGGATGCAGCATCGCCAGTGACTCGGGTAGCAGCAGCCTTTCAGATATTTACCAGGTGGGTACCTCCCTGTTTATGGTAAAAGTTTATTGTATTTATTTGCAAATAAACCCACACTTAAAATGGTACATTTTCCCAGTAAATAAATATGGATTTATGGATACGAATTTCCACAAAGCTGAGTTGTTTTTTCCTTTCATTTTGCCAAATTCCTTTTCTCTTTCCTTTAATTGTTCATATTCATTATACAAAGTCAGTATTATGTAAAATAGGATCCAGCCAGTCAGTTAAAACTACTCTTGTCTCACAAATTACTTGAAATATCCTCATGCTTTGACAAAACCCTGTCTACTGTTTCTGGTCGTGTGTTTTGCTGAAAGGTGAATTCTCTCCATCTTCACGTGTTCTCAGTTTATCAATCAACCCTCCACCCATCTTCCTTCTGATCCTTTTTGTCTCTCTAATTATTGTGCGTCCTGGTGACTCGTCTCCCTCTGTACTTCCTGCAGCAGATTAAAGGTCACATGTAGAAAATGAACCTAACACTTATAGCTTCATTTTTAACTGAGCTACAGCAGGTAGAACAGCTCAATCTACAAAAGGTAAATTCCTACATGTAAAAGTAAAATAGCCAAAGAAGAGCCTTTTGTCTTTGTATCTGTCTAACATTTCTGCAACATTTTTGGCAGTTGAGCAAGCTTTTAAGTGTAGACTATATGAGTGATTGCAAATCAGTAACCCATAAAAGCAAACATAAGCTTTCCATCTAATCATTTTAATCCCTTAGCTCTCCTAATCCCCCCTCTTTACACAGAAAGTTGCACTAAATGTAACATTTCAGCACTGTCTTTCAGCTGTGACTGTTCTTTTATCTTCCCCCCACTTTACAACCTACACGCTATATTCTGCACACGTCTGTGAATATGTGTATAGACGTCCTTTTTGACGCTGGCTTGTTAGCTCTGCTGGCTTTAATGGGAACCAGCATGGCCTGTTTGCCACACACTAATGAGCTAGTTGATGTGCTGGTGCGATCTGTGGGCTCTGCTGGCCACAAAACTAATTTGTTTGTTTCACTCAGGAATGTTAATGCATCTTATGTTTTTTTCCAGGTTCCAGTACATACTGTAAATGTTACAACAACGCATAACAAAACTTTCGCCAACAAGATAACGTTGGTGAACGATAAGGTTAGGTAACATGGGAGAGTGATCAAAGCAGACAAACTGAGGAAATCGCCACAAATTACTGTGAGCGGGGGGGAGACTTGCTGAATTAAAAAAATAAATAAAATGAAATCCTAGCCCTTTCCTTCTCAGGCTGTCTGTGAGTGACTGCAGATTGATGTAAGTCAGGTCGGCCTGGGTCAAACGTTTAACACAGAGACCCACTCTGTTCATCCTCAGATTAGATATTTATCACACGCATCTGATCCCATCACTTGTCGCTGACCCGGCTCTGTGTTTGTTTACAGCTGTCTTAAAGTGCTGACCCTTCACTCAGCTGTGATCCTCAGTTGTCAGTGCAGCAAACGCTATCTGTTGTGGGTTTTCTCTTACACGTTCTTTTTGTTTTTCCTCCTTCCACTCCCTCTTTTATCTTGGCTTAACACTCAGCAGCTCACGTCCCTCTTTCTCCTCATCTTTTCATCACTTTCTTTAACTCCTCGTAATCCTCTCTTATGCTTGTTCGTCTCCTGGCCGTGGTATATCCTGAACCTTTGTGCCTCCTTTCTGGGGTTCGGACGTGGTAAAATGCAGTGGTTCGTGTAGATCTGATGCCACTGATTTCTAAAAAATGTCCTCCTGCCTGAGACTTGCTCTGAGACCAGGGGTATTGGCCTGAAAGGGCAGACGATGCATTCTGAATGAACTGGGCTCTCAGAAGCACTGACTGATATGTCAGTGAGGAGGAAGAGAATGAGTTTTTGTCTCTTTTTACCCCTTTTCTCCCACATTTCCTAGAATATTTCTGTTAAAAGGCTTTTTGCATTTTTTCTTAGTCTCTACAATGACATTGTGAGGCATATTAACTGCATGGACTAATAATTAGAAGTGAAATAAAGTTTTCTATGTTGGATCTAATTTTAAAAAATCAGCCTTTCGACAGTTCAATGTGTTGAAGATGCTCCATATACTGCCGTTTCATTTAACTATTACAAGAGGAGGAAAGCATGTTTTTAAAAGTTCGGCTGCACTCCTCGTGTTCGCATATGTTTCCTGGCTTTTTTTTTTTTTCCATCTTATATTCAACAAGATTAAATTCATCTACTATCCGGGAACAGGAAAGGTCTGAGGAGCAGGTGTGTTTTAAAACTCCTCTAAATGGCTTCTTCAACCTAATTTATAAAAACAACAGCGGGCCTGAACTTTGAATGGACTATTAGCTCAATACCCTTGGGTTGGAAAAACATAAAAAACACTTTGGCCATGTCCCAACTATCCATAGAGCCTAAGAGCTTGATTGTATTGCTAGCTGGTGAGGCCATCTTACAATCTATAGACTAGGAAATTCACTTTTCCCCACCAGATATCAACAGCTAATATATCTCTGCCTGTCGTTTCAACTGTAAATCCAAAATATAGAAAGAATGAAGATGAAGACAAAACGAATAATGTGGCTGAGCAAATGAAGACATAAAAGCACAATAGTTACTGAGAAATTTAGAGTAGTATTGTTGGGATTAGCTAAGGCTAATTAATATGTATTTTGCTGGCCACTTTATTAGGTACACTTTACATTTAGTATTGTATGACCACTTTGGCCGTCAGAACTGCCTCAAATTCAACAAGGTGCAAATGTTGCTCAGAGATTTTGTCCATGTTGAATTGGTTGTATCACAGAGTTGCTGCAGATTTGTCGCTTGCACATCCATGATGCAATTCCCATTCCACCACACCCCCAAGGGGCTCTCTGTCTGGTGACTATGGAAGCTATTTGAGTAAAGTGTTCTCACTGTCACGTTCAAGCGCTATTCTGTTAGAAGCATCAATTAGAATATGGATATAAAGATCAGATACTACGGGGACCAAAGTGTGCACAAGGCAGGATAGATTCATGCGTTCATGACATTTACACCAAATTCTGACTCTGACATGTTAACGTCGCCGCAGAAATCACATTCATCTGTAGTCCATCTGCTTCAAGGTTCAGCATGTGTTCAGAGGTGCTCTTCTGCATACCTTAGTTGTAACGAGTGGTTATTTAACAAAATATCTCTTTTTCAGTAAACAGGATAAATGCTGGAGGTCTAAGTGAATTATGTGCCTAAATGAGCACATGCATTCACATTATTTTGGAAAGCAGACAGAAGCAGGGGTAAAATCAGGCTTAGCTCTCCAGCTTTTTTCGTCCCACCTGAAAAAGCTAACAGACGGCCGGTAACGCTGCCACTACCACCAGAGAGCTCCTCGATTCACCTTTAGGTGACGGTTCAATTCCCAACTGACATGAATAGCCTTATGCCCTTTTAGATCCATACTCTTCCAACCATCTGTCTGCCTCGCACAGGGAAATGCTGTGAAATATGAATTATTAGTGAATGGATTTAAATATTTGGCTGTTGGCCTGGTTTTTTGTAGTCTGGCACTTGGTGTCTAGGTGCAGCTCTAGGTCGCAGCTACAGCTGCTTTTTCCAAGGTTATCCTTTTTTATGTTTCGTGCGAGTAAATTGTTACTAAAAAGCCATGAATGCTAGAAATTATGAACAATAAGGCTTTTTTTTTTAGTCTTTATGTTGTCACAGTCGCACGTCTCTCATGCTCTTCATTTTTTCAGTAATTGCAAATAATTGGTCACCGTGTTGTACTTTCTAAACTGTCTTGTAATGGCATTCTCCTCCGTACAAGGCCTGAGAGGACTCTTGTCATTGTAAATATCAATACCCCCAATTTGAATTTCTAGGTCACGTTATTTTGGGAATTAGAAGTTCGAGATTGATGTGAGAGTCGAGCCATTTAACACTGAGGCAATTTCAGCCCCATCAAAAGCGACTGAATTTCATAATTTAATCTTTTTCATAACCCATAAGAAAGGAGCCTTCACATTTAATATGTAAAATGTTCAATTCATTTGTCATTTAAATGAGACATGATGGACTTCAAAGACTTCTTCCTTCCTTTTTTTATGTTACTAACTGGCCAATATTCAGTTTTTTGTTCTTTGTGTTTTGCTCCCAGGCCACAGAGAGTGATTTGGGGGATGTCGACCTATCTGGACTTCCAGAGGCTGCAGTGGACAGTGAAGAGGAGGAGGAGGAAGATGAGGACCTGGAGAGAGCTTCAGACACTCTCCTAGGCCGAGATCTGGTCCGAGAGTGTCTAGAAAAAGATCCTGTCGACCGCAATGACGACGACATCGGTCAGTTTGACAACTTTGATTTGATTGAATTGGGATAAAAGTGACCTAAAATAAACTGACAGATTCAGGCTTTCTCAGTTGCTATTTTTAGACTCATTTAGTACAGAAATGAGAGATGAGTGATATACAAATGTCCCTCTCTCAAAAAGACCCCTTGCAGCTGTCCCCAAACACCAGTGCCCTTCCAGTCTGTATTTTCAAGCAGGCAAACAGAGGCAACCTCATTAACAGAACCCAGTGGGGTCCTAAAGGAGGTGCTTGCATCAGAGAGCTGAGAGAAGCAAAGACCTGGCCTGCTGCGTGCCTGCTGGGAGGCTGGCCTTCTCATGGCCTTCAGCATTACAAGCACAGCTCATTGAGAGGAAATACCTGACATAGAGAGCAACTGAAGGGATGACAGGCTGAACCCAAATTCAACCAACTTTTATTATTCTATTTCACGTCATTAGCTACTTTTTTAATGCTCTCCAGAAACTCTCTGAAAGAATTTTCCTGAATAAACAGACAAAAATATTTTCGCTGGGCTTTCAGGGGTTTAAAAAGACATTTTTCCCAGGCGGTTGATGAATATATCCTTGGGGCTGATGAGATGGTTAAAAGCAAAATAAAGAAGGAGAGGGCACTTACAGTTTCTAAAATCAGGATTTTTGTTTTTTTCTCTCTTTTTTTGAACTTGTTTTACATTTTTCACCTCTGTTGGCCCCTAAAAATGTAATAAATTACGATAAAGGGATAACTGATGTAATCTTTTTTTCTTTTTTTTTTGAATGTATCACAAGATAGAAAGTCTGTAAACCAGATTTAAGGACCATTAGCAGTCATCAAAATGTTAATGATAAGGTTGTGGTACCCTCTGGTACCCTTTAGAGTTTTGGTGCTTAACTCCTATTTTTTTTTTTTTAAACGTGATTAATCTACATTTTATGATTGTTTTCCTCCCATGGAAAACTCTATACCCATTGCACTTTAAGCTACTTTTCTTTACTAAGAAAAATGAAGATTTGAACGAGGTGTTAACACCAAGAGGAATAAAAAGGACCTACTGAGCCAAGCAGCATAGTTTGCAGGTTGGAGCTGGGTCACTGTGTTCTCAGCTACAGTGCAGAGGAGGCAGAGGGAAGATGAGCAGGAAAGGTAGAAATTGTAAATGTTTCTGAGGAGTCATAAAAACTAGTAGTACGCGCTGATCCACTTGTGCTTGGAGGGGTTAGATTTAAGACTTAAGAGCTGATGTGGAGGCATGTTTGCTGTTTGTTTGTCAGCAGCAGTGTGCTAACGCTCAAGCCCAATTTAATAAGATTTAGAGATTAAAATTTTGGTGTGCAATGCAGCATTGTCCTTGGAGTTCTGCGAGCCCTCTTCTAGTTATGATTTTTTCTTTTTTTTAATCATGAGTTTTTGCAGCATTTCTGAGCACAAGGCCTGAGATGACAAGTATCCTAAAATGTTTTGTGTTTGTATTGAAATTGACAGTTGCTCTGGTGAAGTATATGAGTAACATTTTCTTGCAGAAAGGACCATTTAAAAATCTATAGATCGTTTTGGAAATGTTGCAGTTTGTCTGTGGGGGAAGAAAAAAAAATCAATGTGCATTTTGCCCTGAACACCTGAGACACATTGCTTTAGTCAGTGCACCGGTCTTTTCATGCTTGTTCCTCCTTCTTTTTCATTTGACTTCTTCTCTCTGCTGCTTTCTTTTTGTGCAACACAGAGCAACTGTTGGAGTTCATGCACCAGCTGCCTGCCTTTGCCAACATGACCATGTCCGTGCGGAGGGACTTGTGTAGCGTCATGATGTTCGAAGTGGTGGAGCAGGCCGGTACAGTCATACTGCACGACAAACAGGAGGTATGAACAGGGTGAAAAGGGACACACAGAAACTGAACAAGTTCTATTTAACCTTCAGAATTCAATTCTTCAACAACAACTAGTGGTATTCATTTTTCACCGTCCTCTTTTGCCACTTTACTGACTTAGATTAATTGCTTCCAGTGTAATTACGGCATGCAAAATATGTTTTTATTATATCTGCTTCAATAACACACTAAATTCCCATAACAGTTAAATGAGTGTTTATCTTTACTCAGTCTGACACAAGGTCTGTTTGCTGAGTTGCTGAATCTTATTTGGGCAATTAATGTAATCACAGTAGAAAAAAAAAATCTTAACTTTGCCTTTTGTTATCAAGCAGAACAGTGACGTAACCTTTGAAAAGACATACATAAGTTTGCACAAGTATTAAACAGTTGCAAACACGCCAACGTACCCATTATGGAAAGTAGTGATGTAGACGTGGAAGCATATAAAGCCCTTCACACATACGAAAGAAGAACAGATACGGAGCAACGTGCGTTTTCCCGTGCACAGGTGCACACACATCTTCACCATCCTAATTCACGAGGCAAAACTGGTATGTGCAAAGTCACCGCAGCATATAAGCCCCGTCAATCACTCGAGCTGCTACACAGCTAATTAATTAAGTTACATGCCTGAGAAACGGGGGCCCTGTCATGGCTGTTTGGTTACATGCAGCAGCATTAGAACTGACAGGGTGATAAATGGCAATGAACTGCCAGCTGCCGAGCTCGGAGGAGGACGGGAACACACATCAGCAGGGCAAAACCATAAACGCGCACTTTAGTGGAAAGAATACACGAATAGGTGATGTGCGTCTGTGTAACTAACTCCGTACCGTCTGTGTCGAGGCAGTTGATGGGCATTTTTCCTCCACTCCACTGCCTCTCTGTGGACTCGGTGTTGAAGGTCAAAGAGAAGCACTTGGCCCTTCTCGGAAGTGAGCATGACTTTGCTAAGTGAGTGTGAAGAGGGAAAGGAAAATAAAGAGTCTAAAGTGGTATTACAGATGTAGAAAAGAGAGAGAAAGTGCTCCATATGCCGGAAAGGAAGAGAAAATGGACAATGAGGGAGTCGAGGGACTGTCACATGGAAAGACGCTTTTGAAGAAGGAGAATTTGTCCGTATGATCAGGGGTTAAAGTGGCATTTTGCATGCGAGAAACCTCAGTGCAGCTCGAGGAAAAGAGTGACTTAGAAAATACGTTGCATATTCATTTGTTATGGGAGCTTCAGTAGATTTTTCTTTGTGTACAGACTGTAATTAGCTGTACTGCTACATGCTACCTCTGAATAACACAAAATAAGTAAACTTCTTATAGTACACTTCTATATTTCTTCCTAGAATGAGTTAACTGCTAACAAACACAATGAGCTCCATTCTTACAACCTACCCAACTACTTGGTTACATTGTATCTTTTCTCTTGCTGGGTGAACTGTACCTTTAGCTAGCAGACACATTGTGTGACAAACTGCACGGAACCAACGTGCGTGTTTGGCGATTTTTGATGAGCTGTTTAAAAAGATGTTCCTCTGTTTATGCACGCTCCTCTTCAGTAGGGCTTGCTAGATACTTTATACCTGCAAGCGCGACTTGACATCTGCACCATGAACGCATCACAGGGATGCAAAGGTAAAAGAGAGGTGTTGAAGGTATAAGCGGGGCGTAGCATGTGTCTGTGCGGTCACTGGAAGCAATAAAATTTTAACTCATCCCACAGTAATATGTATTAGCCCGCATTTCAGATTTAATTACTCATTCCCTGGAGGTGTTAGAACGCCACTCCAGATTGATAATAGGAAATAAGAACATTTTCCCTACCCGTGCAGGCTTCATTACTCATAGCAATAAATTCAGAGGGTCTATCCTACAAGAAGCATTATATTTGTGTAAAGTTTATTTAAAAGACAACTTTTGTTCACAGTGCATGTGTGGCGGATCATCGTAGCCCACCTTATTAGCATTTTCTGATGGCTGAGAAGGAGATTGACAGGCTCACTGGTAGAGAAAGAAAGCGATGCAGGAGCCAAACTGTGAAGCACAGAGGGTAGAATCAGAGATTTGCTAGGTGAGAAACAGCAAGAGAATGAAAAGGCAATGAGGAGGAAATATCAGTTATTGCTGCAGAGGGAGCCCAGGGCTCATTCACCCGCCCTCTGTCCGCTCACACTCAGGAAGAATGGCTTGTTATATTATGCCTGCCAGCATTTCCTTTTCAAAAGCCACCACTAGAGACACAATACCTCTTCACCAGCCTACTCATACCTCACACAAAGCACATTATGCTCACAATTTACTACATGTCATTTAGTAAATATATTGCCATTTTAATAGACGTTCTAGTGAAGCTGTAAAGGTCTGTAGATCTAATGATTCAAGATAAATCCATGCCAAGTGACTATAATGATTCCTTTTTGCTCGTCTGCAGCCGAGCCAGTATGTATTTAACACTGGTTTTAACAGATGCACCCATTTTACCCTGTTTTGTTAAAAGAAAAGTATGACATTGTTTATTTTTTGGTCATTTTAAAAATTATTTCAATTATTTCTATTATTTCTACCCCTCCGTCTGTAGCTGGACCACTGGTATGTCATTCTGAACGGAGCAGTCGAAATTAGCCATCACGATGGGAGAATGGAGACTCTTTGTATGGGCAACAGCTTCGGCATCTCACCCACACTGGATAAGCAGTACATGAATGGAGAGGTTCGCACCAAAGGGGATGATTGCCAGGTAAAAATAACCGATTTTTACACTGTTATAATTACACTTTTTATCATTGCTTTTATACACTAAGAGAAACTCTGTGAGGGGTTTGTGTTTTCTTTAAAATCTTGCTGTGTTTAAGCATTTTGTGGAAAATGTGTGTCACAGTGCAAGAATCACAAGGTGAAGTCCTGCTTTCATTTCTTCTTTCAAGCGCCCAGTAGTGGTTTGCAATCACAGCGAAATCTACGTGTCAAAACTACGCTTTCCCTTCTTTCATAATCTTCTTATAAAAAGGTGGAATAAGTAAATAAAAAGAGTTCAAATTTAATACAGCATTTTAGTTGTGAAGACACAGGCGTAGCTTGCGTCATATCTTTCACATCGCATACACTAGCAGCCTTTCTAAGAGCCTTGTGGGTTTCACAGAGAAACTTGGTCTTAATATAGAGCAGGAACCCGAAAGGTAGAAGAAACCTAGCGTGTACTCTCAGTAACATTGCCTCTGTCCACACTGGCCAGTTCCTCTGCTGCACACATCATTTCCTGTCTTTATATGCAAAGGAAGTTGCAGAGGTAGGGCTTGGTTAGGCAAATGCAGAAACTGATGATTTACTCAAGGGAAAGCATAGCAAGAGACGATGCTTTAGAGTAGTAAAGACTCGCGCCGTCTTGTCAGCGTGGTATAATGGGAGGTTAGTTTAGTTGGTGTCTAATTTATAGCAAAGGATGCTTCTGCAAAATGGCTAGCTGAGATGATTTTGGACCACCATAGGTACTTTAAATTTAGCCATAGTATCGGGTTTAGTTTTGTTAGTGTTGGACGTTCCTACCTTCATCCGTTCGTCCCTCCCATGCCTCTCTCTACCATCCGTAATTCTACTTCTGTGCTGTTGTTTGAGTACCCGAATGTGGTGCAGAGCAGTATTTTGCTCTACTACAAGTTCACCCGCTGTCCTCATGTTATCCTCGACCAGTTTGTCTGCATCGCCCAGGAGGACTACTGGCGCATCCTCAACCATGTGGAGAGGAATACGCACAAGGTGGAAGAAGAGGGGGAGATTGTGATGGTGAAGGAACACCGGGAGCTGGACCGCAGCGGGACCAGGAAAGGACACATTGTCATCAAGGTTAGTGATTTAAAATGTTAAAGAGCAGCAGAGGGGTCCCAGAGCAAGAGCCTGCTTTGCTTTTTGTGTGAACCCAACCTCAACCCCAAAAGATGTTTGAGGTTCAAGACAGAGTGGCACTTTTGTTTTTCTTTAACTAACTCTGTACCAAAATACAATTAACCTTTTGCAAGCACATACTCTAATAAAGATGAGACAGGCAGAGACACGCTGAAGGATTAACACCCAAGGTCAAGGTTAAGCTTATAATTATGCCAGAAGCTAATAAGCACGTTTAATCTCACCCTGAGCTTGTAACATGACTTGCTTCTGAAACCAGAAAGTCAAGGTTTCACACATTATCATCTGCTAAACAAATACTCAAATGCCTCGTGATTGATTTGAGTACATCATCATTACAAATTGACCATCCCCCTCACATGCATCATCTTGCAAAAACACGAGTGTTGCAGCTCGGTGTTGTTCAGTGATTGTTAAGAGACAGCGTTAGCACTATTAGTGTTTGCCAGAGCATGTTTTTTTTTTTTTTTTTAACGCTACATTGTAATGCCTTCCTAAAGCCTTTTGATCCTTTCCCTGAATCTCCAGAGGCAGCCCAAGGTATTGATCGGATAATGGGCCCGAACGATTCTCTTGGCTGCTGCTCCAAGGAAAAGCTGCTGGCTCTGAATCACGTCCAGCGGATAAGAGTCGATTCACAAGTGTTAGCATTTCCGCTTCTGTTTTTGGCTTTGTTCTTTTTGTGTCTGACAAAAGTGGATTCTTTTCTAGTTTCTGTTCCCTGTCAGATGAAACATCCCCCCCCGAGAAACCTCTGCTATGGTGGCATTAACAATAACAAACTCACAGAAACAAGAACAGTGGCGTTTATACGTCAATGATACTTTAAGTCTGCTGCTTAGGAAAAAAAAATTCCCCTAGACACTGAAATCAGGAATGTAGCCTCGGATATACAAATCTAAATTATCAGTAATTCTGCAAAAATAAGCATTTGCACTTGTAAAATACTTGTTCTGTGTGTGTGTGTTTGTGTGTCTTTTTTATTGATGGGACACTGACAGCTCTGTTCAATACCTGCACCTTTATAGTTTATGTCCTTGTCACTATTCTGATTGATATCGACACAGCTTATTCAAATTGGTGTGTGCTTGCCGCTCAGCTCCTTCATGCCCTTGGACTTTAACTGTCTTACATGTGTATCTATGTTTTTCTCAGCTCATCCTTATGTATATATATTTGTGTGTGTGTGTATTTTTCACCCCAGGGAACACCCGAGCGTCTGATCATGCACCTGGTGGAGGAACCGTCGGTGGTCGACCCCACCTACATCGAAGACTTCCTCCTGACCTACAGGACATTCCTTTCAAGTCCCATGGAGGTTGGCAAGAAGCTGCTGGAGTGGTTCCAGATGGACAGCCTTCGTGACACGGTGAGTGTGTGTATATGCGCAGGCATGTACGACTATCTTGTGGCCGGTGGTCACTTTCTCGCGCACCTTCAGATTTCTATATGAGCGCGATCACTTGAAAGGATGGTAACCTGTGCCCGTTGGCGTTGCCTTGGGCAGTTGTAATTGGGATGGTTAGGATGTGGGTAAGGAGCTTTCTCATACTTTCGCATGGTGTGTGGAGAGATGTGTGAATGCTTTCACACAGTATCAGTAGGTGTGAAAAATGTAAAAAGCCACAAAGTCTGGTTTACTTTAATGGAAATGGCAAAGCATTAGCATGTGTAGACGCTGCAAAGGTGAAAATGCTTATACAGTTAAAATGGTCTACATTAATCATTCATTATACAGTGGTTCTCTAAATGGTGGTCCCGTGCTTATATTAGCCCTCTTGATGTTTTGCATCCATGCATGTTGATGGAAATCGGCGTGTTGTGCCACTGGCGTGCCGATCAATACGAGTTCAGCAAGCTCAGCTGTCTGAGCACTGTAGCAATTCGGGCGTGCCTGACACTGCTGTTGTCCACGGCTACGTTAACCTAAGATTAGCCTTGTACAGTCGATAGTCTTTATGTGGTTGTCATTCAGGCTTATAATCTTCAGCCCCCTTAAAGAGGAACTAATCTTGTAGAGAACGAACACAGAGCGAGAGAGAGAGAGAATATGGAAGACGAAGAAAAGAGAGCATGAGCATAAGTTGCCTTGGAGAAACACACACACACAAACACTCGCACAAAGGAGAGTGAAAAGCGGAGTGTGTACATCGATCCTCTTTATTGATGCATTGTGTTCTACTCTGACCTTTTGCAAAGGTTAGAACAATGTTCCCACCCGTGTAAATTTACAGATGTTATTATTTCCCACTGCCTTTTTTTCCCCTTCTAATTATTGTGGCAGAAATTAAGCCGTCAACTCGTATTTAACAGCTTTTCTCTGCAGCCATATGCCGGTTATTATACAGCCTCCGTTTCTTATGCGTTACTAATTACTATGGTTTTTCTTTCTTTCCTCAGAAGCTAAAGATAGATACCTCTATAATTGGACTGAAGAATTAACTGAGTTTGCATTTTGTTATGGTAACAGTCATATTTTTAATCTGAAGCTGTAGGTTGTAATTAACGGACTCACATTTCCAAGCATTTCGCCTCCCAATGTGTCCTTGAAAGTCTAACTCCTGGTCGAGTTCAATTAAAGATGATCTCTGACCTTAGCAAGCAGCATACTTATCAGTCACATTTCCTGTCAAAGCTCAGCTGAAGGACTTTGGAGAACGTGAAATGTGAAAACACATTCACAAGACCTACCTTTGTGTGCTTTGCCTCGCTGTTTCACAGGTAACGAGAATAGTGCTGCTGTGGGTCAACAACCACTTCAACGACTTCGAGGGTGACCCGGCTATGACGCGCTTCTTGGAGGACTTCGAGAAACATCTAGAAGCCACAGTAAGATCAAATACAGACTGATAACTTATTTTCCAATTCAGTGCATTTAAGCTCAGAAATTGTGTTAAACAGCCATCAGCGTTTTCTCGAATAGTAATAGTGATGTTAGCTTTTATTTACCTCAGCTGCACGCTTGTGTAATTGGCCACGTTTTGGCACAATGTCTTGTTTTGATGTGCTCGTTGATTTGCTTCATCAAAGTTCTCGGATTAGCCTTTTCATAAACACTCAACACCTCCCTGCCCTCTAGCAGAAATCCTTCATCGCATGCAATAACAAAGACATCAATAATTATTTAAATGCTAATTCAGAACAACAAGTTCTTGAAAGTAACAAGTCTGTCTCTGTGAACTCATTAAATTATTTATGCACTTTTTCCTCAGCTTTTATTGCTGAAAATGTAAAATATATTTCAAATAATAAAATCATCATGGCCATAGCTAAGCCTCACGCTCTAGTTTTATTGGTGTATTATGATAACTCTTTATGGTCTAGATTCCCTGGAGCAGAATGCTAGATAAGGTCAAACAGTTAATGTATCAGTATTTATATTCTACCTCTTTTTAAAAAAATTATTATTCTTATCCAAAACTACTTGCAAGCCTAAGGATGCGAGCGCACATGTAAATGCAGGTCTGTTTCAGTACATAATTTTCTCATTTTTACCTCATCGTCAGAAAATGAAGGGCCATTTGAGGCTGCTGAACATAGCATGTGCAGCCAAGGCTAAGTGGAGACAGATCACTCTGCAGAAGGCATCTAGGGAATCACCGCTCCACTTCAGCGTGCAGGGCGGCAGTGAGAGAGGATTTGGCATCTTTGTCGAGTCGGTGGAAGAAGGAAGCAAAGCTGCAGAAGCAGGACTCAAAAGGGGGGATCAGGTAAGAGGACAGTAAGGAATAGTGTGGTGAAATATACATACACCGCTGCAGGAAATGAACAATCTTAATGTTTTTATAGTTTACACATGTATGTAGGAAAACATGAGCGGTACATATATAGGTCTAATTACTTTTACTTTGCAATCCTGGCAAGTACTTTATTCCATTTAAATGCATCCCTAGATGTTAATTAGTCCCTAATTAAACAGTTATAACGAGGACCATCACAGCGCTTCAGTCAACTAGTTCCCAGATGATTATGGACTGTATGGCATGCAGTCACATAATTAAATGTTCTGTGTGATCTCATCCACCCCGATCAACTTAAAAATCATAATAAATATATGTTTATTATAATCGTTCAAGTTTTAGCTCTTCCCAGCAGGAGTACTGATCTTTTACCACAGTATATCACTTCAGCATAGTCTCATGATCTGGTTTGTCCAGCGGTTACAAGGTCAGCAGTCTTATTTAGAGGATCTAATGTGACAGTGTGGTTACTGTACAGTGGTCTGTCACAGATTTTTCCCATTGCCGGTGCGTAATGAGCCTTTCGTCAGCACACTGCAGCCCGTTAATTAGAAAGTCGGATCATGTTTAGTGACTTCTCTAAATTGTTAAGATGCTATTTGATGTCTACTAAGGTTTCCGGGGGGGAAGGGGAAACAAGGTATTTTGAGACCTCAGAGACAAAGGTGCACGTAGTGGACATCGTTAATGTAGAGTGGATGTTAAGAAGCTCTTTGTCTGGTCTGATCAGGCAAAAAAATGCAAATCGTGACTTTGAAAAATCATCTCAGTGTTGACAGAATCATGCATTTCTTCTTAAAGGCTGGTCAGCATTCAGGGAATGAAAGGGGGAAGTAAAAACAGTAGTGCTATCCTTATAGTCAGTCAAACTGGAGTAAAGATTTATTTCTCAGCATAACAAGCAGGAGCTTGGAGGCTGGTCAGTATTTAGGGAACGGAAAAAGGAACTTGAAACAATAAAGCCAAGTCCTTACATGTATCTCCCCTTCAGCTCTCGTTACCTCAAACCTGGACAAAGAGTCATTCATTAAAACGGAAGTCGAGTGGCTTTGAGGGCCAAATGTAAATTTATTCATCAACTCAGCTGGGAGTTGAAGCTTAAATGGCAATAATTACTAGATTAGATTAAGATGATCTGAGTGTTAAAGCCATCAACTGTCATTCAAAAAGATATCACTACCAGCTGGAATTTAGTTTCGCAGTATAACTAATGAAGGTATTTGAAGAAGACAGTTCTGTTATAACTGTGGTTAAAGTGAAGGTCTGGCTTCCTGTAGCTGCACATCAGAAGAACTTCATAATGACTCATTTTCTCTGTATTTGTGTCGCTAGCCTGTGTGCTTGTTGTTGAAACAGTTAGAGATCAGATATTCTTATGCTGAACATGTCACAGTGAGAAAACAGTTAGCCCTGAGCTATTTTAATCTGGGACCCTTTACTGTTCATGTTGCTGTCAGGGACGCAGTGAATGAGACTGGAATAGTTTGTGGTTTATGAAAGCGCTATCTTTTGTATTTTTTTTTTTCACAACCTCACTGTAAGGACTCTTATACTTGATGCAGGTGAACTGCTTTCACATTTGTTTGATTGACTTACTGCATTTTAAAAATAAACTGCACAATATTCACTTGAAGCAGATTCTCCTCCTCTAAAGGTGACACGAAATGAACTCTCAACCGTTTCTTCCTGCTCTGAGTCATTTAGAGAGGACCAGAGCCACCTTATTAAGAGATACGCCGAGTTAAGAGAAATAAAAATAATACCAGCTGTGTTTCAGATTTGAGTCCAAGATCTACATTATATTTTTTGTCACAGTAATTTGATTTGTGCTTATGAGACTAGTGGTCACCCCTGCTGTGCTTCAGGCAGTTTGGATTCTTTGCTGCCATGTTTTTCATTTTTTAATCTATCTTGCTTCAGATCATGGAGATCAATGGTCAGAATTTTGAGAACATCTCCCTCTCCAAAGCTGCAGACATCCTTAGAAATAACACGCACCTATCCCTCACAGTTAAAACCAACATCTTTGGTGAGTACATTTGGTTGCACGCCAGTTTTTTGACATCCTATCACGAGCTGTAAAAGATGGTAGAAAACCCACGAACGTGAAAAAAAATAAAAATAAAACAAAGCTACGTTTCTCTCTGTTCCTCCACCCATTCAGTCTTCAAAGAGCTCCTTAGCAGGGTCGCGCACGAGAAGAAGAATGGCGGCCTTCACATTCCCAAGATCCAAGAGAAAAAAGGCAATCGTTTCTCCATCGCCGACCTTCCCGGAGACATGGAGTTCCCCACTGACCACAAGGCCACCCGGAAAATGAAAGCCAACACTGTGTCTGGAGGACGAAACAAGATCAGGAAGATGCTGGAGAAGACGCGATTCAGTATACTGCCACCTAAACCGTTCAGGTAGGCGTACACGTGTGTACAAAAGAAAAATGGAGAAGAACTGCTGCCTGTTTAAGGTTAAAGTAAAATTAAGTATAGAAGAAAATACTGTAAGGCTGTAATAGCAAAAATGGGGAGAGGATTTTTTGATGTTCGCAAAAAAGTGTAGTAATTTGTCACAAAAATAGCATGCCATGAATCGAATGGTTTATGGGAGAGTGTTAGCACATTGGTGAGCTAAGGTGGTTTTCCTTGACAGCTTCAGACAGGGTGTGATTGCATCAGTCCACTTCCTTTCCATTGGTGGTTTTATTTGTACATTATTTCCTTCAGCAGGTGTGGAATTGTGACTTTCTGACTTTAAAGTTTCTCGGTGCTCATCAGAAAGCATCAGCGTAGCACATTTTACACTCTTCTTTCAGCTCGTGACAGTACGAAATTGATGACGACTAAAATGCCTGCACACATTTATAGATAAGTGGTGGTTCAGAGTCCAACCAATTCAACACAAACTACAGGAACCTCTTCCTGAAAAGGTACCTTAGCTGCATGAAACGTCAGATTTTCATCTGAATTTTCTGTGGAAGTGTACAGCCTTTCACAGGACCAGCACAGAAAACTTCCAGGTACTGTTGGGTATTTACGTGGAATTTACATTTCTGGAAGTTTCACAAGCTTGAGAAGCCTGGCGGTTCAGCCTCAGTCTAATCAGCCTAATCTTTCACGTATTTACTGCCGGTGTGATGCAGATCTTTTCCAGGCAAATCACAAGAACGCAAAAAAACATTACTATCTCATAAGCATTGCCAATCCATAACCAGCCATTGTACTGGCAAGCATCTGCGGCAATCGTGCGGATGAGGCTCACATTCAGTACTCCTCCCGTAACAGGCTTGATTTCATTTGATCATTTCATGCCTCTCCAGGCCTCATTTAAATCCGTACTGTGACTGTGTAGACAGGAACGCTGTTCTCTGTTAATTACAGAGCCGGCTCACTCAACTTTTCTGTCTCGCTGTCTCCGCTCTATCAGTTTCCATCTATGCAGTGATGTCCACAAAGCCACAGAGTTCGCACGAAAAGTAAACGCGCTCCGTCTCATGACGCAACACACTATCACACGGTTATTGAACCGACTTTGTGCTATCAAAGCAAAAAAGGACTTTCATTGCTTCCTCTTTTATTTATTTTTTTCTATGCAAGTTGGCACCATTCAAAAGAGCCTTTGGTTCAAAGGAATAGATGGATGATTAAAGGGAGTGGAGATGAGACTGGTGATTTGGGTCAATCATGATTCATCAGTGCCTGTTGTGGGATGAAATTTGAGGGGAGGCCATCATGTGAAGTTGTCTACATTTTGTGTGTCTGTTTGTATGCCTATATAAGAAAGGTACGGGCTGTTCCGAGGACAGTGCAATTTATAATGTGCAGTTACAAGTACGCACACACACTTAAAATTTACAGTTAAGTCAGACAACCTTGTGTTTTAAGACTCAACGGTGCTCTGGCCAAACTGGGTTATTTACGAAGTGATCGTCACGGCGGCTGCTTCTTCTGATCTTGGACGTCATTGTACTCCACTGCAGAGTAGATTTTTATATGACAAGGGGACGCAGGCAGTAAACACGTTGTCTCTCTGCCAAATGAAGATGTCCAGCCTTTTGCCTTTATACACATCCCATATTATTCACCCCAGATGATTTACATTGCTTAGATTGGAAAGCAATACACGGAGGTTTTAGCCTCTAGCCTCTATTCAATTTGTCTTTCAAGTCTTTGCTATTTGCATCCCCCTTTCTTTTTGTTACAGTTACATTTGCTAACTTATGATATGACCACAACAATGAGCGTGTTTTTTAACGATTGTGTCTGCCATGACATCCACTTTCTATTGCAGTTAGGGCTTTACTGTAAATTGTCCAGGACATTATTACTCTCACAGATACCGATTTACCTTTACAGCAGATTAAACAATATGAAGAATGTTTTGGACTAGTTAGATAATTAGCTTTTGTTGCCAGACTGTTAACAACTAGTAAACTAGAGCTTCATCTAATCTAATCTAAACTTAGACTTCCTGATTTTTTGGATTGGATGGATATTTAGGTGTGCGGTTTGGTCGACTGACCGTTGATTTTTGGGACTGCACTTTTGGATTCAGTGAAAAGTGGTGCTAGTGTGTCATTTGTTTAGTATTTACATCATTTAAAGACTGAGGATGTGAGGAGGCCGGCAAAACAGCTCTACCACTGCTGAGCAGTTAAACACATGCTGGTAGCAGCGATGTTACAATACAATACAATACAACTTTATTTGTATAGCACATTTAAAACCAGCGGTACACCAAAGTGCTTTACAGTAATGCATATTGTGCTCATACATTAGCATACATTGTGCTAATACATGTTGTGCTCATCTGGTAAAGAAATGGATGGCAACAATAAAAATGAGTCTCCAAAATTAGTTTTCTTTACCCTTCTTTTAAATTATGTCAAACTATGTGTAGTTTATGTTGCTGTTAAACTGCATTACATCAGATAGAGGGGTGATCCTATTATTTAGCCTGATATCAAACCTGGTTGACATATGAGTGATCCTCGTGTGTCCTGCTGCTGCTTGCTAACGTCTCATGTTGTGGATAAATCTGTGCTGGCATTATGAAAGTTGCTGTTGACATTTTTCTGCTTATTTATTTCAGCAAACCTGTCAGTGTCTAAACTTCAGCTGTTGTGTGTCCCGTCAGCCTACATGTTTGTTTGCGCCGTGTGTTTGTGTGAAGAAAGCAGCCTTGTCATACACGGGCATTGTCTCACTGCTACACTGACATTGCTGAATCACTTCAGCAGAAATCTGTTTTGTTTTGTTTGTTTGTTTTTTACTTTTTCACACTTTTCAATGTTGTCTCTCTCCCGTTTGCCTCCGCTGCTTCAGGGGCCTGTTTGGGTAAGACCTCTTGCGTAACTCCCCATCCTCCAACCATTTTATTCAGTATCCATCTGTAGACCTGCGCACAGCAGGCAGCCGCGTTTTCACCGGCACTGCTGACCTTCAGCAACATGACTAGAGGACTACATTTGTAGGTTTAATTCCTTAAATGCATGAATGCCAGCCTTCGCTTCATTTTCCTAATCAAACAAACTCTGCAGCTACATTTATGTTCAGGGCTTTAACATATTGAACTCAGTTACAATATGTTATACAGCCAAATGTATTTTTTAGGGTTGTTACAAACAGACACGTTAATGGCTACAAACTGTTTTGGTCCATTTAACAGTCAGAACAGCTGCCATCTAAATACAGCAGATGAGTATTTGTGCTATAAACTAATGAACTTCTTAATTTTGTAACTTTGTAATCATCATCTCAGGCCAAAAATAATTTAGATTTCTGTATATTGGTGCTTGTCACAACTACGCTTGTAATCAACTAAAGAGCCATCAAAGTCTTAGTCTAGTCTTTTAAACCCAATCCTATCACTGCCTGTCTCAATGTCACCGTTGTCCGCCTAAATCTTTTTGTCCTTTTCTTGCTTGTTCTTCGTCCACCTGTGCCCGTCTCTCCGTCTCAACTCTCCTTTGTTCCGTCGTGTCGGTGCGGTGCCTGTCTGCTGGGTGATCCAAAGATTACAGAGGCTTTGCTACAGCAGCGTGCAGCTGTGTTAGTGGAAGCTCTGCATTACTGCACCGTGTTCCGTACATGCTGTACAGACACTCACACCTAGAGGGAAGCTGCGATTAGTATGCGGGCAGACTGGGGTGAACTCTCGCTGTCAGACACTACAGTTTCTCAAAGTCAGAAAGATCCATTTGTCATCTGCAGGATGTTCAATCCCTGCTTTGTTTCTTATTTTTAGCATGCGGCATTTTAAAATTTGCTGCTTTCAATCGAAGCTTCCACAGCTGTGTACAGGTTTTCTTCAAAGCTTCAGATGACACATTTTTCATTTGAGGTTGGATTTAGCCTCCAGAAACCCAAAACCCAACCTCTGTTTTAGTGTCTGAAGAGTTACCATCTCCATCACATGCTTCCCAATCAAGAAAGGCCAGAATGAGGTTGTTAATATAAAGGTTAAAGTTCGCTTATCCCAGAGTGTAGCTGAGGAGCAAAGTGTAAAGTCTCTCAGACTCAGTGCAGGGTTGCAATCTGTCCAACCCAACACACATAGGAGGAGTTAAAGAAGCCAAATCCTAACGCTTGTCTGCAAAAGCAGAGCAACCTACACACATGCAAAGTAACCATAATTATATAACTGACCAAAAAATCCCCACGACTTTCAAATGTGCTCCTCTGAAATGTTCCTATCTGTGCCAGCTATCTGTCACTGTTCTCTCTGTGCGTCTGTGTGTTTTAACATTTGCTGTGCGTCTCTCGCTCTCCGTGAATGCTCCTTATCAGTTCCTGCCATTCATAAAATCTCCTCGTGGACGAATGTCAGCGTTGTGACTGCTGCATATTAAAAGACACATATAATGATATTGATGTTTTGTGTTTTCATTTTGCAAGAGTAAACATTTTGATTAAATCTGTGTTGTATTCCATGGTGTATGAGTTATGATTTTTTTTTTTTTAATATACCCTGAAGATGACGGGGATGCACTAGTACCTATGCTTACAACTCATAACATTTTTTTTTTAAATGCCTGCTGAGCAAAATAAAACTTTACTTTTGTTATAATTATATTTTAATTATAGTTTTGTCTTTAATGGACTAAGTCTAATTTTATGTTTCTCTCTTTTCCCCCTTTTGCTTAATTTCCTTCTCCTTTCCCTACCTTTTTCTCCCACTCTGCACCGCTCCTGAATTTTGTCTCCAGTGATGGCGGCTTAGTTCAGTCTCAAGATGACAGCATTGTGGGTACAAAGCAGTGCCGTCACAGCGTGGCCATCATGCCCATTCCTGGCAACCTATCGTCAAGTAGCCCAGACCTGCTGCAGCCAGCAACCAGTGTCCTGGACTTCTCCATCCCTGCAGGTAAAAAAATAAAATAAAAAATAAAAACATTTTCTTGAATAAAATCAATAAAATGATTCCACGGTAAATGCCCATCACAGTTAATCCTTAGCAAAATGTTTTTCCTGGGATTTTCTGGGTGTTTATGAAACCGTTTTCCAACCATTCACATTTAGCTGTAATAGTCTCCAGCTGTGAGCGGTTCCTCTAAATGCTTTATGCAACTCACTATGATACAGTAATGAAGACACCACATACTCAAATGAGTGCGTAATTTGGGACTGTCACATAGCTAACTTTTTCTTTTACTTTCCAGTGATGGATTATTACTGACATGTCAGTTTCACTCACTTTTTGTTTTGATTTACAACTTATATCAAAGTTCTGTTGTGTTGTAAAAGTTCTGCTTTTCTCATCTTTCTCAATAAAAGCTTAAATGAAAGTAGCGATGGCGATAATGTGGAGAGAAACAAAAAAGAGCCATCTTTCAAAACAAGCTTTCTGTATTGTCTCAGAGAGAAAGCTGTGGGAGGGTGTGCCGTCCTACTAAATTCATTTGATGATGTGCATATATCTCGAGGAAAAACGTGTCTGGCCGTTCACTTAAAGTGAAACAGAAAAGTTAACATCTCGCTACAAAACTTTAACTCATAAAAGAAAAGTATCGTCATATATTTGCAGCCTGAGACGCCACTTAGAATTTCAGTTGTCTCGGCCGGAGTTCGCGGCTGCTCGTATGAGGAGGCTTGACCTGTGACCCTGGCCTTTTTGAACAGTATAAGCCGCTTGTGGAGTTGAAGGACTTGGGTGCTTGCTGAGTACTGAGCAAACAGCCTGTCACCCTTGAACGCATCAAGCATCTAACTGCCAAGTGTAGTGTTGTCGAGTGCACTTTGGGGGTGGGTTCATTTTAAGCCTTTCCTCTTATTTGTTCACCTTGAGAAACAGGCAAACTCCTCAAAACACCTGCTTGTGCTGACAAAGGAGTTTTAAAGCAAACGCACACATCCTGAGATGTACATGCAGAATTGTGGCTGTTTGACGAGACCTGACCTCTGCTTGACTCAGACGAGTTCCTGAGCCCATAATTATTTAAACTAACACACAGCGCTCCCCGTGGATTTGTGTGTTATTTATGTGTACATTCAGTGAAAGATCGAAGGGGAAACAAGAAGGGGAAAGCGGAAAGAGGCCGAGACAGAATATGGTCTTGATTTATTTCACTAGCCATTTGTCAGTGAGCCGCACACACTCGGACAGACACACGTGCACACGCGCTGTAGTTTGCAGACCTATACATCACATGTGGTTGTGTTATAATAGAGTACAAACACACAACTGTGCCACATTAATCATCCGCCATTAGATCAAATTTCCTTCGGTCTTGCGGCCTCCCATTAGCTCTAATCGTAGAATGAAGAACAGCTTGCAGAAATAAAAACCTCCTTTTCCAGATGCTCTGCAGAGCTTGTAATACCCCCAACAATGCCCTGCCTATGCACTAATATTTCTTTCTCCAAGTCCATACTGGCCAGTAGGTCTAATGGAAAGTGCTGGCTGCCAGTGTTTAGGAAAATTTGTAATTTTTTTCATCTGTTTTGTCTCATTAAGTTTCAGATTGGTTTTCAATTTGATGGTTTTAGACTTTTCTTGGCTTATTTTATAGCACCATTTAAGTTGCACTTAGAATTTCTTTACTAGAAATGTTTCTTTGTAATAGAAAAGCTATTTTAAATTCATTTTGTGCCATTTTGCCCTGTAAGTCACCGCCCATTTTTATCTGAGAGGCTTTTTTGGAGTTTAAAACAAATATCATTATTAAGAATCGATAGTTAGTAAACAAAAGCAGGCAATAATCATAATGGAAATGAACTACAGCCCTGCTTTTGCCAGGTATTTGTTTAACTTTTACCACACTTTATGTTGCCCATACATCCCTGCTTCAGGCATCACAGGCTGAATCGGTTAGAGAGGCAGAGCCTGAATTGCTTTAGAGGTAGAGTACGGGTGTTTTCTCTGGTGGCTGCTGTTTATGTCTTGTCTCATTTCGCAAAGTGGCATTGTGTCTGCGTGTCTGATGTACAACTCTGCGTGAAGCTAAACCCACAGATGCTCAGTTTCTTCTGTGTCTTTGTGCCGCTCTCGCTCTCTCTTTTTCCCTCCACTTCTTCAGTCCTTTACTGTCTCTCTCTCCTCTCGCGTGTCTCTTGCTGTGATTTTAAACAGATGTTCTGGTGTCGACATGTTGAGTCATACTCTGCCTCTCTGGTTTCCCATGAGCAGATTCAGGATACACTAGAAACTCAGCTGGTCTTCCCTCCTTTTCTTTTTTCTTTTTTTCTTCTTTTTCTGTCATAATGTTTCCAACTGCTGTGTCTCTTTGTGCTCCTCCCACACTCTCTTGTGCTTGTAATTACTTGTGTTTTCTCTTTTTCCTTTCTGCTTGCCAAGCTTTGGGACTCTACTGTAAGTATAAGGATTTTTCATTGCGCCACACACACACGTGTCTTTGTATCCATGAATGGCGTTCTCCAGCCTCTGGACCCTGTTGCGTGTTGCTGCTTCTTCTTCTTTTGGTTTGTTGTTGTGAAACCTTCCGAGTGTCTGAGGAAGGACACGTCAGTCGGTTTTTTAGCAGTTACCTTTGGGGTGAAGGACGCATGTTCGTAAGATATTGAAATTCAGCCTTAATGAGAAATGCTGGCCTCAGTTGACAGTTACTCTTGGTTTAAATCCAAAACCAAGTAGTCATATTGTTGAACAGCAAAAAATAAAAAAGGTGTATGATTGGGAGGATATTTGGGCATAAAACAGTTGTGTTTGACCTTAGCTCTCCTCTCAGGAACCTGAGCAATCTTGGCAAATTTTCTTCTGCTATCTTGGGATTTATGACTTCCCACTGTATGATGGAGGGACTTGGAAAAGCTTTGGCAAACAGTAGAAAGGAGGCTGAAGAGGAGGAGGAGGCGCAGACTTGCGGGAAGTGCTGTGTTTGCAAAATCCCACGCCTTTCCTTCTTGTGTAGAAACCCTCTTTGGCTTCTTGCTGTTTATGTAAATGAACAATACTTTATTAAAGATGGTAATTGATTGGATGTCCGGCCGGGTGGGCACTATTGTCCTCCTGTGTGGCAGGCCAGGTCATAGCTCATCGAGAGGATTAAACACGATTAGGCCCCCTGGATATGATAGCCAGCAATTTATCTGAGGGCTTTCCACACTCTAATCACAAATTACAGCTAATGAGACACAAAGCATTTAGCCTCCAGTCAGCCTTCTCTCAACACCCTGCTGCACATAAACAGAGAAGCTCTCTTCTGCTGCAGCACCACAGAGGGAGGAGGAAAAGCTGCACTTTAAAACTCTCTAATGCGGTCTTTGCCAGCAGAGCGTCAGCGTACATAGCTCCATCTTCAGCATAAAAGTCAGCAATCATCTGAATGAGTATAAAAGTGTCTATGTACGTGTTTACACTCGATGAACGCACAGTCAGTAAAGAGGTCAAGAAGGGGTGCTAACATCAAAACATTAATATGTCGATACGGTTCAATGGAAAATAACAACAACAAAAAAAGCTGGCTAAAAATCTGTGAAACAGTGCAGGGAAACATCTGGAACCTGTTTTCAAATTAAGCAATGATTCATGAATAGACTATAAATAAGCACTCGATGTCCACGAGTAACGCTCGGTGGCAGGTACAGTTCAGCCGAATCGGCAAGTAGAAATTACAGGAAATAGAAAAGAATTGGTCGCTTTTAGAAACAAACGTGGTGACAAAAAACAAAACAAGCAAAAAAGAAAAATGACTTATCAAAATGCTACACATAAATTAAACTTAAAAAGGGGAAACTGAATCCCTCAGCCTAAACCCACCGTGACTGCGACCACAGCATTGCATCAGATGCATACAGAGAACCAACTTTTTATGTTGAATTTGGAGCTCTGAATCCAAAGTACACACACTGACTTGTGTACAGATAACACCATTCACACACACACACACAGCCACAGCCACAGACCGATCAGATATCCATGCAAATAAGGGCTGGCCTTTTGTTTTGCCCCGTACCTGCTTGATAAACAAAAAGAAGCCGGTGTGTATCTGTGTGTGTGTGTGCACAAGAAAGTCATCACTCACAATCCCCGTCTGTTTCCAGCAAGGTAAAACGCAAAGATTGCATGAACCTGCACACGCTGAGGTTCATGTTGCAGCTGTGTGACAGCTTCATCTGGTTGTCGGACTCTCTTCCCAGTTGTCACTGTGCAGCGTTCATAATTCATTCTTTTAAAGTTCTTTGCCCGCCTGTGGCTAATGGGCCGTACCCTCTTCCTTACTCAAACACAGGGATCGTTAATGCAGGATTTCACTCAGGGGGAACATTTCCATTATTTAACACACACACAGAGCACACCATGTAAGTCGCGTGCAGCTGCTCCAGTATCAGCAGCCTCGGGAATCTGTTGTAATCACCAACATTTAAAGCTTTTATAATGGACTATTTAACAACAAATAACAGACGCGGAAGTGGCTTCATCTTTTACTCCATGTAAAATGTTTCTATAAACCATTTAGGTTTAAATAATAAATTACTGGATTTTCAGTCTTATGCTTTTACATCAGCAGCGATCTAAAATTACAGAGTTCTGTCATGCTGTGGGAAATAGAGTGTTAAGGTGAAAAGAAGACGCTTAACCCAGAAAACATGACGATATGATGCTAAGAACAAACTTACAAGCAGGACACATCACAGAGATAAATTTAGAGATGATTCAAGATGAATATGTGCATATCCAAGGTCAATGCAGGGCAGCCTGAGCCCAATATATCTGCCAAGAAATGAAAGTGTTCTGCAGTCATTTCTGCTGCCCTTGCATTGCATGCATGCATGTTTTTCCACATGCTTCGTCCTCTTCTTTTTTCCGCGTCTGTTGTTCACTTTTTAAGTGTTATTTGAGGCTGTATTTCAAATAGACTGTAGTCTATTTGAAATACAGCTTGTATATATGCATATCTCTTATGTTATTTGTTTTTGATGAACAGAGTCAGAATAAATGTGTCATGTGCTAAAGTATCTGCCTTTGTGCACTGTCAGAGAGCCCTGTGACATACTGCAACATTAAAAGCACAGTCACGTAAACCCTTATCCCTTTTAGATTTCACCACAGTGGGTTTTTCATCCAGTCTTCCTCCCCTCACCACCAACAGGTGGCCGTCCCTGTCTGAGTTTTGTTCTGCTGGAGGCTTCTTCCTGTTAAAAGGGAGTTTTTCCCTTCCCACTGTTGTCAAGTGCTTGTTCATAGAGGATGGTCAGATTGTTTTCTCTGTGTTATTGTAACACAGAGAAAACAATATAAAGCTCCTTGAGGCGAATGTATTGTGATTTGGGGCGATACATAAAATTGAATTCGGATTTTACACTCAAGGTATTGAGGTAGGCAGAAGAGTTAGTCTCTCCTGGAAGTTTCTTGCAGAGTCTTTCCAATTTAAACTTGTTAATAATAAAAGTAATTTCCTGTCTTTACTGGCCAAGCCGACTTTTTCCAAAACATCACACAATTCGTCTGTTTCCTTTCTCTTCCACTCAGACATCCCAGACCAGGTAATTCGAGTGTTCAAGGCCGACCAGCAGAGCTGCTACATAATCATCAGTAAGGACACTACTGCCAAGGATGTCGTCGCGCACACTGTCAATGAGTTTGGACTCGTCGCGGCACCCGAGACCTACTCCCTGTGCGAGGTATCGATTAGCCCAGAGGGAGTCATAAAACAGCGCCGCCTGCCTGATCAGCTCTCCAAACTGGCTGATCGAATTCAGCTTAACGGAAGGTAAGAATCACAACTGTTACGCTGGTGTTGATTGCTGTGGAAAAATCTAATACTCGGCCTGCGTTTGTGTTTTATGACCCGTTTGACCCATCCCATCTTACATAATGGTTATCAGTGCTATTTTCTTATAGGTAACTTCAGCAGTTGAGTGTTTTTCTCTCTCTGCAACATAAAGTACACAAACACAACCCAGAATAAAGCCGGAAACAACACTTGCAGGTCCAGGAAGTTTGTTGTTGTCAAAAACAAAAAGGATATCTACTTAAATCTTGAATTATCCAACCTGTAGTTATTAGACTCCAAACCCAGAATGCAGAAACTGAGGGATTTTCCTCCGTTTTCTTTTTTCTGATTATTTCTGGGTTCCAGTTTGTGAATGTTCACAGATTTCTCACTGTTTTGTGCAACTGCACCAATTATTATCCTCTCAAATAATTTCTAGGCTTGCTAAGTACAACGGTTTAATCCATCGAGTGTCACATGTTTTCTAAATCAGCACTGAGAAAAGCTTGAATATCCTACTAAAGCAGTACTCCTCAGTCCTGCTTGGGGATACGGGGTAGTATTTCTGTGATGTAGTTAATTCACTTAACACAGCCTGGCGTGCATGACTTAAACAACAGTTTCTAGTAAAGTGCTGAGAAAATGCAGTAGTGATATGCAACACACCCAAAGAGTCGAGGCTTGTCCTTTTTCTGAAAAAAACAGCAACTTTTCCACTTATTTGAAGAAGTTTCAACATCATTTTGTGGATGTTGCGTTTTCTTTCTTTTACCGAGTATATTTTTGTGTCTGTGTAGGGTTTTTCCCCCAGTTTGTTGTTGTTTTGTATCACAGTTCTGTGCTAGTCACTTTCCCTTTCAAGATGAAATTAAGACGTGAAGGATAATTGGACTGCAGCCGTTAAGTCTGCCCTGCAGTGACTTTCTCCACAGTTTTCTCCCACTTCTCTTCTCGTCTCCTGTGGTCCCTCATCGGTCTCCTCCCAGCTAGCCTAGCATGAATTTTTCATCCTCTGTCAGGGGCGGAGGCCTCTGCAGACAGCATGCCGCGGCTGGAATTATTCATACGCACACTCGCACGCACATACAGACACATAGCAAGATATAGGCATGTAGCTGTGCAGATTAGACCTTTTTTATGCTGGTTAAACAACTGAAATCGAATATATATGTGTGTGTGTATATAATCTCTTATGCTTTCCTGTTTCTTGAGTAAATCTTTTCCCTGTACTTGCTATTCCTGTTAGCTTGGCTGTCTTTTTTTTCAACCTGTATACATATGTAAGAGGGCAATCGGCAGTCCACATTGCAGTAGTTTTTTTTTATCTGGAGCAGTAGGTAAATATATCTCCACCTGGGTTCTCTGTCACCATATCTCGCCTCCTCCATCTCTTCCTCTCTGCAGCTGCTGATTGACAGCAGGTCCAAGGGAAGGGGGGATGGTCGGGGGGTCCAGGCTAAGCCAACACAAAGCCTTAATCATGCTGCCAAAATATACATATAGATGCGTTGAGGGGATCTTGAGCGCTTAAGCACAGATCGCACACCCAAACACCGCCCGTAGCTGTTTACGATGGCTTGGTTCCAGTGACGTTCCCTCTCCCAGTTCTATTAAGCAGCACTTTGTCCATCATTAATTTAGACTCCTCTCCTCTCTTCCCCTTAAGTACCCTGCTCACAGCTCATCTCCTTCCCCTCACTCCTTTCCCCCCATCTTCTTGTCCCTTTCTCTCCTCTGACATCATTTAGTCCCGCGTCCTCTCCTTCGCTCCTCTCGTCCCTTCTCGTCTCCTTTCATCTGGACTTCCTTTTACTCCTCTCCCTTCGTGTTCCTCTTCCTCTCTCTTCTTCTTTCACCTGCGCTCGTTCCGACTCCTCTCTCGCTTTATGTCGTCTTTGCTCCCCTAATGCCTCCTGTTTCAGAGGCATTACACGAGTGCTTTATCTTATCACCTCCTCTGCGTTTTCAGCGTGTGCAGATTCTCATAAATGATTAGATTCCTAAAATGTGTTGAATCTAAATATGTTGAGGGAGTTTTTCTCTGTCTCTTCTAAATGTGAAACAGGTCTCAGGTTTTATCCTAAATATAAATTCAGCTTGATCTCACAGTCCATCTTTGCTCCTGTCTGAGCTTGTCTGACAGAGTAATTGAGCGTGGTTTAGAGGTACATCCATGCCAACACTTTACCCCTGAGGGTTGCCCTCTCTTGGCCTATAATGCTCTGATTTGTGGTTCACCATTCCTAGATGACCACATTACAGCTCCATTAGCGTGAAAGAGTCTCCCAGAAAACATTTAGAGACTAATCTTAAAGAGAAATGGCTCCTGTTTCCTCTTACTCAGGCACCTGTCATCTTTCTTTAACCTCTCTTTGCCAAGAGCCCTGCTTTCGCTCTTTCTCTCCCCTTCTTTACCTTGAGGTAAAATACGTACATAATCTTTCAGCAGCATCAGCATCAGAGCATTTTTTTTGCCTTTTCCTGAAACTAATTTCTGCTCTCAGAGAGAAAATTTGCCCATTTAAAAATGAAATAAGACTGAAAGGAACATTTAATTTATCAGGTCCAGAAAGTTTTATCAGCCTGGAAAAATGGATCTTGTCCACCCACTTGTCTGTCTATATTAAAGCATCGGAGGGAACTGCAGTCTAGTGCATACTATGCTAAGTAAGCTGTCACCAATAAAGTGTTTTGCATCGTGCATTTCTCGCAATAAATATAATTACTGTCAGTTAATTTCTCTCCAGGTTTTTAGATTCAGAGGCTGAGACTTAACTCCTCTTTTCTTTTTTGTTTCTCAAGTGTAATGCAGCTTTAAAAAGCTTAAAAAAAATTTCAATAAAATAACAAAGTTATTATTAAACTTATCCATCTTCCACCTGCTCCCTCTTCTTTAGGTATTACCTGAAGAACAACATGGAGACGGAGACGCTGTGTTCAGACGAGGACGCCCAGGATCTCCTCAGAGAAAGTCAAATCTCACTTCTGCAGCTGAGCACCATGGAGGTTGCGGCCCAGCTCTCCATGAGAGACTTTGAGCTCTTCAGGAACATCGAGTCCACAGAGTATGTAGATTTTAATTTAGCAGCACTTCATAAAACAACTACTGGATGGAATATTGCCTCATCAGAAATGGTCTTAGTGGAGGGGTGGCTGTCAAGAAGCCATTCGTCTAGAAACGTGGTGGAGGCTCTCTCGTGGCCTGAGGCTTTCAGCCATTGGTGTGGAAATCTTGTTAAAATTGATGGAATTATGAACCCAGAAAGTGCCAGATAGGTGGTTGAAGCATATTACTAGAGGATATCCATATTTTTATGATTGAATATTAGTTACAGTAACAGTTTTTTGAAATACAATTTGTTGAGATGATAATATCCTGCCTTTTAACCCAGTTTTGAACTCTTCTGTCACGTGTTTCAGGTACGTGGATGACTTGTTTAAACTAGACTCCTCTGTGGGAAGTGGCAATCTGAAACAGTTTGAGGAGGTGATAAACCAGGAGACCTTCTGGGTGGCCACAGAGATCTTGAAGGAGCCCAACACTCTGAAAAGGATGAAAACCATCAAACACTTCATCAAGATCGCCCTTCACTGCAGAGAGTGCAAGAACTTCAACTCCATGTTCGCTATTATCAGGTTGGCTCAGTGTAGCACCTCCCCTCGACTGTTTGTACCCTTTATTCTGCATTTACTCCACCTCTGCTGGCAGATGAGTTTTGATGGTGGGTCTCCATTCCCCACATCGTCAGGAGAACCAGTCTAACCCCCTCCCCTCTTCCCCTTCTGTTCCTTCCTGTAATCAGCCCTGATTCTCCCAGAGCGCACAGAAACTGCACAGCATTTAAAACAAGTCTCACAGCAGTAGTTATGCTTATTGTCTGCTACAATGATCGAGTCCCTCTGGCCTCTGTGGTTTGGCTCTAGCTGAGCTTTTATGGAGTATTAAACATAGCGTCAGTGTATTTTAGTTTAAGGATGGACGTAAGTTTGAATCCGCCAGTATTTTCATGTTTAAGCATCTTAGCTTCTGCACAGAAGCTTGTTTGTGTAGGATTTATCCTTAATATTTGTAACTAACATCTAATAAGAAGTTTTCAGGTTCAAAACACAAGCTTAAGGTCCATGAAAATAATGACATTTATTCAAAGAAAATGCAGTCCCACTTAATGTGTTTACCCTCTTAAAACAAAGATGCACAGGACTGTCTGTTTCCCCATGATCAGAAAATCGCAGTGGCCACCCCAGAGCATTTACTATTGTAGATTTAATTTCCTCCCCAGTCCCGGAGGATCTGGTGTCATGTGGCTGAAAAATGTGCCCGTTTAACATTCTGCAGCGTTTGTTTCCTGGAACACTTTGGATTTCTCTGTATTTTTTTCTCATTTCTGAGTTTCATTTTCATGCAGATGACACCATTTTGAAGCTTAAGCATTTTCAACTCTAAGACTCTAAGTCATTTTTTCAAGATTTCCCAAAATGCTCCTGCTCATTTTAATCTGGTTTTACTCGTCGCCGGTTCAATCCCAAGAAAAGACACAAGTCATTTTTGGGGAGTTGCATCAGGCATTTATTTTTAAAAATCTGCCAAATCACACATGCAGAGCTACGTGATGTGGCAACTCCTTGTGATTAAGGGAGCAGTCGAAAGTAGCTTCCTTTACTAAGATAAGAAAGGAGGCAAAAAATGGGGCATCATGGTGTCTTCACTGTCACACTGTGTCCGAACCTGCAGGTGAAATAACACCGGACCACTCCAAATTCTCACTCCATGTTGGTTTTAAAGTCCCTTTTTAGCTTTGAAACCTTTGAACAAGCACACTGCGGTGTGAAGCAGTAAACAACGTGATAAATAATAAGAGGAACTGCCTGCATTGTTAATGTGGCATAAATTTAAATATCAGTGCAGGAAGAAGTTGCACTGAGCTCAGTACTGATGTAGATGTCGCATAAATTTGATGACTTGAACTAAATACAGTTTTTTGCTCTGTGTTGCTGAGCTAAGAATAAATGTTAGCACCCTTCTTATACAGCAGTACGCTGCCTGCTCGGTGTGACGAGCAGCACCCGTGTCCACTCCCTGATCTGGACTCGTGTTAAAAGAGCTCAGCCGTGTGGAGACGCTCTGTTTGCCGCTGTAAAAGGCGCTTTAAAGCCCAAGTGCCTGACCTTCTCGCCCCTTTACATTCCTGCTCACAGCAGGGCGTCTGCACACATATGGATGCACAACCTGCCTGCTGACAGGGGCACGGCGGTGGTGGCGGCTGCTGCCATGTGCAAATAGCAAAAAAGGGGAAGGTGTTAGACATGCAGGATTGTGAAATATGGAGAAAGCCAAGCCATCTATCCAGTGTAGTGTAGTGTTTGAATCACATGATCTAGTATGACAAAGAAAACTGTGCCAGCTGCATGAACAAATCAATGTAAGAGGAGAGAAGAAAAGAAATGCTGTGTCATTCATTGTTATTAGCTGTCTGGTCAGAGCTGACATCACCTCATGGGGTTTTCAGCTGTGGGAAAAGATGACCCCACTCACTGAAGTTAGTTAGCTCAAAGAGTAGGAAGAGTACAGCATGAAACATCCACATTAAACCTAACCTCCTTTCCTTTTCTTCTCTACCCTTGTTTCATCTATCCTCATTTTTACCTCTCCCCCACCCTCTTCTGTCTGCCGTAACCTATTTATCTCTGCCTCGCTCCCTCTCTTCCCCCCCGCCCTCTTTGCACCTCTTTCCTCTCTTGCGCAGCGGACTGAACCTGGCACCGGTGGCTCGACTGCGGAGTTCCTGGGAAAAATTGCCCAGTAAGTACGAGAAGCTCTTTGGGGACCTGCAAGATCTCTTCGACCCATCCAGGAACATGGCCAAGTACCGAAACGTGCTGAGCAGCCAGAGCATGCAGCCGCCCATCATCCCGCTGTTCCCAGTGGTCAAGAAGGACCTCACCTTCTTACATGAAGGTAGAAGACTTTGTGTGCCTTCTCAGATTATCTACTTGCATCCTCACTCTCGTGTTTCTTAAATACGCTACAAGACTGTTTCCGTTTCTTGAAGTTTAATTTAATCTCCCAGCTTCCTCTGTGTTGTGCCAAAGGTCATGTCACACTCACTGATGAGGTTTACTTCTGCTAAAGGCTTCCTCTTCTTTCAATTTTTTTTAACCTAAAACTGACTAAAAACTGTCCCAACTTCTACTCAAAGGCTTCTTCTTAAAAGTGTTTGTGTAAAATGAAAAGTTGCCCTCACTGTGTCCTCAAACTAAGCAGTGTGACTAATAATAGCAAAAAATTACATAGAGGGAATTTCAGATTTTACTAATGTGATATGGAAAAACCGTTGTACATCAGTTGCTACAAATGTCCACAACGTCAATCATTTCCTTCCACCACATTGCTGACAGGCGACTTCTCACTTTCTACTTCTGTTTGTCCTCTCAGGCAATGACTCAAGTGTTGATGGCCTTGTGAACTTTGAGAAGCTGAGGATGATCGCGAAGGAGATCAGACATGTGGTGCGGATGACCTCAGCCAATATGGACCCTGCCCTCATGTTTAGGCAAAGGTCGGTTGGTTTGACACTGCAGCACGATTAACCATTTGAACCGGTTTTAGGAGCCAGGTCTGTGATGAAATGACAAGCCTGTTTGTGCAGATTTATATGTATTTGCATATGGCTATTCTTTTCATACATTAGATTGTAGAATTTCTTACTTAAAAAAACATCCTCATCAGGGGAGCATCTGATTGAATTTTGTATTAGGAAAAAAAGCATCCTAGTGCACAATAACAAGCCAAACTGCTTAGTGTGATAACCTTCAGCTAATGTGCTTTTACAATCGGTACGGAATCTACAACTTCCCTCATATTTCTTCAAAACTGAAGCAGAAGCGTGTAAAAAGACTTTCCCACCGAAGGCTACAATGTTGGCAAAAAGGGAACCGCACCACCATACTTCCACCAGCCAACCTGGATCCTTCACCCAACAGGATCAGGCACGCACTGAAGGTCTGGTTCAATCAATTCCCGTTCACTTCCTGTCCGGTTCATGGCTCTCTGTGTTTGGATTGCATTCCTCTGCTGGAATGTAAGCACACAATGACCCAAGTTATGGACTGAATGGAAATGAAGGTAGAATTGATGCCAGCCACAGTGTGTAGTTGTTATCACTCGGTTTGTGTGTGTGTGTTTAATCACAGTCTGTCACTGCTACGGTGCATGACTGCCCCCTGCAGACACTCCCTTCATACTGCAAACCCAAAATATAGACCAAACTTCAGTTCTATACATAAGTCACATATTTAAAAAAAACACAACACAATGTGCCGAATGCATCATATACAAAGTCATAACACACACTCTTCAGGTTGACATGGGGAGATGTCCACTGTTTGGTGTCCTCCCATCTCCGGTCATTTCCTGTTCGTTTGTTTGTTTTTTGCGGCATGACCTCTACATAGTCTTGTCTCCTCCTCTCCCCTGACCCTTGAACTTGTCTTTGAGTCACGCTTCAATCTTCACGCCTCTTGCTTGCAGGAAGAAGAGGTGGAAGAGTTTAGGGTAAGTTTGTCCTGCGTACCAGATTCATCCTGTTTCGGTCTGGGCCGGCAAAAGTTTGAATCCTCCCTGCATCCCTGTCATCATAAACTCTGCATGTCTCGCCATGCTTTAAATGAGCGTTCATGTGTCTGCCTGTGCTTGTTCATGATTAACCCTTCTGTTTGCATCACATGAACCACACTAAAGTCCCTTATTGACCCATTAATTGTCTACCCTACTGACGAGAGTGTATGTTGAGTCATATAGTAGCTAGAAATGGTGCCCAGCGTTTCTTAACACATTTGCAGCTACCAGTGAAAATTGGCTAAATGATGTATTGCAGCCATTCAACTGCAGATTCAAGTTTAAGTGGAATATAAGTAGATAGTTATAATGCACAGCTTCTTGCCAGGGTTGCCTTGCCTGGAAACAGCAGGAGAGTAATTAGACCTCATTGTTCCATTAAGTTCCTGTCCTGCAGCATTCATTTATATCTGATTGTCTCTTCATCAGCAGGTGAAGTTTGTTCAGTAACATTTCCATAACAATGCACAACAGCTGAAATCAACTGGAAAAAACTGCTACGCTTCCATAGCAACTACAAACTCCATCTGCTGATGTGGCTCTTGTAGTACGATCGAAAACATAAGGACAGCAACAAAATAGCACTTAAGGGTGGATCAGTTTGTCACCTTTGTACCTCAGCTCACAATCCTACAGAACAAACTCCACCTCGCTGCAAAAAAAGGCAACGTAAAACGCACCAATGTGCATTTTAGTGATACTATTTGACTCAGGTTTGGCGTTTGTTCATATCTGCATCATGGCATAATATTCCCAGTATCGAATATTGTGCGTTGTTTGTTTCTTAACCCTTTTTGCCTCCATCTGAGAAAATGTTCTGCTGTTCTGTACTGTGATAGCATGGCACACCAGGGAGTGCTGCCTCCCTCCCAGTTGCATGGTCCTTTTTTTAAAATGCTATGCTCCAAAACAGAGGCAGATGTACAGATTTTGTAGTAAAAGCTGTGTTTGATAAGACGGAAGACCTTCGTGTTTTATTGGTAATTAAATTGACTGTGTTGCATGTCCTTTTTCTTCTCTTACACATTTATCTTCCTTTCCTTCTTTCTATTCTTTGTGGCTCCATCCTCCTCCACCTTTTCTGTTACTTCTGTTCAATTCAACACACTTCTTCCATCTCTTCTTCCTCTCACTGTCTTTATTATTCCTCTACCTTTTCTTCCTTCCTCTTTCTGCCTCTCTCCTGTCATCTTTTAGGTCTTTGAGTCAGGGCAGCACTAATTCCAATATGCTGGACGTGCAAGGCGGAGCGCACAAGAAGAGAGTACGCCGAAGCTCGCTCCTCAATGCTAAGAAGCTGTACGAAGACGCTCAGATGGCCAGAAAGGTGAAGCAGTACCTCTCCAACCTCACAGTGGAGACAGATGAGGAGAAACACCAGATCATGTCCCTGCAGTGCGAGCCGTCTTACAACACTTGTGAGTAAATCAGAAACTGAGAAGGATTCGCTATTTGAGTTTTTTGTTTTAATTAGAAAAAGTATTTAGGGTGCTATTATCCCAGCAAGCATGCCCATGCAGATTCACAGGAGCTGCGTGGGCAGGGCAAACCCACACTTTTCCCATGGAGGCCCAAGTGGGTGTACCCACACAGGGCCCTCAGCAGTTTTGTGCTTTGGGGTCCCAAAAGGGAACTCTGTGGGCAACCAATAGCTGCCTTACCCACAGGAAACTCTCGCTGGCCCCGCCTGTGGGTCAACCTCGCATCCCTGCACTAGATAACTGTGGCTTTGCTCCGTCCGCACACCCCCACAGTTTACCCACAGCTATCCACTGTGGACCCACATAGCTGGCTCAACAAGGAAAAGCCATACAGGGAGATGTGACTAGTGTGGAGAAGATTAATGCATGTTTTATTACACTGTTAGATATGTGAGGCTCAGAGAAGTTATGGAAGTTATGCTGGATTTTTAAAAGAATTTAAAGAAGTAAAAGACAGGGTTGTTTGATGGGATTTGAGTTTATTCAAGCAATGGCACCGTCAGCCTTTTATGCACCACGTGCCGCTCATTGGTCAAGCCGGCAACCTACATGCTGAAAGGAAGCAGGGGCTCGGGTTTGATTCCGCCCTGGACTGTTTCCTGTGTCTCCCTGCCTCCCGCTTTCTCCCTACTTTACTGTTTATCTCGACTCTCACATTGGATGGTCATGTGAAATCTCTGGTTCGGTCTTGTTTTTATCATTTAAGAAATGTAGCTAAGTTAAGCCCGATTTTATCTCACTCTGAACTGGAGATTGCTATACATGCATTTATTTCCTCACGCTTGAAATATTGTAACTCGCTGTTTATGTGTCTAAGCAAAGGTTCTCTGGATCGTCTGCAGGTTCCGTGTCCCCTAGGTTAACATTAAGAACTGTGGACTCAATAGCTGTTTTTAAAAAACCAACTCAAAACTCACCTTTTTAAAACTGCTTTTGGTTAATTTTTGCCTGTTTTATATTGTCTTTTAAAAAAAAATCTTTTTATGACTTGTTATCTTATGTGTAGCACTTTGTGATTCTGTCTAGAAAGGTGCTATATAAATAAACATTTATTTATTTATTTATTATTTATTATTTATTTACTCTCCACCACTGTCCTGTTCAATAATGTAAAAAATAAATAAATAAAAATAGATGTCCTGCACTGCCATCTAGTGGATTTTGGTAATGTTGTCAAAAATAGCAGGATTATTAGTCAGTATCATCTATTTTGGTGCTTTTCTTGGTATAGGTAACTAAAGGATCAAATAAAAAGCCCACATCAGATGTTGATCTAAACATTATTATTGCTTTATTACACTGGCTTCATGTTGGATGCAGTTTTGCCTTAATGACTGTGATATTTCCTGCCAATTGCAACTATAAAATGTACACTTATTATTATTTTACATATATACTGTTTATAACATTATTTTTGTCGCCTTCTTGTGATTTTAGTGTCTAAGAATTTGAATGAGAGGCGATCCACTAAGTCGGATATGTCTCCAGTCTCGCTGCGGTCAACTCTGCCCTCCGGAAAAACACAAAACAGGGTGTCACAAGTCCTACAGGTCCAGGTCCCACTGAACCCTCTACGAAAGAAGAGCACTGCCAAGGACATAGCCTCACTTAGTGAGTACACGCCTGTTTTATTTCTCATTAGGCCATGTAATGTAACTTTTTATCGTCATGTATTAACTTTACTTTTTAATAGACTTTTGTGTTTCAAAGATTAATAAGTAACTAGTTTTATGGTTACTGTAAAGTTCCAGTCGTGCACAAAATTCAAAATGATTTCAAACTTGTTTCTGAGAAAACAGTCGGGTTGTCGTCTTATTTATTTAAAGCAAAGACAGAAAGAAATGTTACATTTCTGTGTTCTGTATTATATGAAGTGTAACCAGATCCCTGGTTTGGCGACTTTCGTGACCTTTTATTTTCTCTCTTCTTCAGATTCCAACTCACCTCAGGTGGTTAAGAAACCACCAGTGAACTCGTCAGAGGAGTGGAGCACAAAGAGAACATGTGACGACACAGTTTCCACCATCTCCTCTCTTCACTCGAGCCCCACGGTGTCGCCTCAGGGCTCCCCGCGCAAAGGTTTGCAACCAAAACTGGTTTGAGTAGATATAGTGAAACACTCACCTGAAGGATAGAGCTGTAAAATACAAATGATAATCTTACTGATTTGAGATATTAGTGTGGTGGGATTAGACTTACCATGCATGAATAATAAAGTTTTAATTTGTGTTTTCTGGGTTTCATCTCTTCTATCATTGCCTTTTTTTAATAGTGGGAGGTGTGGCAAAGTCCCAGAACTCCAGCCAGATGAACTTGTCAGGATCTTCATCGTCGCTGACCAGCGAAGCTAGCTCAAAGGCCACCGTCAGTCTGCGCAGCTACGGCATAGGTGGGACCCTCCTCCAAAAGAGGATCTTATTGATGACCAGGCAGAGTAGCCAAGAGAGTTGGAGGGAGAGAGAAAAAGAGGAGAAGATGCAGGAAGAGACAGAGGCAGTTCAGAGAGGCTTGTTCCCCTCATCAGAGCAAAGGAAAGGGAGATCCAGGCAGCAGAGCAGCCAGGGTGCACAGGCAGATGCAGGGCAAACGTCACTGAGGGTAAGAGGAGGAAGTCCAGCCCCAAAAAGGAAAAGGATTGATGGAGATCATCCTGTGGTCCAAAGTGACTCTCCATACAGTTTTCCAACTCCATTTTCCCACTCTCCTTTAATGAGACCCACACCCCCAGAGTCCCCCATAAGGAGGAGGCTCATGTCACCGTTCAGGATACTGAGGAAAAGGAGTCAGTCCAGGGAGAGGCCAGCAGCAGTCAGCCTACACCTGAACAGTAGGGAGGAAACAGCAGAGAGTATGTCCTCCTCACCTCAGGACGAGACACGAGGGCAGACAGAGCAGAGAGCCAGGAGATCAGTCAGCCCTAACCCCTTCCTCTGGCTGTGCAGGGACAGAGACTCCAGGAGAAAGACCCTCTAACAGACATCACGTTGAGACAGTTATAGCAAAAACAATAAAGAGAAGGGACACAGTGGTATTTGAGAGAGACTTTTTTGTTGTTGATGATTTGCATTTATTAAGAGTCCATCACATAAAAAAAATGCATTTTCTGCTTGTTGCTTGAGAGCTTCAGATCCACCGTGAGTCACAGAGATGTGACGCCTGAGAGTTTTCGCTGTGAATACTTGAAGAAGATGATGCGACACAGATAGGAGAAGAGTACATCTGAGGCTGTAACAGCAGATGGAAAAGCATTTCAGTGTGTTCTCGCAGCTCTCCCGACATTTTTTATTCATGGGTTAAAGCTATGAATTATTGTGTTAAAGCTGTTTGGATGTCACCGAGCAGCCGAAAGTCACGTTTGTCGCCGTGAAACATTCTTCGTTCCTGAATTTGAATTTTAAAATGATTAAATTTATTGTTCGTTTTTGGTTGACAAGTTGTAGGCTCTGTTTTTGGTATATGGATTTCTTCTGTGGCATCCAGCATTTCAATTGTAATGTTCATTTAGTTTCCTGACAGTCAGTTTATTTGTTTTTTCGTGATATAAAGTTTAAACTATGAACCCACCCCCTCCCACAAGTGTGTGTTTCACAGTAATTTCTACACAATTCATAGTCTCAGTCTACAAATAGCACAAACAACAGCCTCACGCTTTCTGATAGTGTTTGTGATTTCGGCGTCACCGAAATTTTAAGTCGTCTCTTCATAGTTTTATTTTACTCTTTGTCTTCATCAGGATGCAGTCACTCACTAAAGAGAGTATCATTTGTGTACAGTGCACATTAACACCGCCGTACTTTGGCTACAGTAATCATCATTGCAACCCAGTAAAATGATCTGCATTTGCACCACTGCACTCAGCTTTTGTTTAAAAGTCTCTGTTCATTTTTAATAAAAATGTAGCTTACCCTCCAAAATGTACATATCTGAAATGTTCCTCTGTCCAGGTTATGCCCTCCTACCGCCCGGTAAAGCTGACAACCTGTCGGACTCGAGTCACAGCGAGATCTCCTCCCGCTCCAGTATCTGTTCGGTCGACTCTGTGCCCGCTCCTGGGCCTGATGACCGATGTAATAGCAGCAGCAACAGGACCTGTACGACTACTACTGCCACTATTCCTACTACGACGTCTCCTGCAATAGCTACTGCGGTTCCTGAGAGCGCAGCAGGAATGCTTTCCCACGTAAATGCTGATTACAGCCAGCCCAGCACAAGGTAATTTAGCTTCAGTTTAGTTTGTCTAATCTGATTAATTCTTTAAAGATTACATTTAAGAAGTGCTTTTATTTTGATAATATAGATTGACAAGATAGTTTTGGATGTTTTATAAGGCCTCAGTAACACAGGCCTAGAGACCCGTGAGCAACCCCCCTAGCAATCTCTGGTTGCTAGGGAAACATGTATATTCTCCGAGTAGATGCTGGAGGCTGCTGGTAATAGATAGGTCAAATTGGTTGCAAGGAGCTATACGGTGCACCGGAAAACTTCTCTGTGACTGCTTTGGTTGCTAGCAGGTTGATAGACAAGATGGCAACTTGTCTGTAAACACTCGCCAACTACTTGCTGAGCAGTAGTGAAACTTGCATGAGGTGACTCCCAAACCACAGCTTAACAAGTAGTTTGCAGGTGTTTATAACCACTCACCAAACAGTGTTGAAATACATATTTTTTTCCTATCAAACTGTGTTGCCTGGAATCACAGACGGGTGTCGAGGCTTGTGTGGCTTTTGAAGCCTCGAGTTAGCATTATGCTATTGCCGTCTCAGCTGTAGCCAGAAGAGACTGTATCTGAGCACAAGACCTAATTCTGGCCAGCTTCATTAGCTGGATGCATCTGTAGATTGTTTGGGTGTTTTGCACAGACACAGAAAGTAACTCACCAAAGCTGTTAGTACAATTAACCACTCAGCACGCCATCTCATTTGCCAGATAATTACCTTAAAAAGCATCAACACGGCAAACATGGTTAAGAGGTCCAGTTCAGTGACTCCAATTAGCTGATGTGAAGCTGAGGAGTCTTGCACACACCACCTGGTACTCAAACAGCCAATGTGCAATAGTTAAAACTTACGGCCTTAATAACATTTAAATGGGTTAAATCTAATTAAAAAAGCATGAGCTCTATATTAGTGATGCACAGAGAACAGTAGATATAGAGATGAGGCGGTGAGCATGTTTATTCCTGTTCAGCCTACTAGGAGCAACACCTGAAGCTCTTTTCTGAACTGAGAGGTTTCTGTCACATTTTAAGCCTTATTATAGAACAAAATGACCGGGCTTGCATCAGACGTTAGTGAGAGTGGTCTCTGCCTCTGCAGCTACTCTTGGAAAACCCGGAAATGGTTGTAAAACCATATTGATTGAGCTATGCTGAGGTGTCAAAACTCGCCGTTAAAGGTACGGGGTGGTCGCTAAATGTCATCTTTATGAGGAAAGAGTTAACATGGGGGTCTACGGGAAAGGCTGACTTGCTTTTGGAGCCGGCTTTTTGAACAGGAACATTTTCCACCAGGCAACCGAAATGCAAGCAAATATTTTTATAAGGCACATGTCAGAAACCTCGCCTTTCGACACACACGCACAGACACACGCTGTCTGCTGCCACCTTTTCAGCAAGCTGGATTCCAATAACGTCCTTCCCTCATTAAACAGGAAGCTCTAAAACACAGCGGGTTTTTATTAGCATCCCACATTTACTGACCTCCTCTCTCCTCCTCTTCTCTATTAACAGCGTATCGGTTTCTACGCGGGCGGCTTTTTAATCTGGCCGAGTTAACAACACGGCTTTTTTTTTATTGTCTGCTGTTTGTTTATTATTCCTCCATGATCAGGCCATTGTGTCTCATAAAGAGGAGACTCAATAACCCGTGTCCCCGCTCTGATAATATATTACCTCGGCAGCCTCATTGTATAACACGCACCTGTTTTATGACATGTGGCTCGGTTTCATTGAGTGGCTTGTTTTGTCCAGTAAAACAGTGTCAGTGAATAAAAACAAACAAAGTAGGTGAAGAGGAAAAGTTTACGTTTCGCTTTAAGCCAGGCTGCAGGGAAACGTCGTCATATTTTCTTTGTGATTTTTACGTGTGCAGAATCAAAGTAGCTGATTTTACAGGTACTGAAATCATTATAAAAACAAAGAGTGCGGTTTATTTTGTGATCTGTGTAACATTGAACTTCATCCTTTGTCCATTTGTCTTTCGTGCTGGTGATCCTCTGACCGAGGTGTCCTTCAGCAGTGTTTTATGGTTGATGAAGCTCCTTTGTCCTCTCCTGTCGCCCCGCCCTTCTTCCCTCTTGCTTTCTTGTCGCTTCATTTCATTATGACTTACCTCCACCTTTACCACCGCTCAACAGTCCTGCGCAACAGACTATATTTTGTTGACTATTTTTAACAGGCCAGTTTTTTACACTGTAGTCGTGATTGCTACGCAGGCGTTCTGCAAATGCGGTTTGAAATAACATGTGAAGTTACACATTTATATAAATGTATTTTATTATGTAAAACACGTGAATTTGAACTGGTAATAGGAGGTGGATAGTTTTAAAAAATGACATGCAGACATAATTATTGTTCTATCAGAAGAAAGGTACTGTTATTCACGGGGGCACTAAACATCAATCAGAGCTGGTATTTGTGCTGATTTTCATCTGTGTATTACTCTCGCTCATCTACAGCGGTTCCTCGTCAGCTCGGGGATACCAAACGCGAGTCTCCACCTTCACCTCTTCCATCTCGACAGAGGAGCTGACCCACGACCACACCTCTCTGGACTCAGTGGCCGACAGCGGGCGCGGCAGCTGGACGTCCTGCTCCTCCAACTCCCACGACTCCTTCCAGAGCCTCCCCGCCTCCTCCTGCCGGCCCTGGGACCACGGCATCCACGGCCACCCGCTTGCTCTTTCCCACTTCAAGCACATGCAGATGACCCGGCCCATAGCGGAGGCCGAGGCTGCCGGGCCCATGTGGGCGAGCGACGGCGGTGCCAGGCAGCACTCCAGAGACTCGAGTTCAGATCTGTCCAATCAGTGCCGGCAGAGCTGGGCGTCGTCCGGCTCGCTCTCGGACACCTACGAGGGGAATTACGGGACGATAAAGCGGCGAAACACTTCGGAGCACCCCTCCTCACCAGCCAAAGAGGAAGGAGGGCAAAGCACAGACCCTGCCTACAAAACGGTGACATCAAGCACAGAGAAGGGCCTGATAGGTGAGGGAACAGCTTGCGAGTTTGATTCCCTGTAAGCACAGCACAGAGTAGCAGTGGTCAGGAGAAAAAGTTGAGAAAAAGAAGAAAATACGCTCTGCCATCCTAGATTTGCTTGTGAGGCTATAGACTTTGATTTTTTCCCCCAAAATCTTTCTTGGTGCCAAACCATATTTTGATTTAAACTCCAGTAAACAGCTTGAATTTGCTGCACTTTGATAAGAATGAGTCCGAGCTCATTCTTATCACTGTTAGCTTTCTATCCCGCCAAGAGTCAATTCCTCTTTTTGGATCTCCTGCTGTGCTAACACGATAGCAGTTTACTATCATAAGGATAGCAAAACGTCTTTTTTTTAAAGCAATTTTTAGGACAGATTTTGAGTCGTTGGTGTGGATTTTAATTGACAGCAACTGTGACAATCGATTAATCGCTCTAGTCGGCCACTCTCGCCTGCATCACCTCAAATGTGAGAATTTGCTGTTTCTTTTCTTAGCTCACAATAAATATCAGATCATCACGATGGGCATTTTCACTGTTTTAAGAACCAAGCGATTAATCGATTGATCTGGGAATAACCGGCAAACTAATCAGTGCTGAAATCAGTTCTCAGTTGCAGTTCCAGTTCTGTCTGTATTCTGCAGTCATCCATCTCATCTGTTGTGTTTTTCTTTTCATTTTTGACACATTGTGGTGCATGTGTAGCTGCCTGTTGTGTTGGTGACATCGCATTGATTTAATTTTCCCATTATTTTTTTTTTCTTTCGTTTCTACCCTCTGCACACCCTCCCCCTCTCCCCTGCGACCTTTTCGCCCCCTCCCCTCACTCCTCATCCCTCGTCCCCCCCTCTTTTCTTCGCTCCATCCCCACCCTTTTTCTTTTTGATCTCCACCTGCATCCAGTGTATTGTGTCACCTCCCCTGCCAAGGATGAGCGTTACCGAGCTCCCCCTCCCACCCCTCCAGGCTACCAGGGCCTGGCCCTGGGGGACCTCGGCCTCGCAGACGGAGTAATAGGTGGGCCAGGAGGGCACGTCCCCAGGCCTCCTCACCTCAAACCTCCGGACTACAGCGTGGCGTTGCAGAGGAGCAAACTCCTGCAGAGCCCCGGAGCTGCCGGCAGTCTGGCTGAGGCACGCAGGCTGGCGAGTAACCTTCACCTCCAACACCAAGACGCACGGACAGCCGGGTCCACGCCGGGCCACTCCAGACCGCCAAGCATCTGCCACCCGCCACAGGATCTGGCTGACAGTGAGGATGGTAGGAAACTAATCAGATTTGATTCCCATATGTAGGAAAGAATTGCAAAGACATCATGTGATAGAGATAAATTTTACTCTACGATGTGAACATGAGGTATATATATTTATCTTCTCTTTTCCAGATGAGCAAGTCTCAGCGGTGTAACGGCGTTGTTGTCGTGTCGATCTGGCTTTGGACTAAGCCAGTCAGCTGGTTGCCGTCAACTGTCAGAGCACATTGTCCGAGCCCCTCCCAAGGCCCCTTGTGGCATCACTGCAGACCACTCGTGAACCTGGCCAGTCACTCAGGTGACCCCTGTCCAACTCCCGGGACTCACACAAGCACCTCTTTTTAAACTCGTTTCAGAAATCAAAAGAAGAAAACAGAGACTTTGGATACTTTTTAAAAACTCTGTACAAAGCAGAAAGGCGCTGTGATGGGATCACGCCGCCGTAGATAGACTTAAAAAAACCCAACAAAATAAAAGAAGGAAAGAGCGACAATAAGGACGCGTCATGCGAAGAAGTCAGCCTCCTCAGAAACAGACCGTGTACCTCCATTTTGCGCTTCAAGCTCACTTTTCGTGTTGTTGTTTTTTCTTTAAATTAAAATCTTGTACAGTGGTTTATATTAATTTTTTTTGTAAAAGTGTTAATTTTTCTTCTTTCAGTTGCATCTCTGAGCTTTTATGTGAGGATGGTGAAGACAAAAAGGGATGGAAAGTAGTCAGCAGCGTCGTGGACAAACATGAACTCACGGGGGTGTTTTCTTTCTTTTTCTTTTTTTTTTTTTTGTGGTTCTTCTCATTTTATTTTGACGTTTGCAAGATTGTCGTCCGCTCCAATGGAGATGAATGTGAAACAAAGAGACAAGCCCTGGCACTGATGATATTAATTTACACAGGTGACACCAGATCCCACGCGAACAAAGCAAATGCACAAAAAAAACGAAAAAAATACACAGAACAGTTGCAGTACTTAAACTTCGACTGCATCGGAGGTCAGAAAAGCCCCTCAGGAGCCCGTTGCCTTTTTCTTTCCCACGCTCCCTCCTTAGGTGGTGACAAATGAGAAATCAAACCCGCGGAACAACAGAAGGCACGTCTGTTTATGTTTAGCGCTTATTGTAGTTTGCTGAGCTTTACAGGGGGAAAAAAAAGACAAACTGCAGATCTCAGGCAGTTCCCCGTGGCTCCGTGTTGCGTTCCCCACCGCCAGCCGCTTCTCTTACTGCTTGTTTAGTCTGTCGCGAGGTACTTTAGCGGCATGCTGCCTCCTGGATGTTCTATAAAAACTGTATCATAACTTGATTTTAATGAGCTGAAGAACAAATGACTTGCTGCTTACCGTAGAATAATAAAAATGTGTTGTTATTTAATTGCAGCAGCTATAATAAAATGATAAATTAGCACTGTGTGGCCACACGATGTGCATGCATATATACATATATATATACACACACACACACACCAAAATCACGCTGGTGTGCATAAAGACAGTGTTTACACCAGTGCTTACACATTTTGTTTACAGTGTTTATTAGACTAGTTGTCTATTGAATTACACGCTGAGTGTTAGTGCAAACACTCCAGGTTCGGCCGACCTTGTAAATGTGTTAATAATGCAGCAGGAATATGCAGATGCAGCATAAATTTGGATTATGTGCTCACAGTGTACCTCTCATCTCTTTGTTTTGTTTTTTTGTTTTCTTCCTATTTAAAAGCGCGAGCGTCACAAACAAGTCGGCGGATATTTTAAGGCGTAGCTCGCACCTCCATTCTGTGTCCATAGTGTGTTTTGTAGACTATTTAAAGAGGATGTGCTTGAAAATTGTCTATTTGTATTGAAAACAAGAAGCAAATTTGTACATGCAAACGAAAAATGTTTTGATTTTTTTCCATTTGTACTTTGATTTTTTTCTTCCGCAGTTCGGCAGGGGTGTAACTGGAATTAGATGCTCTTCTCCTTCGGCTGTTTGTCGCGCGCTCTGTGACGCTTCTTTTGTTTTTGCCACACAAAGACTTGAAATGATTGATGCTAATATATATATATATATATATATATATATATATATATATATATATATATATATATACACACACACACGGCATATACATACGAAAGTATACATATATATATTTTTGTTGTTTCTTTGCCATAAATTAATGTTATGATGACAGAAGAGAGTCCTCTGTAAAGGCTATTTTTGAATATTTTGTTATGAGAAATAACACAAGGTGGTGATTGCCCTGCTTTTTTTTTTTCTGGAGGGCAGGAGTCTTTCAAGGAATTTTTGTTATTTTCTCCCGTCTGTTTTTTTTTTTTTTTGAAGTGCCATTTCTGCTCTTTCAGTTTAATTGCTGCTGTGTTTTGGGATATGGCAGTGTGTGTGAGTGTGTCTGTGTGTGTGTGTCTGTGTGTGTGTGTGTGTGTTATGGAATTATATATTTGTGAGGCTGGGATCAACATTTTTTTTTTTAAATCCCATTTCCATTCAGTCTGGGGATGCTGCACATAAGGACAAACTCAACAAAAGCCCTTCTTAGTTTGCGGTTTTGCTTTGATTGCTTCTGCCTGCAGAAAGGTGGCCCCCTTGTGAGTCTCTCGCTGCCAGTTTCACGACACGAGGCGAGTTCGTTCCCTCTCAGACACGATGATTGAAATTAGGGGTTTTTTTGTTATTATATTCCTCTCTGTTTGAATTGAACTGAACAAGCTCTGCTACGATGCCTTGTGTGGTGTAGGGTCTCTCAGCCCCGTCAGCTCAGCAGGACTAAACTTTTAACCTCCCTCCTCACTTTACTCACTCGGCTCCTCTAATGGATTTCCCTCCATTGCTCAAGAGCATCCACTGTGACCCTCACCCGGGTTCCTTTTTCTTTGAAACTTTGAAACAGACTGTCAGAAACTGACAGCTCTCTTTTTTCCTGCACAAGATCCCTGAGATTCTTAACCACAAATCAGTATTATTGTTATTATTGTTCACCGTTGATTTTTTTTTTTTTTTTTTTTTAAATCACAGCAGCAGCTTGTATTACTGCCAATAGTTTTCCAAAATGATACGAATGGCTAGATTTAAAAAAAAAAAAAAAAAACCATCTCAGTGCTCCTAATTGCATAAAACTGGAGGAAGGCAGATGCCACCTCCTTCACCTGGAAATGCCCCTCCTCGTTTTAGCCCCCCCACCTCGTCTCCTGCTGTGGAATGCAATAAGAGAGATGTGAATGTGTTTTATGTCGACGTCTTTTGGCATTACAGCAGAAATGCACAACAATAAGCTTAAATGTGGTGAGTGAGCTGCACAATCTGTACAAAGAGGTATTAACTCGGTCTGTGGCTTAAAGTTTGCTTTTGTCTCACACTTAATAGCTGTTGGAACTTATGTCTTTTAGAAAGACAACTTGATTTTGCTTGTACGCTTTTTATGTATTTTTTACAAGTGTAAATAGTTGTTCTATTTTTGTTTAAGAGAATGTTTAAAAAAGGAAGAATATGAATTTGGACAATGAATAAAATGTTAAGAAAGAATTGTTTTTTCTTTTTGGCAGTGAATCAATGAGCCCTGGTGCTTGTGTCACCTCTAGGCTCAAAAAACAATTAAAGCATAAGAGAACTCAGATGTTTAATAACGTCACGCTGATGTATGACCTTTGGCCTTGAAGCATTACACAAACTGGACAAAAATAAACAACAACAATGTATCTTCCAGGGAGGCTGAATGTCTTTAAGTCATGTTTTGAAAATCCACAAAATAACTTCCAGCATATTTCACTCAAAATCATTGTCAGCCTCATGGTGGCACTGGATGAAAAGTCACACCCTTAAGGTCTTCCAAACTGCCTTACATCTAAGAGATGTACTTGACCTGACCTCTCCTAGTGCTGCTGAGATGTCCTTGTTACCTCTCGGCCTTCTGCTGCGTTAAGCACTCCATCAGATGTGAGCAGGGCAGAGAGCAAGGTCAGGTTCCTTTTATTACTCATTAAAGGTTTAGTGTCACACAGAGGTGCATGCTGGTTTTTATTGATTTATTTTGATACTGTAGTGGTCTGCGTCTTTGAGAATTCAGCTCAGAAGATAATTAACTTGTAAAGCACAGTAGCTGAAAAGCACTACAAGGTGGTGCCTCGCTTCCTTTCAGTTAAGTTTAATACAATCAGCATCTACACTTGCTGGCTGTGTCTGCTGCTTGTTAAAGCAAACATCTAATCAGCCAATCCCACTGCAGCACTTCAACACATTTAGGCTTGTAGAGATGGTCAAGTCGATGTGCTCAAGTTCAAACAGAGCATCAACATGGAGATAAAAGTTGATTGACGTGACTTTGAAAATGGCTTGGTTCTTGGTGCCTTACAGGCAGAATCTGCTGATCTTCTGGGATTTTCCTGTACAACCATCTCTAGTGTTTACAGAGAATGGTCTGAGAAACAAAGTATCCTGTGAGCAGCAATTTTCCGAGTGAGAATAGTTTGATGACAGAGGTCAGACTGCAGGAAGGCAACATTAATTAAAATAACCACTTGTTACAAACCATCATGAGGAAGAGCATCTCTAAACACATAACACAGTGATCCTTGAAGCAGTTGGGCTACAGCAGCAGAAGACCACACCAGGTGCTGCTACTCCCAGATAAGAACAGAAAACTGAGGCTGTGATCTCCACAGGCTCACCAAAATTATGCATTTGTACATTATAAAATGTTGCATCATTTCTGCTGTGGCATTTGAATGATATAGTCAGTATTTGACATAAATTATGACAACATATATCCATCCTATCTTGTATTAACAGTTCAGGCTAGAAGTCATGTAGGGCCCCTTGATATGGGCGAGAGACTTACTTCCAACTACTTACTTCAGACTTCATGGCTCAGTTTGTGCTCTGACATGCACTGTCAACTACTGACCCTTATATAGACAGGTGTGCACCTTTCCAAATCATGTCTCATCAACTGAATTTGCCAAAGTGGACTCCAGTCAAGACTCCAATCAAGCTGTAGAACCATCTGATCAGTGGAAACAGGATGCACCTGAGCTCAATGCTCAATTTGAGTGTCAAGGCTGTGAACACTGGTGTACATGTTACATAGTTTTGTTTTTGAATTTCTAATCAATTTACAAGAGTTTCAAGCAATCTTTTTTCACTTTGTCATTAGAGGGGATTCTGGGCAGAATTTTGAGATGAAAAATGAAGTTAATCCATTGAAATAGGGTGTAAGATGACAAGAACAAGTGAAACGTTGTGACTTATTTCAATAGAAAGAAAGGATAAATAGGTCCACTTTTATGACCAAAAAAAGACAAATTCAAGTGATGCTGGGTAAACTTTTGCTTCTGTGATAAAGTTAGAATGATGGGTAATGGAGACGGGGTTAGGCTGGCGGGAGGGAAAGCGTGTTAACCAGCATGTTCAAAGAGCTGAACTCTCCACTTCAGAGAGAATATTCCACAACAACAAGAAAAGTGAAAGTTCAGCTTCAAGAGGGATTCAGCTGGAAATGAGCTGGTAAAATTACACACAGCTTCAATTATACATCACAAAAGGGCGAAGGAGGCAGGGAAATAAATGTGGAAAAACGGGGAATACTGGGTCTTGAAATAAGTGTGACCTGCATGCACGTGCTCTGGTGTGTGTGTGTGTGTGTGTGTGTGTGTGTCACACCGCTCCTCTGTTTTGACTTTGAAGTTGTGACTTTGTCGGCAGAGGAAGCCAAAAGCAGGAGGTGGGAAAACTGAAACTTTACCACCTGAGGGTTGTGCGCACACATGGGGGTGGCTTTTAGCATATTCCTGTCTAAATGAAAATTTGTGAAGCAAAACAGTTTGGAAAATATTCCGTCACCTGTACAGTCTCAGCACTGCCCTTGAGCATGTCTATATGTGTGTGTGTGTGTGCGTGTGCACGTGCATTTTCTCTCACATACATAAATGAAAAATAAGTTGGATTTCCTCGTGAGTCATCAACCTTTCATGTCTTGTTTTTTCTGCATGATTGCTTAAATAAACTGTTCATATGTCCAACTTTATCTTCAAATAACCTTATCTCTACTAACTTTGAGGCCTTAGAGGAGATTACTTCCTGTCCCTCTTTAAGGACCTCTGTCTCGAAAGAGGCAAAAAGTAGTTTATCATAAACAGTTTGCAATGCAGATCTATATACGCAACCAGTACCAGAGTCGATGCCCTCAGGAAAAAGTTAAATAGGTAAAAATTTTATGTTGATTTAGTGCAGTTATCAATTAAATTACTGAATGGTAATAGGTGAAACTGTTGGATTTTGTGATGAGTTTGTATATGTGTTATCATATATCTGATGTTCCCCTCATTTGTCCAAGATACATTTTTCCAGGGGAAATGATAAAAACTAATCAATCAATCAAATCCATTTACCATTACATCATTTTAATATATTCTTAGTTCGTTATCAGTACTTTAAAAGTTTCATCATTCAACTGGGGGGAAAAAATGGTTCCTGACAGGAAAAATGTCATTTTGCTGGAATTCAATGAGCTTTTTAAAAATGACCCACAGTTGTAAAACCTATCTGCATAGCTAGGTGCTTGATTTTTATACAAAAAGCGGTATGTCGAATCCTTTTGTCTATATAGTGTGTAATTAATTTTTTGAACCAGAGTGTCAAGGATTTAGTAGCTCACTGCATTTCACAGGTTAATGTGTGTAAACTGGCTTTCAGTTATCACGTCGAAGTCATGAGGATGGAAGCCTTGACCTTCAACAGCTCAAGCATGCTACAGGCGGTGTCATCATGCTTGAAATCTTGGACGCTTAATTGTTAGTCAGTCACTGCAGAAAGGTTTTGCCGTGACAGGGAGTTTGGTGGAGTCGCCTACACCACCACCAGAACTTATGCAGCTCATCTCACAGGCTCAGAACTTCCCTTTAGCACGCTACATATTATTGTTATGTGAAGGACCTTGTTAGCATGTGTTGGTCCACTGTTGCAGAGGTTTGATGGGCTACAGTAAAATTTCATCCAAGGTCAGTGAATAATCAGCAATTTTCTGTCTGAATGGAGGCGACATGTAGCAGGGTCGTCGCCATATTTCACCTTCTTGTTCTTCACCTGCTCAGACATCAAGTATATAAATTCATTCCTCATAAATCTTGTGCTTTTGCCAGGATCATGCGCGATTTTATTTTCAGATATATGTATTTCATCTGCTACCTTTCTTCTTTTGATTCCACTTCTCCCACAAAGGTGAGATTCTGCTTAATTAGCAGCTTCTCCCGTTGATCGCTCGCGAGACCTCGATCTGTGAATGTCAACACAGTCGCTACACTCACTGGTGTGTTAGCGAAGTTTGTGCAACAAAGCCTCATGTCTCATAATGAAGACACAAAAATAAATATCTGACAGTTACAGTTTCACAAAATTGAAAAGAGAAGGGAAAACGTCTACAGTGCTGGACCATTCAAGGAGCTCTGCGTCACGTTTTGAGGTGGCGCTCTCCAGGGTCGCTTTGGCCATTTGTCATCGGTCCTCAAGGCATTGTGCAGCTTGTAAAAAGGGTTAAGGTCAGTGTCCTTGCATCTAACTGTCCTCAGCGATGTCAGCAGTGCAGCACAGATAAATGACCTGACAAGCCCGCAGACTGTAACCCAGTGTTTAAAAGGTCAGAAGTAATCCGTCAAGCCCCCCCACCCCTTTTTTTCTTATCCGATTTCCCTCTTTCATGACATTCAGGCGCTGGTGTGGTTTACTTGAAACTTCCTGAGGTGAAATGTTCGCTCTTGATGCTCACCTCAGACTTGGTGCTGTTTCGCCCCACTTTTTAAACTTCTCAAATCAACAAATAAAAGAGCTATTCAGAATATAACAATGTGGCATATGGTCCGACTGATCCTCCAAAAAACCTCCCCTTTTTTTCTTAAAACAAAAGATTTTCTAAATCCCTCGCACAGCTGCAGCCTCTTTAACACCTCAGGAGGAGCTTTTAAATATTTTATTTCAATATGCAAGTTTCATCTGATATTACAGTGCAGCTGTAACTATTATGTATTCTTTCCTCTACAAGCATTATACAGTCTCCCCTGTTTTATATTTCTGAAGATAAAAGCGGGTAAAACATTAATATTTAAAAGAGTTCAAACAACAGGGCCGACTCCGATGGCCATGATCCTTTTCTCTGCTGCTGTTCCACTGAGAGCCATGAGGGAGCAGTGCTGCATTACAGGAAAGGCTCCCTTCACAATAGCACAACTTCAGACCAATGGGTACAAGTCGTGAAAGGTGGCTATCCTGTTAAGGTGAACATTATCAACACACAGTCTGCATTAGATCAATCCTGCTTATGTTCAGGCGATAGCTTTTGCTTTTTGTTCTGATGCTGCTGAGTACCGGTTCCTAAAGAGTCCCGACACTCACACATGTATACTGAGATTTAATTGTTTTCAATACGTAGCTGTACGTGTGTGTGAGGACATTTGCATTAACGTAATTGCGAGTGTGCAGAGTGTGTGTTTGAATAGATTCGTGTCATTCTATGTCTTTGATTAGGCCTGTGTGTTTGTGCATGTGTGAGTTTGTTTGGCAGCGAGAGAAGTCTTTAGGGAGTGTAATCTGTACTCCCTAACTGTGCCGCTGCACATAAGTGCCTCGTCATCATCATCATCATCATCATCATCATCTCCTTAACCAGCAGAGTGATCCATCTACGCAAATGCATAAATAAACTTTGCTGCTTACTTTCTCTTTCTCCGTGTTCTAAATTTACAAGGTCATATTTAAAATCGTGCCTCTTCCTGTCATCCTCCACACATGCAAACATCATTAGTCTGGAACAGAAGGTGAGCTGTAGTTCATATCTTCCATTGTCCTTTTTTAAGCAAGGTTGGCACCGGATTAGTCTGGAAAAATGGTGTCATTCTGGCATCCTCCCGCAGCTGTGATTAACCCCCGATTACTGCCAGAATCAAGAAATGGCTCAAATAACACCTGTATGACGAAGTGAAGTAGGCTACACATCATGCCACAATCTAAAGAAATTGTATCAATCAATCTGGAATGGGTTACAAAGATATTTCTAAGGCTTTGTGAACCACAGTGAGAGACATTATCAACAAATAATGAAAACTTGGAATAGAGGTGAATCTTCCCAGAAGTGGCCGGTCTACCAAAATTACTCCAAGAGTGCATTAACGACTCATCCAGGAGGCCACAAAAGAACACAGAACAACTTCAAGTCAACTCAATTCAGTTTTATTTATACAGCACCAAATCACAACAACAGTCGCCTCAAGGAGCTTTATATTGCAAGCCACACCCTAAAATAATACATACAGAGAAATACCCAACAATCATATGACCCCCTATGAGTAAGCACTTTGGTGACAGTGGGAAGGAAAAACTCCCTTTTAACAGGAAGAAACCTCCAGCAGAACCAGGGTCACGGAGGGGCGGCCATCTGCCGCGACCGGTTGGGGAGAGAGAACAACAATAACAACAGCCTAGAACTGCAGGACTCTATTGCCTCAGTTAAGGTCAAAGTTCATGATTTATCAATAAGAAAGAGACATCAGACCAACAGTTAAACATTGTGGTTGTAGTGTGATGGTCTGGGGCTGCTTCAGGACCTGGATGGCTTGCTGTCACATCCTTAAGGAGGATGTCCAACCATCAGTTTTGCCTTAAAGCTCAAGAACACCTGGGTTTTGCAACAGGGAAATGATCCAAAACACACCAGGAAGTTCACCTCTGAATGTCTCGAAAAACAAAATGAAGGTTCTGTAGTGACTGGGCCAAAGTCTGGACTTAATTCAGATTGACCTTAACCTGACTGTTTGTGCTCGATTGCAACACAGGACCAGGAAGGTTTGAGTATGTTTTTTTTCTTTAATAAATGAAATAACAATTTAAAGCTGCATTTACCGGTTATTTTTGTGTAATTTTAAATTTCATTTGAAACATTTAAGTGTTTCAAATGAAACAGGAAGAGGCCAAATATTTTTTCCCAGTACTGTAAACATATTAAACATATTGTGGATCTGTTTAACCATCCCATCCAAACTCTTGACCTTCTCCTTCTCATCGCAGCCATTTGGCTCGCTTCATTATCAGAAAGTGCCTTCTAGCCACTTTCCCCTCTCAAGTAGATGCTTCCTCTGCATGAGTTACTCACACTTTGCCATGTTCGTGCACGGAAACACACATACATGAACTCAGATTCGAATGGATCTTTTAGAGGAAGCAAGTGGAGAGTAGTGAAGGGTGAAGGGAAATGGAGAGAGACTAGAGGGGAAATGCTGAAGGAAGGGGGAGATGATAGGAGTTGATTTGTGGGTGTGTGTATCTGTGTGGTCAGACAGAGGCGTCTGATGCAGAAATAGATGAAGAAAGAAACAAAGGACAGGAAGAGAAGGAGATTTTTTTTAAAGGTAAAGACTGAACAAGATTGCAATCATTCTTGTCAGTGTGAGATTAGTTTGCACCAAAAGGCTTTTGGATGAGGCAGGAGAAAAGATATCTTGAAGTATTTAAAAAGATGTTTCTACAGTCTGACCATTTGGCAGGCACCTCTGTTGTAGCATACTTGCCCTTTAAGACAGCCGCATTTGGAAATGCATCATTTTCTTTCCATTTGGCTCCTCTGTACACACTAGGTTGGCATTTGTGACACCAAAAGAGTGAGACTTTCAAAAGCTGTCTCCAGAGCGGATACCTCAGGGACCTGTGATCAGCTGCACTGACATTTAAAATGTGTAATTAAAGAGGAAATTGGAAGCGACAAAAGGTTGACCTACCTTTCAACCAACCAGCTGGCTTCACATGCAGAACCCTGAGAGTAGAGATATGTGTGTGTGAGCTCTCTGATTTACAGTTACAGCTCATTGAGTAAGTAAAACACAGCTACTCTAAAGTTGTAAAATTCCCTGTTTAAAAATCTGCTCAAAGAATAAGATGAAAACAGATGCATCAAACTGTGTTTTGAGTAACTGCCAGTTTTTAATAAAACACCTTTTTTTAAATGGGTGACTGAAGACTTTAGATAGTTTAAGCCTAAGATGGGAAAGCGACAGGTAAAAGAAGCAGAAGCAGCAGAGAGAAAATTGGGAATGAGAGACATAATCGAGAGCGAGAGCGAGATGAATGGAGAGAAAGTGAGGCTGAGAAGGAAAATCTAAATGCCCCCCACTGAGGAAACTGGGGAAAAGCCATAGAGAAATGGATGAGAGGGGTGACGGGGGGTACTTAGTGGGAGGCCCCTCCTTTGAACTTTACGTCAAGAGAAAGAGCGGGAACGAGGGAGAGAGACAGGAGGCATGAAGGCATCTCAAAGCAGATTAAAGACGAGCGATCACAACGGCGTTAAAGAGAAGAGAGAGAGAAAGTAGCGACTGATATATAATATATATATATAAAGAAGACACTTCTGCAACTCCAGCAAAAATGGGAGAGGAGAGGAGAAGAGAGGAGACTGAAGGTCTAACCTCCTCCGGTGCCTCTGAGCTGCAGCCAGGTCTTTGATCCTGCACTTCATTTTAACTCCACTGTAGGAGACCCTCCCAGTCTGATGCACAGGATTAAAGGTGCATTCCTGAATTTATTACACACAGTAGTTGTTATTCACACAGATTCACAAGTAGTTTCAGCTGGAAGTGACCTGCATTGCCTGTAAGAGGCCATGACAGTAGCTGTTACATCTACTGGTTAGAGTTTGGGTTCACCTCTACTGACAGTCATCTCTCCCTTTGTTCCTCACAAGTGTCGTAAAAGTGAAACGTGGAACAAATTTAGAAAAAAAAAAGAATTTTTAGACCAATACCGATATTTGTTGATTTGAAAATCCGACATATAGGCTCCTTTTATAGTCACAAAATGTTGTGGATTACTTATTGACACTGTACCTGCTTGGATCGGCTTATCGTTGTTTTTGTGGTGTTCGAAACACGTGTCACCAACAGGGAAATTGCAAACTTCCCTCTGCTGGACAAACTATGCAACTTCAACACTCATAACACGGTTGAAGGTGTTTGCTCTCTTTTCGTCTTTACTTTTAAATGTTCAAATTTTGCTATTTGTTCAGATAGTGGCAGGTAAGTTTGGCCCACAAATACACCGGCCCCTTTCAAATGCCTCAGAAATATAACATGTCGAGTAAATGAATGAACGTACAGTTTTCCCACTCGAGCAGCTTACTTATTTCATTTTCCCAATAGCTTCAGGCGTGACGGGTTACAAAAGATGACCTGGTCTTACTGTGGACCAATCAGAAGGTTTAAACATTTGCACCTTAATTAATTAAAGATACAGTGACAGAGAGGCATGAAAGAGAAGTTCAAACCATGCTCACTTTCTCACATCCACAGCTGGCCGATCACTATGTGAATATAATCTATATAGGAAACCATGTCACACAGCTGAAGCATCATCTGGCATTAGTGTTGTTTTCATGGAGCATGCAGCAGATGGAAACGCTGTATATGAATCACAGCAATGGCTAATACAGGTCACAGTGTGCAAACAAACAGTTAAGCATCTTCAGACCTTCCCCTGCTCTTGAGAAACACACAAAATCCATCTTTTTTCCTCTCCTGCTTGACCATTTCTTTGAAGACAGCAAATTGATTCTTGAGCCATCCCACTGAAAAAAAGAAAAAGAAATCAAGGTTATCAAAACATACCTCAGCTTTAAAGCAAATTCTACCCTCCTACACTGACCCATCGTATGTGTCCTCACAGATGACTGGCCTTATTCTTCTGAAGTATCCCCTGCTTTATCTGAGCTTGAAAGTATATCTAATAATCCCAAACCTTAAATAGTTTTCATATTGAACTGTTCGCATTTAGTGCAGTAAAATGTATGTTAATATGAATATATGTTTTTTTCTTTTTTAGCATGGTGTATCAAAATCATCTTACATGAATAAACAGCATGTATTGGCATCAGATTCTGATTGTTTCTGCAGCAGGGACTCTTGTTTTCTTTGAGGTGCAGTAACGATAAGGGACCCGGCATTGAAAGCTTTGCTTTCACAAGATTAACTTCAACATAAAAGTCCTCGGCGAGCTCACTGGCTGTGTCATTGAGAAGCCGTTCATATTTCTCAAACATGTTCAGTAGGCGTAATAAAGGAAGATTTGCCTGGTGCTGTTGAACATTACCATATACAAGCTAAAATCTTCCCATTACTTAAACTGCACTTAAAGCACTTTTATACTCTTTTTCCCTCAGTGATCCTGGATAATGAGGCTCCAACAAACTAATAAAAGAAGAATAAAATGTGACAAATTGTCTTTGCTGTATGTGGCAAAAATGCTCTTGTCCTTTTGTGCGTGGAAAGACAAAAAACAAACAAAAAAAATAGACTCATCAGGACTTTTTAAACATATATGACAAACATTTTTTATTGCAAAATATAGTTAGATTACTTTAAAATGTGTATGTTCTAAAAACCAAAACAAAAAAAATCCACAAACCCATGAGTGATGTCAGGGTGGGTACATCAGACATTTATTATAGTCTTTATTTTGCAAATAGAAAGTACAAAAAGTTGGTTTTTTTGACAACTAATAGATGGAAAATCTGTGGCTTCTACTGGCATGAAGTATCGATGTTAAATTCAGGCATGTGTACGAAATTCAGCATCAGAAGCAGGCAAGATGCAACTCAAAGCACTCTTTTAATAATGGTTTATGAAGCGATGCACAAGGCAACAGGGACCACACAAGGACAGATTAAAATATGTTTCAACAAAGAAATAAAAACTGAGACTATATATCCACACATAGATGGACAGAGGGCAATGAAAGAGAGAAAAACAGGCGGGGAACAAAGAACAGGCGAGTCTAATTAAGCTAATCCATTCAAAGAAAGTAAAACAAAACACAGATGACAGGGAATTCCAAAATAAAACAGGAAGTAACGCAGCTGGAAAACATCTGACAGAGAAAGTGACATCAGTGCTAAATTAATGACCTGACTTTAAATCATTCGTTAACCTTTAAGACAACTTGAACAACTTTCTGTGCTTGTTAGCATAAAATGTAAAATATAAATACATCTAAGAACTAACTGATTAAATGAAAACAGGAAAAATGCAGCGAAGAAATAAATCTGTCATCGTTGTTCAACTAATTTATTTGCGCCGGTCTTATTACAGATGAAAGTGAGAGTCATTAGGCCTCAAACTGCTGTCATTTACTATCACAGTAATTTTTCCTTTTTCCTCCTCACAGACAGGTGTGAAACTGACAGGACGCAGTTGAAGTGAAATAATTAATCACGCTGACAACACATTACGTTAACGTAAGCATAGCAACGAGTGTTACACCAAACCAGCGTCCTTCTAGCGTCTCGGATAAAGACTGTGACTGAACATAATGACAGTGAAAGCCAACGAGTGAGCAAGAGAGAAAGAAATCTTCACTTTTTCAGTCACGTCAGCTCATTTTGACCAAACTTTGGACCCCCGCCCCCGAAAGCAAACAAAAAAAGCCCAGAAGCTTCCATGAGGAAGAACACAGAGTGCTCTGATAATATTATTGTGATAACAGATGTTAGTCAGTATAATCTATGTTTGTTTTGTACCGTAGGCTATTTGATATTAAAAAATGTCAGTAAACATTCTCCCATTTGGGGGACAGTAAAGAATGACTCTTAGTATTAGTTGTGGCAAGATTCAGCTTTGATACTCACATTGCATTGTCTCTGTAGCTTTGCAGTCATCCAGGTCATGGTAGTCTTAACAGCTTGAACACCTGGACGTCTTTAAGTTTGCAAAGACATTTCACCTCTCATCCAAGAGGCTTCTTCCATTATAAAAACAAAGGGTGGAGATTCTCAGGTACTGAGCCCAATGTTTGGGTTTTCCTCTTTGGAAGTTGTTGTTGACTGAGACAAGGTGTGAGTGGGGGTTGAAGCACCTGGGAATGGATCTCAAGGCCACACTGTAGGTGGATGGCGGCATCATAAGTCAGCTCTTCAGTGTTGTGCCGTGTGTTTGTGGAGTGGCTGTTTCATTTCTCCAATGCAGAGGTCCGAGCACTCCTCGCTCCACTTCAAAGCATACACTGTGTTGCTTAGCTTGTGTTTGAGAGCGTTTGGGATGAACCAGTTTTTACCTGTGGGTGTGGCTGGGTCTGAAGTGCACAGGGATGTCGTGCTTGAAGAAAAGTCTCCTGAGTTTCCCTGACAAACCTGCTACATACAGGATGACACTGTTGTTCTGTTTATCATTCTGTTTCTCCCTAGTTGGTGTCTGACCTTCTTTCCTGTGCATCTCCGCTGATTTGATGAAGGCCCTACTGGGATAACCACATATTTTAAGAGCAGTCTTTACATTCCTTTTCCTTCCTTCTGCCTTACAGAGAATGTTTTCTGTCCAGTGTTGCAGGGTCCTGATCACTCCAAGTTTGTGTTTCAGAGGGTGGTGGGAGTCAAAGAGTAGGTACTGGTCTGTGTGTGGGCTTCCAGGAAACTCACATCCTTCTCAGTGTGCGCTGCACAGTCCACAGTGGTAACCTGTAGTCCTTGGTATCCTCCCTGATGAACTTTACGTTTGCACCCACTGAGTTCATTTGATCAGTGAAGGCTTCTACTTATTGGGTTTTGATTTTGACCTCGGAGTAATCCACATATCTGTGCCACTAGGTGGTCTATCTCTTTGAAGGAGCCCAGAGCTCTACTTTCCAGTTCCTCCATGTAAAGGTTGGGTATAATGGGTCACATTGGGTAGCCCATGACACATTCATACTTTTGTCTGTAGAAACCCTCGCTGCATTTGAAATATGTGGTGGTAAAGTAGAAGTATAGCATTTTCTGAGAGCCTCCACTGCTTCGATTGTAGGTACACAGGTGAAAAGTTACGCTGACGGCAGATAATGTCCTTTGATGTCATCTAAGTTTGCAGATCTTGTTGGTGCACTTGGTTTTTGATGTGATGCAATGTGTTCCCACAAGTGGATCTAAGATAGTGGTGAGGTGTTTGACAGCGTTATAAGTGGCTGAGATTATGCTGCTAACAATGGGTCTTAGTGGCACTTCATAAGTGTTTATATACAGGGTGTAGTTTCCCCAGGGTAAAAGTGGTTTAGTGTTTCTGCCATGCTATGATGATGAATAGTGGACTCATAAATACTGCGGTTGTGCTTGCTTTCCAGTGTTGTGCTGTACTTATTTGCATGCAGGGACTGACAGGTCAGTCTGATGATAATATTTAAGCTGCCTTTTGGCGTAACCATGCACTTTAAAAAAAATAGTTCATCATTATAACCAAAAGCAGTCTATTTCCTCCCCTGCAGTCTCTCTGTCTCATTTAGCTCTCCTTTCAGATATGGCTCCATCCTTTCATTAAAGCATGTGGCCAGTTTAACGTAAGCTTTAATAATACATGGAGGTAAAACCTGTGATATGCTGCTTGCTCTAAAAGCTCCCAAGCTTTCATTTCAGATTAGAACTTCTTTCACAATTTCTGGTGCTTTCAAGTTTGGAAAGTCATTTGTTGAAAATTTAAAGAGGTATGGGAGACGCTGGCATCGGCAATTACAAAAACGATCCCAACATTAGGACTTTGTTACACGGCGATCTTAGATTCATTTATTTGATACCAGCCTCTAAACTACTTCTTTGTCTCTTTCCCCCTCTTTCCCTTTAAGGCTGAATAAATGTATGATATAAGTGTGACTTCGGATTGATGGATCCCGAAAGTGCCCGCAGGCAACTATTTCAGCTTACAAGTTTGTCTGTGTTCTCCACCCAGCTTTCCTATCATTTGGAAGAAGACACCATCTCACATACACAAGCGCATACATGCATAATGACGCTGGGAGACTTCAACCTTGTTTTGTTTTGGGGTTTTTTTCCATTGGTTTTCACCACCACTCTGCTTTTGCTGGACCTCCTAGAGATACGCAATGACTGCAGTGTGGGTGGGTGTGTGTATCTAACCTAATTTGCCTCAAACACGCTCCCCTCACTGGGAAAGAATTATGTTTTCAGCTGAACCAGGCCTGTGTTGTTAAGATGCAGAGCTCCCCTCTGCTATCCCTTAGTATTGTGAGGAGGGCATAATATGTTGTACCTCATTAGCAGGCAGACTGTGACATGGTCAGTATGCTGTTTATACCTTAACCACCTGTGTTTATTTTAAGGTAAGATGTGCTTTATTTATCTCCGTGTTGCAAAATTTCTTAATGCCCTTTATGTCCGTGTAAGCATCTGTTTGTAAAACCGCTCTTCATATAGAATCTCAGTTAGCTATCGGGCTGTATTAGTTAGTATGCAGTAGCAGTGGGTCCTGATTACAGTGGTGATTGATGTAGCCCTGTACACGATCTTAGAGCTGTCTGCCACAATGGATCAGCCGCTGCTTACATGCTATTTCCTCATCATCTACCACATCCTCTTCCTCCTCTTCTTCCACGTCTTTTCTTCTTCCTCCCACTCCTTGTTTGTTGACTCTTTTCTGTCTGATACCATAATCTTTGCTCGGAGGAAATGCAAAAACCTTAATGTGATTCATGAGGCAGTGCTTGAGCTCTTGAGTGCTTCTGTGATGGCTCAGGTGGTAGCAGTGAAAACAGTTATGACCTTGCTGAGTGATTAAAAGCCTCTCTTTTACTTCTGAATTCAGTCTATCAAGAAAAATTAATTTACTTGAACTGATTAAAAAAAACCTTATCAAGCAGAAAAGTTGGCTTCTCCCTGTGAGATAAATCTGAGGTTTAGACGGTGGCTTTGATGAAAACCATTTGGAAGATAACTTTGGGAAGTTTTACATGTTTGTATATTGGACTTTTGAATGTTTAATGCAAGTAATGCCTTATTATTATTATTAGTGTTATTATTATTACTCCAGTTCTCCTTTTGGACATTCAAACCTCTTCTTTGGATGTTAGGTGCCTTTTGTTCTGTTCTCTGTTAACAATGCTTCCAGATGATATTACATGTTGGATCAAAACCAAACGGTGTTTTTTTGCATTCATAAAAGCAGCCCCAAATCATTACAGACCCTCCACCATGTTTTACAGATGACAGATGACTGTAGACACTGTTGTACCCCCCTCCTGACCTCCTCTGTACATACTGAAGAATCAGACAGTTCAAATTTGGATTCATCTCTCCATGATACCTGTTGCCATTGATTTTCAATCCTGTTCCTGTTCATTCTTTTCTCCTTGTTTCCCTTCCTTAAGATTTGCTTTTTGACAGCCGTCCTTCCACTGAGATCATTTCTGATGAGGCTTCAGTTAACAGTAGATAGCTCTGTCTTTTCCCCCTCTTTCTTAAGGACATGACTTTCAGATACTGTTCATCTGCTGTAGATAGTTTATTTTTAGGGTTGACACATCTTCTTGAATTTTTTAAGGATACACCGCACACCATGCCAAGACATGCCAAGTTTTAAGCCGATAGTTCTTTGGGAATCACCTCTTTGGTACAAAAATCCTATTTTATGCCTGTCAAAGTGTGTTTTATTTTCTTAGAATCATGTTTTATAGATTCAGCTAAAGAAACGGGTTTAGTTTCTGTGTTAGGCTGCTAGTAGCAAAGTGCCTAAAAATAAAACTGGTTTAAAACCAGTTCCTTGATAAGTTGTCTTTTATGTGTGAAGACAAGATTAGTTCATCCCTTGAGTTAAGTGTTCTTTTTTGTGTGAAAGAGTCACAGGTCAGTGTTAAGTAAATAAAAAAAAAAAAAAAAATTCCAGGTACAAGGACTAGACTGAGAATTGATGAAAAGACCTTCAGAAAGCCTGAAAAACTGCTGCTCAAGCCCACTTTAAAACAAGCGTCCCTCTTTGTAAGTGTGATTTAAAGAAATGGCTCAAGAGTTTTCTACGGCATTATAGACGACACATAAAAACAAACACTGAATCCTACAGACTAACATGTAAATCCACATTTCTAAAGAAAGGTGGTACACAGAGGTATTTATTAACACCGATCTCATCCAAAAGTTAAAAGAAGAAAAAAGATGGTCAAAAAAGAGACGAACCACATTCTCAAAATATTGCAGCATGGTTTTATGGTAGAAGAAGTAAACTCTCTAAACTTGCTTGATGCAGTCCAGCTCGCTGTCAGCTACTTGAAACATTTGACACTGTATATAAAAGGCAAAGGAGACCCTGAACTGTTGAGCAAATGAAATGATATATCAAAGAATAAGAAAACATTTCACTTTTAGAAAGATTTGAAGGTGATGCAACACAGTGGTAAACGTGCCCTGCTTCAAGTTTTACAAACATGTTGCCAGCTTTCAATTCAAAATTTGAATACATTTAAAAAACAAAACAAAAAAAATCTCTATTTTGCTCTGTTTTGGTGGGATTGGGATTGAATGAATTGCTAGCATTACCCAACACATGCATTCTGTTTCACTTCTAATTTCGCTTCTTTTAATAAATGGGTTGTAGTAATGTTTGTGAATTGACCATGATTACTGTCAATAACATCCATCAATTCAATACCACAGTGATTCACTCATTAGGAACTTTTAATAGTTGTACGGCATAAGAAATAAGAATCTGGTGGACATCTTGTGACCTGTGCCATTCATTGTGATGCCAAAACACACTGTCACAGTCTTTATTTACCTGGTAGCGGTGCTATTGCCATGAAAGTACCTTTATCTACATGTTATTTTTACTGTGAGAGAGGCTTGAAAACTAATCATCTCAGTTCATTTTTACACAGATGCAGTCCTGATGCTAAAGAGCTGTTCAGCATGGTACCAGCACAATCTGTGATCAGAACCTGCCATGAATACATGATGGTGGGGCAAAAATGCGGGGGATTGGGTGATCTATCAAAGACTTGATGCTCTTCCAAAAAGGAGTCAGTAATGGCACCTCTGATAGGTGTTTCTTCTTTCACCCTTCCTAAGTGTGCGCATGTTTTTATGTGAGACCTTAAAAGGGCAAGTGGAGGTGACTGATTACCTCGGCTTGCTCTGTTTAATCGAATGCAGACTATGTGCCTGTGGCTAGGACAGTTCTGTGCTGGCACACACACAGCCCATCAGTGGCTTGTGTATAGCATTCAGCTATTTGGAGTAATTGCAGTGAAAATATATTTTTTTTCCTCTTTCAGAGATACAAAAGCCGTTGATCCGCCTAAGGGTGCAAACAATCTTCTGCAATCTGACTTCTGATTGGTAATCTAGCTCCTTCTCCTGGTGTCCCCCCGACCCACCCAACCTAACACCCCCCTTTTGCAATTCTTTCAGCATCCTCATTTCTCTTTTATGCCAGTGGCTGTCCTTATATTCTTCTCCCTTTGTCTTCTAAGTGTGAAGGAAATATTTTTGGAACAGGTGTAAGATCATTTACACCTCTGCAGTGGAGAGGAAGAAGCAGTAAAGACAGCATACAAAAGATTATTAGAAATAAGCAGAGTTTTTGTGAGTTGGCAAAAATATTTGAGTGGTTGAGGTATAATTTTTAGCTCTGTTAGGAGCTAAGGAGTTATTAAAAGGAATGAGTCTTCTGGTAGAAAAGCTTTGACTAAACCACAGTCCTGGCTTGTCAGCAAAATAAATTACAAAAATAATAAATGCATCAGCACTGAAATATTAATCACAGGATATTCATTAGGTTTTCCAGACAGAAGACATTTGGGTCATGTTAGGTGTAAATAATAAAATGAATGGCTGTGAATGCTGGGGCACTGTCACAATGTCGAGCCTCACTGGAACATTTGAAGAGAACAGAGCCCTTCATTAACGATATTAGTAGTGCGATTTCTCCGTGACAAGTCAAAACGATCTTTTCTTGGCCTGTGAAAGATCAGCTTAACAAATTAATTCTCAACAGGTGCTCATGCACACATTGCAGCCTTCTTACTAGGCCGATTATTTTTAGATTTTATTTTGATGTTTGTGCTGTTTTTTTTTTTTTTGTCGTAACGTCTCACTGTAGACAGGGTCAACCTGCTTAAGGTCAAACTGAGCTTCAGATGGACCGGTCTGAGTATTTCAGAAAATTTGATCTGCTGGAAGAAAATATGCACTGAGCAGCAGCTCTCTGGGAGAAGGAGGTCAACCAAAGTATGCAGAAGAGTAATTCTAAATGCATAAGAGGCCATACTGTAAGGCGTATAGTAACAGCAGCAGAAGAGCACACTGGGGGAAACTGTGGCTACAGTTTGGACAGAAAAATATCGCCTGGTCTGACTAGTCGTGATTTGTGCAGTCTGAATAGTAGAATCAGAACTTGAAACAGCATGAAAGCATGGATCCATCCTATTTTGTATAGGTGGTTCAGGCTTTTGCTGATGTGTAATGGTGTGTGGGATATTTCCTGACACATTTAGGGCTCTTTAATATGAACTGAACATCACGTAAACTCCACAGTATTGTTGCTGAGGATTTGCAGTAAGTTAACACACCATGTCACAGAGCTCAGAGCTGGTTTCTTGAACATCACAATGAGTTCATTGTACTCAAATGGCTCCCATATCTACCAAATCCTAATATAACAGAGCACCTTTGGGATACGGTGGAATTGGTGATTCCCATTATGAATGTCCAGCTAACAAATATGCAGCGACTGTGTGAAGTTATGTCAAAAATCTCTGAGGAATGTTTCCAGCACTAGATGAATTTATGCTATGAAGAATTAAGGCAGCTTTGAAAGAAAAGGGGGTCCTGCCTAGTGCTAGTGAGATGGACCTAATGAACTGCCCTGTGCACTTATGGCAAAGAGGGCTCTGACACTGGATTCAATAGCTTCTCTCTGCAAAATTCATTGTTAATATCAGTTACGGCTGGTATGAATGGGCTGACGGGGCTAAGCCCTCCCTATCCTTTTTAATAAAAAATAAATAAATATATATATATGTTTGTATAGATATTTAAAATCATCTTAGAACAGATTGCTTAAACGCTGGTGTAACGAAGTGCAGCACCAAACACCAAATAGTCTAAAGAAAAAAAAAAAGAAAAACAGGATTTAGCTACATGAGCTTAATTTTCACAGCCCATGCTCCGCAGCAATATCTACCATTCATCTTCATAGAGTAGTGAGTGACAGGTGTCAGTCAGGCCACGCCCCTTTGATGTCTTGAAGGCGAAATCAATATGGCGGCACCGGTGAGCATTAGCACCAACGAAGTGGATTATTTACTTTTAGTTGTCCATTTCCTTCTATGTCTTTGGAGGAAAAAGTGTAAGTGAAGAGAATGGGACAACATCATCCAAACGATGTTCAAATAACACAACGGGACAAACGACAAAATTATAAATTTTGTGTTACGTGGTTTCAACGAAAGGACTGGCTAATTGCAAGTGTTAAGTAGGAATTCACTTTACTGTTTCCCTGGCCTGCTTTTTGGAGGACACACAACTTGGACTCAACAAGGAATTGTGGATTTGAAGCATTTATCTGACTAAATTAGGAAACAGCAGTGCAGCACAAGTCACTTTGGAAATAGTGTAAAGCTATCAATGTTTGCTAAAGTTAACATCGCCTGTCAACTGGATGAAGGACACGGCATTGCTATACAGAGACACAACGAGCTAGTAAAAAAACAAACGACAACAAAAAAACAGGCATCCGCTATCACGGATTGTGGACTGTAATTTTGTGGGGCACATGTGCTAGCTTTACGGGGATCAGACGAATCTCCGACTTCCCTTCAGCAAGGTGTGTTTCTGGACGTCCGCTTTGGTGGGGGATGCACACTTTCTTTTCTTATCTTGTTTTCATGCTTGTTGATATTTTATACAACAATCTTCGAAAACGAACCACGGATCCTTTCAGAACCAGACGGGAGAAGTTTTCCTACTCCATCGGTGAACTGAAGAGGTGACCTTCATAACCAGAGGCAGCTGCAGCAAGGCCGCGCAGGATGTGGCGGGCTGACAACGTCAGTAGCAGCACAGTGCTATGAAATAATGATGGAGCAGTCAAAGGCACGCTTTGAGAAAGCACAGCACTTGGTGTCATTTGACTTCAATGACAGGGTGATTAACATGTTTGCATCCCAGAAAACTCAACGATGTGATCTTCTCTTCGAATAAGGTAAGCTCACCCCCCTCTCCCCTTAAAATAGGTAACATGCTTCTTTCCTGTTACCTGTTACTCTTCTTTAAAGATCAATATTTTTGTCTGTGGATACCAACTCCTTTTATTGGTGACGTGTCGTTTGAGTCAGTATGTTGTATAGTAGTGATATTGCAATTGTAGTCTATTGGCAGATTTTACATTTTTAAGTACACCCGTGGCTACATCAACAGAACTTGAATAGATTTTTCTGGCATTCTGATCATTCAGCTGAAATTCTTCCTTTTTGCATCTTTTGTTTTTGTAAAAACAAAAAAAGGCATGTGTTAATGTGTATAGAAACAACTAGTCAAAAGGCGTGTGACTGAAATTCTGAGTATTCCTCCTCTGGTTTTGTTAGTGTTGCTATGACAAGGTCTTGGTGCTGTAATGTGGTATCAAGGATGTGATGCTGCTGCTAGTAGTGTGAACTATATAATGGATGCCCACCCACCCAATATCACTATTAGCTGCCACTGGTTAATATATTAAATGTATTTTCAGGCCTTAAAGAAGTGGTTTGCTAATTAAAATGCAAACACACTTTAGATTTAATGTCATTTTAATCCTTTGGGATTTTTGCATGCAGATGTTTTCGTGTTGGGACACAAACAGTCTGCAGTATGTGTCTCACTTCTGTGAGATAACACAGAAACAGTTTATGGAACGTTTTACAGAATAAGATTATTGTAATGCGCCTGCATGTACATGCATGGGTATTTCTTTTGCTAGTTATGAGAACTGCTGTGCGACAGTTGGACTGCTCATTACCTGCTAAATTACCAGAATCCTGTGGGAGGCTGGCTCTGTCTGTACTGCAACAGCAACTGTGTAGTGAAACTCATGCGCACTCTAAAGTACTAAATGACTGGAGTGGACTAGGCTTTAAATTTGAATACTTCCACCTTTTTAGGGTCTCAGCTAACAATGGGTGAAATGCATTGTCCACCCAGGACAGGTTGGCAAAGACAACTCTCACATCCACATGTTTATCTTCCGTTCACCTCCCTGTTTATCTCAGGCTGAGGAAAGTTGTTGTTTAGCAGTGCCCTGCATACAAGCATACTTAGGAACTGACTTTTCTCAAGGGTACTTCAGCATTAATTGCTGTATAGCTTACAAATATTCCCTGACCCTGTTTAGGATCCACCTTCTTTTATCTGACCTTCAGCTCTCTGATCTGAGTGACCTCTTCACTCCCTATTTGGGTCGAGTCTCCTTCACTTGCTCTTGTTATTGTAATATTTTTCATCAAAGTGTTTTTCCTTGCTTGTAAATCTGACATTTGTGAACCGTGGGATCAAAGATAGATCCTCCTACACTTCTACTGTTTGAATTTCCAGGCAGTAACTGACCTTAACTCTCAGGAGTATTAAGGCTGAGCTCTTAAGGGTTTAGCTTTACTTGGATTCACCTACATCAGATTAATAACCCCACCTGTACTACCTAAAGGATTATATTCTCTGTTGCTCAGCCAATTTATCTATACACCCTGGTAAAACTGCATTTGTTAAACCTTCTGTGTTTTTTCCTTTTTTTTTTTTAGTGAATGCTTATCTTCTATAGAAATATAGTGCTGTTTCGTAAAAGACATCAAAAATAACAGCAACTTTTTTCCACTTTGCCACCTCTCTTGTCTACTGGTCTTATGTGACATTTCCAACCAATCAATATTTTGTTTGTGTGTGACATTTGCAAGAAGTTCATAATTTCTTATGGCTGTAGATTTAATGGTTTTGATCAGAGTGTACCAGAGAAGGTTGAACCAGTGATCCAGACTGTAGAAATCTCCAGATGACATGTGCTCATTACACACCTCGTATAGATGCGTTTCTGCTCCCTTAAAAAAAAAAAAAAAAAAAAAAAATCTTTGCAGCCTTTTAAAATGGAGCCATGAAGCAAATACTAGAATGCTCATGGGGCCGTGGAAAGGGAAATTAAACCATGACCTTGAATTGGAAAGGTTGAGGCATTGTCAGGCTCGTAGTGTATTCCACAGAGCTGACAGTCTTGTTATAAATGAATCACAAAGGTAGTTACCAGTACACAAGGTCTGAAATAAGCATGTTTTGTATCAGGAGAGGTCTTTATTAGAAACCTAGATTGAATGTTAGAGTGGAACGGAGGTTAGAAGAAGGTATAGTCTGATGAAGTTGTCACATTTCTCTTATTTTAGTCATTTTTGTCACTGTTTTCTGTTTTTTTTTTTAAACAACCTGATATCACGGCAAAGCGTGTAATAGACACGTTGGTCCACCGTGTCCATTTCACACTTTGCCTCTCCAAATTGTGAAATGTACACACAGGCAGAAGTTGAGGTAAGTTCCAATAACAGCAGAGAGAGATTTTTTATTTCAAGCGAACACTAAAATGATCACAGGAAAGTGTTTAAACAGACATTATTAACACATTTACAAGTGTATACACATTAGCAACCTAGCTTAATTGTTTCTGGTGATTAAAGACCCTGGAATGTACTTCATATGTTTTTTGCTCACTACTGACTTCATGGCTTTAAATATATTATTTCCCCCCTGCTGGTAAAGCAATTTCTCCATGCATTAATGCAACTTTTCCACGCATGTCCATTTCACGTTTTGAGCATGGTATAAATGCAGGGAGTACAAGTACTCAGGTCTACCATCCAAAGCAATGGACAGAAGGATAGCAGCAAAAAATAAAAGCAAGTGACCAGACTGGACATGATTAGAAATGAGTACATCAGAGGGAAAACTCAGCTTGAGCTGTTTGGCAAACAAAGTCAAGGCTGAGAAACTTTGGAGCAGTCCTGGATACACTGGACAAAGGATGCCAGGAATAAGAAAGAGTAAGACCTCATAGGAGGTTCATGGATGTAGTGAGTGATGACATACAGAGGTTTGGTGTGACAGAAGAGGATACAGGGATAGGGTGAGGCAGATATTCAGCTTTAATTTCTGCTCTATATAAATAGAAGGAAGGCCATGCAAATATTGATCCAAATTGTGCTCAAGGTCTGGGGTCTGGTTTGTTTTTCCTATTAATTTGTACCATACAGCCAACCAATGATAGGAAAACGTATCTTTCTACAGTTCACACATTACAGTAACCTGTGAATTATGCAGACATTTTTGTCTGCAGTAATAAACTTGAAGCTGAAGTTTTGCATTAAATAGTTAATCCGCAGCAGTGATGTTAAAGTTAAGCAGCATAAAAAAGCAGAGACAGAGCACTGTGCATGAACATATTGTGAAGGGGCACCGTTTTAAAAGTTGCCATGAGCTGTTTTTTATATTGAAAAACTCAGTTAATTTATCTGGGGACAGGAGTACTAAATCCTTATTGTTGTGTTGTATTCAAAGGATGTATTTATTCTTTATTTTAATAAATACATGCCGGAATATAGGAAGGAGGGTAAGCCATCCATCTGCTCGTCTGCCACATACTATAGTTCTGTATGTCCTGGCATACAGAGTTGCTCGATGTTTGTTTCAGTATGCTTATGTTCAGTTGCTTGGCTTATGTTTTATTTACCTTCATGTAAAGTTAGGGAAGCCTTAACCACAGTTAAAGTAGATTAATGTAATAGTGACTGTCTAAAGTAATTCTAACTACAGCAAGTCTTCCATAAATAGCAATAGCACACATAGCAAAAACTTCATCTACATACAGCCTACAATGTACACAAGCAGCTGACACCAATCCCAGCATTTCTATCTGTGCAGACTGTGTGGATAAGATATACAGTTTCTAGGAAGCTACAAGTCAGGTGATGGCAAAAGGTATAAGAAAAGGTTACGATGTGCCCACAGCGTAGACGTAACACAGAAGCATAAATCTACTCTTATTGGGAAAAAAGCATGTTATTAATTAAGTCAGATAAAACGGGAAGAAGAGAAGCTAGAGTGAAGTAGGTGGGTTGCAAAGTGGCTTGCAGATGCACATCAATTTGCCAGTAGGGTGCTTTGAAGGGTATCGGCTAAGCCATCAGATGATGTCAGCTGGCAATGAGATCACCTAACCTGTTAATTATGTTTCATTTCGAATTAAATTTTTACAAACATTTGCAGTACAGTATGTTTTTAGTTGCTTTGGTTGACTCATTTAATTGTAAGACTTTGGTGACATATCTGACATGTGACAACTCACCTGTCTCATTTGTGGGATAGAAAATGTTATTTTCATTTTAATTATGATAGCTTTTTTCTTTCACACACAACAAGAAGTGTAAATGTGAACATGAGATGACAGTTTATCAAAATTTGAATTACGTCTTTGATGCCCAACAGCTTGGAAGCAGTTGAACGCACTGTATCGGTATCCCTTGGGAAGAGTTTTTTTTGGCGACAATTCATTTCTGAAGCCATATCCCAAGTTTTAATAAAAATAAATGCGCTACCTGTCGCCTTAGCTAATACAATATTCAGCTCTCAGTAGCAAAAAAAAAAAAGAGAGTCTTAGATGTGTCAGAGTGTAGGAGCTATTTTCCCAGGCTTTATTACTGAAGTTATTCAAAATGCTTTGAATAATTCAAATGAATGTCTTTCTAGACATATTAGAGTAAGTAGTTCACAAATATCTGCCGGCATAATTTGATTGCCAGTTTATTTTCCAGAACCAAGAGAACACACAGCAGGGTTTCATCTTTCCCAGACTTCCCCTAATCAAATTTTAACTGGCAGGTTATGAATTGTGCCAGACAGAATAGACCGCCAGTAAATCTCACTCAGAGGAGGAGGTACTTTGAAACTCAAACACAAGATGCTACAGGAGTGTGTGTTTTCAAGTACCCACTATTCATTAAAAACAGCCTGCATTATGATGCTCCCATCACCTTTATAATAAAAGTTTTTTTTTTTTTTTTTTGACTGACTCTGATTTGGTGCTACAATGATTAATAGCTGTGTTCTATTCAGGTGGTGAGGTCAGGCTCTGCTACATCACTGTAGATCTGCCAATTAGGAGAAAATGAGTTTTTTTTTTTTTTTTTTTTAAATTGAAAAAAAATAAAACTAAATCTAATAGAGAGGAGGAAAGCTCATCCTTAAAATCATTTGAAAAGAGACAAGGATATATATTTAAGCATGATGCTTAAATAGAAATTGGCAACACTTTTATTGCCCCTTCCATGTGGTTGCATTTAATTAATTAAAGAGGGCTCGCTCTCTCCTTTGTCAATTTTTTTCTCTTTAGGAAACCAAAGTTGTAACTTCTGAGAAAAATTCTTCGCACAATTATGCACATACAGTATCATACCATCACCACTGTAGTGCAGTTCACATTCCCCTGCAACAGCTCCACACTCTGCACCACCTACATTATTGAAATACGCCTGTCACTGCCAAAGTGGGTCCGGCGAGATCAAACGACGGCCAGTGTGACGGAAACAGTGGGAGGCCTCGTCTAGTTTGCAGTGGGGCAGTGCAGATGACTTTTTGGCAGCAGTTAAGAAAAAGTTCTTCTTCTTCTTCCGTTTAAAGGAACAGATATTGCTAAACAGAGGATGGGAACTGTTGCACTGTGGCACAATTGCTTACTTTACCATAAATGGTGCATAAATGCTACATGGCATGCAACTGTTGTATACAGCTGTGTGCACAAAAAATGTGTGCTTATGTATGCATCCCCCCAAAAAAATGTCAGAGGGGCACAGTAACGCTGATCACCACCAGCAGAAATGGAAGAAAGACACTTGGGAGAGGAGTTAAAAATCCACACACGTAATCCGTAGACACAAAGTTTTAAGTACACACGGATGTTTGTTTCGGTCTCCTATATAACGAGGAAGCAGAATGTGAGAGACCCCGGTCTCTTCCCCACCACCTCGTGGTGCCAAGTCTGTCACTTTGTTTTCGGCTTGGCAGGTGAGCACAGCTGTTCGACTGGCAAACTGCTGTCATCACACAGAGAATGGGAGGTGAGAGGGAGAGACGGGGTGTTCAGGAAGACAAGACAGCAGGAAAACGAGGGTCTAACTGTAAGAAAGAGAGAGTAATGGGGGGGAGAGGTTAACTAGGCGAGGCTAGAAAAACATAACAGGAAGGATAGATATGGCGGCAAAAGATTAATAACAATAATAATGTAAGTTTTTTTTAAAAGATCTACCATTTTTTCCCAAGGAAAAGTATATTTACATGTTCTGTTACATCAGAGGTTTGTGTGAGAATTTAGCTCACTAACAATGAGAAGAAAGGACAGCTTGTGTGAGAAGGTGATGGAGAATGACAGAGGTCTTCAACCTTATTGTGATTCTGTATTTTTCCTTAATCCTTTGTCATCTTTCTTGGCTATGCACAAAAAACTAACTTGCAGTTCTCTGACAGATGCACGCATTTGTGGTTTTCTTCGCTGCTATTTATCTCTGCAGCTTTTTTTTTTTTTCAACGACAGTAGAGCATAGGAAACACCTGAGACCACTGCTCTACTGTCATAGTCATCCTTCATCACAGCGGGGCACAGATCTGTTAGTGTGTGTTGCAGAGGAAGATGGCGGTCAGCTTTACAGAGGTGAAATGTGAAAGCTTCTTCAGTAACTTCAACTAGAATATAAGTAGAAGCTTGGCTAATAAAATAAGTGGTCATTCTAATCAAAAGCCAAAATGTCAGGTGAAAACCCCTGAGGGGCAGCTTGTTACAAACTGGAATTACATTTGATTGCAGGAGAAATGAAACCTAAAATAAAGTGGTAAAGGTACAAGATGGAAGCATCTTAATTGTGGGAAATTTAGTTATGAGGAAAATTCAAAAACACTCTTGGGGTTGCCTATTCCACATCCCTATGGAAACCTATCTACCCACCTACCACACACCAAGATAAATCAGATTGTATTTTAAGTGCAATTAAAGGAGCAGTCTGATTTTTTTTATTTATTTTTTTGTTTTGTTTTGGTCTGTGGCGTGACCTATGTCCTCACTACAAATGATTATCCTCACATGACTTATTTGTTTACTTGATATTTTGAGCCCTGTGTCCCTTTGAAGAGCAAAAAAGGGGGAACCTATTTGCAGACTTATATAAATTTGTATATTGTTGATACTTGGAAAAACATTTTAAGATCTGCAAGAATGCGTTTTTCTTAGTTCAAGTCTTCAGTCCTCCTGAAATATGTTTTAATTCAAATTTGGCAAATAGATTGCTTTCTGAGCAGAAGGGGACATTCTTCTTTGATCTGACTTGTGTCCAGTTTATCAATTTTATGTTCAACACTTAATCCTTAGTTTATCCTGAGGCACATCTTGTGGAATGATATTTTGGAAAGATGAAATTTTGGCCTTTTTGTATTTTCTTAGTTTAGTGCACAATTCTGTCATATGTACACTGCAGAATATACAAACAACAAACAAAACCATTAGTCCATCCATTAGATTATTGTGCTTCTTGCTTATTTGCCTATAGTTGCTTATTGTGGTTAGGATTCAGTGGTGTGTAAGCCAAATGTTTTTCTTCCAAGTCCTGCTGAGAGATCCCCAAACACTCCTACTCCACAGAGTTCCATTCTTCCTCAGTTTTCCTTCCTAATTGTCCCTCCTGGAATACTTTCAGAGGGAGGCAGTAGGGGGAGAATCCCTGGTGTTTACCCAAATTTAACTGGTTCCTTCTCATTATACAAGAGCAGTGGCTTGATATCTAGGGCTTCCCAAATTAATGAACTCTCTTACTCTGTCACATAGTTAGACCAGCTACCCCATCGATAAATATCATCTTGGCTGCTTGTCTGTGAAATTGTTCTTTTAGTCACCGCCAAAGGCTTGTCTCCATACATGAGGGGTTTACTGATGATTGTAAATTGCTGGGAGGCCTCAGAAACCATCAGCCGGTTGAGTGATAGTTTTTCTTCCAGCATCCCTTCTGAATAAAACTATGTATTCATATTCACAGGTATAACTGGAACTTTCATGGGCAATTTTGTTGATATAAGCTACCCCCATGTATCTGTCTCATAACTCACTACATTTTTTATTTCACATATTCCAGATTCCAATATTTTCCACATAAGTTTCAAGGCTTAACTGATGTAACCTGTAGTTGAAACTCTCTGCCACGTCTGGCTATTGACTGAGAAAATGGGCTCAGGAGTTGGGGATGTTTTTCTCCATTAACTGTGCATCAATAGCACTTCCAATGCATGCCAGAGCTAATAAGTGACCAGCTGGTGCTTAGAAACCAGGCACCTGAAGCCTTGTCAGGAAACATGCAGTCAGAGTCTAGCCCCGCTACAAAACAAATTTCTGGTGACAGCATGAGATACACTTAAAACAGAGAGGACCATGGCACTTCACGTCTGTCCTCTCTATTAATTAGCAGTAGGTGCGTCAAAGGCACAAGTGTGCACTGTTGACAAAGAGTGCAGGCACCTGCAACTGATTAGTTTTTCATTGAGGTAAGGAGAAGTGTCAAACTGTGGCCTTTCTTTTCTTGGACAATGGAAAATCTATATAGTCAGAGTAGGAGGCAAAACTGCCCTTTATTACTATGAACCCCCCCCAAAACTTTATTTCCAGTTTTATTTGGTTTAATGTTTTTTATGCAATTATGCTTGTTACATTGTATACATAATTTAATGTGGATAATAAGTGCAGCTGTTCGGTAATGAGCATGTGGCAACAAGTCTGTCATGAACGTGCATGTTCCTTGCCAATAGAGCTGATGGAAATGCCAGAAAAGATTATAAAAAAATATTCTACAGTAGAAAACTGCTCTTCACAATTAACTGTTTAACAAGTATCCTGCTGTCCGACTCTAATGGCTTTATTTTTCACCTAGGGTTCGGTATTTGCATCTAATTAACACCGCAATTTCTCTCCATCAAAATGTGTGCTCAGCTATCTGCGCTTGTTTTCTCTGCAATGTGTACAAATCATAACAGGACTGGCTGAACATGACTTTGGAGCAGTAAGGCCACAGTGATCTTTAGCTTCCTGTGCAGTGCCAGCGTAGCATCGTACAGCAGCAAAACTCGAGCTGGCTCAGCTGCAGTGGGAGAAAATGTAATCTGTCAAGATTCTGCATTACTCAGAGAAATAAACACATACATAAACACAACATTCTGGCCATATTGTGCATAATAGTAATGATGAAAATTAAAGTGGTATAAAGTTGTGAATTCCTGTGGTCATATTTAAACCAGCCTTTTTTTTTTCACTTTAGTGAAAATCCATATTATGGAAATTTTGTCAGACCACATTTCCTCCTGCAGAAATAATCTTTCAGGCTACACAGATGTAAAAAAATAAATAAATAAATAAAAATAAAATAAATATATATATATATATATCTATATATATCTATATCTATATATATCTATCTATCTATATCTATATATATATATATATATATATATATATATATATATGTATATGAAAATACTGGATAGTAAGTGGAAGCGAGAGCGCACAACTTACAGCAGGTAAGACCGTTTTCATTCTGCTGTTTACCCTTGCAGAGTTTCTACATCTATCCTCCCCTCCAGATAAGTCAGACTGTCCTTGACGCTTCCACAGAGGCACAACAGAAGATGACAAAGCAAAGATGGCCAGATGATCATGCTTCTGGAAGGCTCCACTGGGCCTGATGCTTTAAGGTTTCCAACCCGATAGCAGGTTTCAGAATGATCTACGAGAAATCTGACTTGGTTATCCTTTTGCTGTGAGCCATTTTTGTGCTTTGAGAAAACTCTCTGGGAAAAATGATCACGAATGGTTAATGTTAATGGTGCAACATGTTACAGAAGTTCAAATGTAAAAGTGGAGAGCAACATGTAATCCAGTGAATCATGTGCTAGGATCCCTAATCTTACTGACCCCACTTTTCTGACCTCATATGTGATCCTAGAGAGTGGTACAGGAAATGTTTTGCCTTTGCCTGGAACAACCAGCTTTGAAATCCCACGCTAATGAAAGTCTCCTCTTATCTTTCCTCATGAATTTTAATACAGACACAAAGATTACATTTCTGTAGATGCGGCAAAGCCAGAGGAAAGAAATTGCCAAGATTCAGATTGTATGCATTCGAAAGAACACTTATTGTTTTCTATGAATATATCAGCAAACCCAGGGATGGATAAAGCAAAATGAAATCGTTCTTCTAAAAATGGATAAGTGAAAATGGTGAATCTTAATACATCTCTTTCCTAGATTCAAGATACATAATAAATCTACTTCCCAACTTTTATCTTAGATTCAGGGATAATAAATTGTTGATACTGTGATCACAATGTTCAAGTTCTCTCTTAGAGTACAAATTTGTATGACTACTTCTACTTCCTGTAAAAGGATTATCTCAGTTTTAAGGTTCCCCTTTTATGCTGATTTAATAGCGGATGGTTTTATTTCAGAGTCTGCTAAAATAAGTTTGAATGCTCCCGTCTTTCTAAACCCTTCCTCCTGTAATGCCCAGTCTGCTCCGATTGGTCAGATTGGTTCACTGTTTGTGAACCACAAAAAGCTGCAAAACCTCTGAGTTCACCTATTAGTGGTGTGGAATCATGCAAATTTTGGAATCAATTTGATACCAAGGAAATGCAGGGAGATGAATCCTCATAAATCTGCAAATTTTCAAAAAATTTTAAGGACCACTAAATCACTGATTTTTTTATTTTATTTTCCACAACAATTAGTTAGCACAACTACTAAACACATGTAAACCTTTCAGCTTTACATGTGTTTTGAAACTGATTTTAGAGAGCTGAAATGTTAATGTGGCTCTAAATTTAATTTTTAACACAGTGCAGTGGGCTAAATTCTGAACTCAGAGGATAGAAACAATGTGTTATGTCCTTATTGTGCGTCCCTTTGCCCAACTTGACAGACAGCTAACGGCTTCAATGAACATTGGAGGCGGAAGTAAGTTTAAGGCTTTTTACTTCGTCAATAGTTCAATGATTGACATCCTTTTTTTCCCGTAAAACAAAAAACAAACACAAAGTAAATGTTACAAGATGTCTTTTCCTTTAACTCACACTTCTAGGATATGAACTATACTGTTATATAGTATGCGTAATCAACAGCGACTCAGTAGTGATCACAATACAACTTAGCGAGTTTAGCTTCCTCAAAGATAAACATAACAGATGAAATAACTGGTTTCTAAACAAATCTCTGTAATAGAAATGCACCAAATAAACTTGTAAACATGTTGTACATTAATACTCACAAGCAATAACTCTCCAAGGCAGAAATGCTTTAAAGAGCATCTAAGGCGACAAACAGCATGTTCTGCAGGCTAACAAGCAACCAGCTTCCCGTTTCCTCTACCCACAGGAACACAAAACCCCCCACCAAAATATAAGCTTGTGAGTATTCTCACTATGACCAGCAGAGGGTGCTGAAGAGAAAGAACCAATGCATGTCATAACACAACGTGTTGATCAGATTGTGCTAATACTGATCCGATACCAGTACCAGTGTAGGTGTCGATACTATCAATATTTGGATTGATCCACCCACCTCTGTCCCCTATATTTGTTTTGAGCCAGAACAAAGAGAGATTCTAGTAGTTGTAGTGTTGTGTTGTTTCTATTTCCAAAATGACTTGCATCAAGTCAAGTCTAGTCAAGCATGAAGGCCAGATTACACAGAAACTACTGAGAGGATTGTCATGAAACGTGGTTGAGAGGTAGAGAATGGGGAAAAAGGGAGAACCTTAAAATCTTTCACACCGGTTGGGATCACTTTAGTAAGAACTGCACAACAAGGAAATCCTACGGTGGCCCTGAAAGGTCAAATGGACTGCAACTTCAGAAAAAACCAGCAATAAGAAAAATGCTGCAAAAGCACAGAAAACACAACGGAATAACCCGACAATAACCTGACGGACCAGTTGAAGGAACCAAAATATGCTAAGAATTGGGAGACTTGGAACTGGGAGACACTTAAAAGAAGTGGAGGATCTATCGGTTTTGTGAGGAAAGAAAAGATGAGAGGTAAGTGTGTTAGCCTAACTATTAGCCTAAAAATCCATCATCACTATTATATGAATCATGAGATTAAAACACACTTACCTAGCATGTTTTGGTTCCTGCACTGGTCCGTCGGGTTATTGTCTCCCCAGAAACCCTTCCCCTGTGCTTTTGGAAATCGTTTTTTTCCTTTTTCTGTTTTCGTTTTTCCTATTTCCATTGAGTTTTGTGTGCTTTTGCAGGGTTTTTCTTATTGCTGGTGTTTTCTTAAGTTGCAGTCAGTTTGGCCCCTCAGGGCCACCGTAAAATGCCATCGTTGGATGATGCACTCTTCACATCCACATACAGAAACCCCTTTTATAGGGGGAATGCTAACAAAGCAGCCAGCTCAGTGTTGGCTGGAGTATAGAATAATGCATTTTAACAATGCATTTAAAAACTGCATAATGTTCTGCTTCTCGTTGTGCACAATGTGGTCACCTTGCAATGTACAATATCAACAACTGCAGGTTTTCCCATATCTTCACACTGCATCAAACACCTTTCTTTGTTGCACTGCTGATCGGAGGATGCCTGTTTGTCTTGTGTAATATCCCCAGAAGATCAGATGCTCTCAATTTTTTCCTTTTAGCATCAGTGGCACAGGGTCACCTTGTCCTTGAAGTTGAAAACAAGTTTCACTTAGCCACCAAGCAGCAGCTGTGTGTCAGGAGAGGCTTTGCTCTACATTTGGAAACCAGCTCAGGGACCAGCGAGAGCATCTTTACCAACACAACCATATGACAAGGGAAATGGCTGCCAGTCTACACACACACACGCACACACACTCTTTTTGTACAAACATGGAAAGACATAAAACCACCTTCTGGCCTGCTCATCTGTTCCCAGTTGGCTTTTTCCCCAGTTCATATATAACTGAAAAAAATAAAGCTTTTTTGTGACTTTGTTAATACTTGTGGCAATTTCTTCACTTTCTGACGCTCAGTTACTGACCCCTGAGAGAAATGGATGGAAGATTGTGAAAAAAAAGAAAAGAAAGGCAGCGACCTCCTTCTCTCAGTGGAGGTTCAACTCATTTGGTAGTTTCACCCCCTTTGGAGCAATGCTGGTCTCTGGAAAGGCCCATATGCCTCAATGAGTGTGAGATGATACGATTTCCCATCAGAGAGAAAGAGACTGCGTTTGTGTGTGTGTCTGTGTTCGGGTTTCATGCCACCTCTGCAGCTATGAGCACCATTTAGATTACTTTCACCTCATCAGCCCACATTCACTTGGCTAAGACCTTTGGGACATTTTCTCATGAGGATAGATGTTTTCACAACACACACACACAGACACACACTTAGACACACACACGTGTCTTGAAGTGCTTGTTTTGTCTGCATGTGGCATCAGAAGGAGAGAGGAAGAAAGGGGAGAAGGGTAAATGAGGGTGAAGAGGAAAGAAAGCAATGCCAAAAGAAACCGAATACACATTAACACAGAGAGTCAAGCACGGACATCAAGACTTGTATGTATTCTTTTGCAGTTGTGAGTTTATAATGAAATACATAGTAGTGGTACAACAGAACACAAAAGTCCCAGTTTGGTATGGATCTCAGATTTGGAGTCATGGTTCAGTATTTTTAGACCCCTGCTCCTATTCGGGCTGTGTTTTGGGGCTTTAGAAAATCTGGCATGAATTAAGCAGAGTGACATCACCTGGAAAGGGCAGAGCTTGATTCACATGTAAAGCTGGGGCTCAGCGTTGATTCATTTTAGCACCTGTGTGCGTTTTGTAGGCGGGGCTTAGAACACAGAGGGGAGAGCTCTTTTGCTTCAGGCTCTGGTATCTGTGACAGATGATTTTCTACCAGCTTGTGACAATAAAATCATGTTACAGATGGCTTCACAATCTTTTGTAGGAGAAACTGGAAAGACAAAATGTTCTTCATGCTGACTGACACTTGGGGTTACTCCTGTAACCTAAAACAGTAATGTCTTTAACAGCTTTACTTTCACAAAGTACTTTCAAAGTGTCCTTCTTTGAAGTTGTACATAGATCACGTTTATCACAAAACAAACAAAACAGCTTTTGCAAAGTGTCGCTTATCACAAAAATATAGCTTTTCAGAAGCTTTTTTTATTTTGATCTCTAAATGACAGTTTTTGCTTCTCATTTTCCACTTTCAGCTGAAACTATTAGTTGGGCAGATAATTAATCTGCCACTTTTGGTGTTTTGTCTTGTCATCTTACAAAAGTAATCTGAACTGTATTAGCTGTTTCACCATCCCTGCTGTGTAAAATTATAACATGAACTTTAAGACACAGAATGAACGTCTATTTCAAAATATTTAGTAAGTTGAAGGGTCCGGACTAGACACAATGTCAGAATCCTTAGCATGCAACATTATACTTTACGCACAATGGTAGCACAACTTGTTGAATTGTATTCACACTCAGCTGCAGCTTTGTTAGACACACGTTTATCTGCTTGTTAATAAAATAATCCACAATCCATCCAAATAATCCACCAATTAAATGGCCAACTCAGTTTATTTATTGATGTAGACATGTAGTCAAGATGAGCTGTTAACGTTCAAAACAAGCATCAGAGTGGGGAGGAGAGGTTGTTGCTACCAAATGGGCAGGTCTGAGTATTTCAGACACTGATGATCTACTGGGATTTTCCTGCACAACCATCTCCAGGGTTTACAGGGAATGGTCTGAAAATACAACTAAGGTATTAGAAGAGTTTCTCTGAATACACACATTTAACCACATAGAACATCAAAGCAGATGAGCTACAGAACACATTAGGTGCCACTCCTGTCAGCTAAGGACAGGAGACCGAGGCTATAGTTTGCAGAGGAAAAATGTCAACTGCTCTGATGAATCTCAAGTTCTTCTGTGACATTTGGGTATCAGGGTTAGGATATGGTGTAAAAAACATGAAAGCATGGATCCATCCTACCTTGTATCAACAGTTCATGGTTGTGGTGGTGACGTCATGGTGTGGAGTATATTTTCATGGCACACTTTGGGCCCTCAGTCTGTTCACAGTGTACCCATCTTCTGATCTCTCCTTTCAGAAGGACAATGTGTTAAATCACAAAGCTCGGATAATCTCAGATGAATTATTTGAACATGATAATAAGTTCACTGCAGTCAAATGGCCTCCACAGTCTCAAGATCTCAATCCAATTTGAGACTGGTAAGTGTTGGAATGGCAAATTCCCATCATGGATGTGTAGCTAACAATGTGCAGCAACTGTGTGATGCTGTCATGTTGATGTGGACCGAGGAATGAGGAATGTTTCCAGCACCTTTTGTTGAATCTGTGCCATGAAGAATTAAGTCAATTCTGAAGGCAAAGAGAGTCCCAGCTGGTACTAGTAAGGTGTACCTAATAAAATGATCAGTGAGTGTATATAGCATTAGTTCACAACAAGGTCATCTCAAAGTGCTTTATGTTATAAGGTAAACCCCCAGAATTTTAAAGAGACCACTGCAAGCAATTGATGGAAAAAATAAAAATAAAAATCAATTTTAACAGGATGTCTCACCAGCCTCTTTGGCCTCTGCTGTCACTGGTTGAGATGGTGAGGAACAGCATAGAGAGAAAAGGGGAGACATTTGATAAAATGATACAAGTTAATGAGTCAGCATAAACGTACGTGCCAAATAATTAACAGCAGATAGAATTGAATCAGTTTAAATAGTCTATATGGAGCCAGCATCACGCTGTGTCTCTCACCTAGTCATTAGAACATCATGAGAAATGCCAGCACTCACTGTTGTTACATTTATTGTATCTGAATATATGCTGTTGAGTTTAAAACATGAAGCCGAGGCGATTACCTCCATCAGTATGAGGCTTGACTGCAAAGCCCACAGTTTCAAATGCACACAAAGTGCTAACTTCAGTCTGAGCACCAGTTCTCCAAGGTCGTGGGCAAAGCAATTCGAGGCTGTCAATCATATCACAGCCATTGAATAAAAGTAATATTTTCAGTGGTGGGCTCATGCTGCTCTCACCTCCAAATGACACTGAGCCCCTTGGTGGCTGTCCATGGGAAGCACAGAAGAGATGGCTGACTCTTAGAAGTATTCGATATTTTGAGCATTTTCATGCGTCGCTGCTTCACTTCCCCTCATTATGTGTACTGGCTCAGTGTTCTCGGTTTAGCAGTGCAGTAATGGAGATTTAGGTAGATAGCTCAAGAGGCAGGTTGACAGTCTGAACACCTGTCAGTCAGCTGCACAGACTTCCTGTTTGTGTTCAGTCACGTTACCTCAGCAAGCATTTGATGATTGCAAACAAGCAGGGGGATCTCTAATGAGCTGACCGTGTTTTGCCTAAGCTGCTGCATTTACATTGAAATGCACAGAGCTAAAAAATGTTCTCAAAGTCACTGAGCATTTGCCATTTTTGTGGCCAATTTGTGAAGTATCAAGGGAAAATGGATTGCACTTGTTATCAGAACTCATTAAATTCATTTTCCTCATGAGCAATTGATTTTTATGCATAAACTAAATGAAAACAGATGTTGACCTTCTTTTGAACCACTGAACCCCTCGGTATTTAGCGAGCTTTTTAGAATATAGATGGAATTTGTTTCAGTGAGACTTTAAGCATCCAAGGAGAATGAATACAAATCTTTCCTTATTATTGCTGGTATCGACTTTACCATTATAAACAATGCTTAAAAATCAGGCAAGGGATTAACATTCGTGCTTCTGTCAGTCTGTTTAAGTTAAGGAGCACATTTTTATTGTTCTGGACAGTTGTGCATTCATTTTTCTTTCACTACATGTTATTTCTATTTGGTGCATTCTCCAAAAAATATATTTAATTAAGCTGGCAATCATAATCATGTGTATGATTCTCCATTCATTCACCTTTATGCAATTGAGACGTATGCTATGATGAAAGTTATATGTAGATATTACAAGTAAGATTGTAATATTGGGCAGGAGTTCAGTCAAGAGATCAAAATGTTCAGATTCTGTCAGATTAAAGGGATGCATGTCTGAAAAGCCCATAATTGTCAGTATTGGAAGCAAGTGATTTTCTTATCTGTGTAATTGTTTGTCTTTCTTGCGCTCTCACTTGTTTGATAACAACCCAGTGTGCTGACTGAGAGATGACATAACAGCAGAGTTATTATCATACTTTGTGTGATTTTTACGCCGTGTTTTGATCGTGTGAGTTAGTCATTTGTTTGGCCAACTTCTTACAGGGAACCTTATGTTCTATTACTCACCCCTCCCCTCCCTCCATGCTTGCATCCCTTTTATCCATCCCTTTCACCAACCCATGGGAGTCTGTGGCCACAACCATCCTCATTAAACTTACAGCCATCAAGATAAGACTCAATTACTGCAAGCTTCTGCACTGGCATCGAAGATCAATATTGAAGTTTAAAAAGAAAAAAGCAAAAAAAAAGGAAAGAAAAGCTGGGGTGGCTGGAGGTGGCATTTAATAGTGTGAGTTATGGGTGGGTAATGTGGCCAAAAGATCATAAGCTGATCTTCTGGGAATCACAATTTTTCTCACCTCCTGTAAAAAAGAAAAAAAAAGAAAGAAAGAAAGAAAAAGTCTTAATCCAAGGCAGTATTTGGCTTTCAAACATTTCCATTTGTAGTATTTTATGACAATGTGACGTAAACAGTGGCAACTAATGCCACTTAATCTTTTGGTTTTTGCTTACTGGAATATAAGTAATCTCCCTCTCCAAAGTTTACCACCTTGCTTATAATCTTTACAAATGCTACATTTATTAACATCTATTTAGGTCAGGTGGTGTGAAAAATAAACTTTCTCCATGCTCTCTGAGATGTTCTTTAATAGGGTTATGGTACCGTATTACTGCCAATCTTCCAGTCTTCCAAGTCTTTTTTTGTCCACTATACCATTTTCCAAAAAGTTACATCCCCAAGATCCAGAGCCAGTCAAAAAACTTAGTTATAATTCAGATTTAACAAATTCATGTAGCAACATGTAGAAAAAAATCTGGAAAACATGGTTATTTATTTATTTAATGGAGCGGTCTTTACATTTACTTTGTAAAGCCAATCATCTACCTAATTAAGAGCATCGCTGATAAATGATCATGTAATATCAAAGATGGTCGTCATATCACTTCCTGTTAATCTAATGTGCATGCAGCTGATGGGACAGAGAATAGATAAATACAATACATGAGAATTTCAAGCTTCACCAGAACACACACAGCATGTTTTCCTACCCTAGCTACTGGCTAGGATTAGGCAGTGGGAGAGCTGCATGCATGTTTCCTGTGTTCAGTTTCTCTTCCAGATATGCAAGGATTTACTTTAATGCAGATTGATTTTTTTCATGTGTAAATGTAAACACAAGCATTATAGATTGCCAGTAAGATCACATCTAGACCCGCATGCTACATAATAAAAAATTCAATCTTAAAAGACATTATGAAAAACGTAGAAAGATAAAATGTAACGGAGCAGAAGATGTTTAAGTACAGAGAACTTTACTTCACTTGTTCTCAGTAATTTCATTTGGCAGCTGTTTTTAGTCGTGCAACATTTATCTGTTTTCAGTCAATAATTTCACATCAAATAATCTTTTGAGTCGATTGTTGTATCCGCTGCTATTGAACTAGTTAAGCAAGGCAGTAACAATACCTTTCCCAAGGAGAAAAGGAACCAGAGAAACCAGTGTTTGTTCAAGTAGTCATTTCATAAATCTTCTTTTACAGCTAAAAAGAACTGTTTACACTTGTGGTTGTAGAGAAATTGCAGGCTTCCAACATTTGCAGCAACACAACTGTTAATAGTCAGAGACTAGAGAAATGCAATAACTAGGATAGACGTGCATTAATAAAATACAAATCAGAATGTATACAATATGCAGAATTTGCATTTGCAGTTTTTGATGTGACAGTGGGCAGAAAACAATAGTAAAAGTATATTGAAATACAACTTTATTCAATATTTTTCTCAGTAATTAAGGAATGATTATGGATCTAAACTAAAATTATTATTATTTTTTTTCCACAATTTATCTTGCCTTGTTCTTCCAGTGAACATAAATGGCATATCAGAACTATTCAAATGGGATTGTGATTAGATGGCCATGAAAGGCGTGGAACTCTGGTATCAAAAATTCTTGCCTGTGCGTTAGCTTCTGTCTGCTCTTGCTGGATTAAAATCATGCTGCTTTGATGTCTACATCATCAGATCTACCTAAGTGAGTGGTGTCTACATCACTTGATGTGGGCAGTACAACACCAATTAATGTCAGGGTGGAAATCTTTCCCTTTAACACAATGGCCTCTAATAATTTGGGGAGGTACAAAATTAAGTGGTAAAAGTGAAGTAAATGAGAGTCAGCATTCTTGATTGTATTTTATCGGTGTGTACTGTGTGGGACACGCTTTGATGGAAAGAATTCTTGTATTATGCTTTACAGTGTTTCTTGCCTTCTTGTCCATCTCTTTGCCTGTGACCTGGAAATCAATCTCACGACCCCCGTGTTGAAAGTTGTCTCAATGCCTACAATGCATCAGAAGAACAGAGGAGGGGATATAGGCTGACAGAGGAGCTACTAAGGAGCATACACAGGTGTATGCTTTTAAAAAATTGCTTTTACCTTTACTGTGCTGTAAAAACAGAAAATGCAAACAGCTGGAATATGCATACCATGTGGAAGACTCTTTAAAAAACGTATTCTGTGTGTTTCTAAGCTGTGTTTATAACTTTGTGATCAAACTCATTTGTATCTGTGTGATTAAAAAAGTATAGCTGTGACAAATAACTGCAGCGGAAATATAGATGAGAATATGTAAAGCATAGCATGGATGGAAGTAATGAAATTAAGCTCTAACTATGGGGATCATAATGGTCACCTCACTGCATCACATTACTCATGCAACCAATGTAATGAATACATAGAATGCAGTTAAATCAAATTGTATTCTATGTCTGTTTGAATTTTATTCTAACACATTCCTGACAACATTTTACATTTTTGTCTTATTGATTCAAAATTGTGATTTTATATATTAAACCAATGAACATAGCAGCAAAGGCTTAAAATAAGGACATAAGGTTAAGCTCAGCTACAATCTCGCCAGCTCAGCTGATCTCATGGCCAGTTAACATCAGCTGATGGAAAAGCTTCCATACATCCAAGTGGTAAGTCTTAGTTAAGGCAGGGTGTTTAATCTGCTTTAGCTGTCCCACAGTTACTGCATATCTACAAGCTGCTTAGGGCTTTCTTTTAAGTGGTGTATGATTTAATCAGTACCATTCCTGCTGTCACTGATGACCGCTGTCTTTGGTGTTGGGGTCTTTTAGTTGTTTTCCCTGCCTTCAGCTTTCCGTGTGTATGCACATGGAAGGTGCAGGTAAATGTACTCTCTCGAATCCATGTGGAATATCAGGAAGGTCACAGAACATAGCCATACAGCCAAGTATACCTAACAGTAGATGGGGAAAAAAAGTCTTCTTCAGATTATAGCGGAACTGGCTGAAATACATTTGGTTGATGTTGCAAATGGATGTGCTTATTAAAAAACAACAAAACAAAGCATCATAGCTTCATTTTGGCATCTAGTAAATGTTTTTGACTCATAGGATGCCAGTGGGATAGAACAACAAGACCACCTAGTTTATCAGCCAAATGACATTTTAATAAACATCCAGAAATGTAAGATTGTTATAGCCAGTAAAAACTGTTTAATCTGGCTCAGGATCAGGAAATCTCACTCCTGGAATCTCATTATTAGTTCTGGCTGTTACTTTTGTACTTTTATGTTTTCTCGCTCAGAAATAATTAATCTCTTGGTGACATTGCCATCCAAGTGGTTTAACTGGAAAATATGTGTTGATGGATGTGAGGGTTTGAGGAAATTCGTGGTTACACAAGGTTATAAACAAACAGTAAAAAGCTGGGCCTGGTTAAAAGCAGTGTTTTTATTTATCCAAAGCACCTAGGCTTTGGATAAATAAAGCACTGCTGGCAATTATATACACACATACTGCAGCAGTTCTCTGGGTAAAAATGCCTTGGTGATGCCAGAGTAGGACGATCAAACTGCTATGAGGTGAGGGGAAGGCAACTCAAAGAAGAAACTCAAATAACCACTTGTTACAACTAAAGTATGCAGAAGAGCATCACCAAAGCTTGAAGCAGATGGGGTACAGCTGCAGAAGACCACATTGGCTTCAGCTAATTACAGGAAACTGAGGCTACATTTACACGGGCTCTCCAAAACTGGACATTGGAAGATTGGAAAAATGTTGCCTGGTCTGAGGATGAATTTGGTGTAAACAACATGGAAGCATGGATCTACTATTAATGTAAAGTGAGGTGGTCCATCCCTTTATGGCCACAAAGAATTAAGACAGTTCTGAAGTTAATGAGGGATCCACCCAAGTTAGTAGAAAGGTGTAACCAATGAAGTGACTGGTGAGTATGTAAACAATCTAAAGGCTTAACATGCAAATAGTGAAATAAATAAACAAATGTGCCAATGCACACCTCAACTCCTTGACCAGATCTGCTCTCAGGTCCCCCTCACATGTGGCAATTGGAGTCCTTATGGGACCAAAAGTTGAACACTCCCGGCTCATCAGGAAATGGGAGGGAGTCGTCAGTGAAACAGGACCCTGTGATTATTTAGGTTCACAAGCTGTTAGTGCGATGGCTTTTTAATCGTTGCTAATGGAGTTTCAACTAACATAAAAACCCAGTGGGAGTTTAGAGAGCGACTTTGGCCCGTTCCTCCCCCCTATTCTGCCAGTCTACCACTTCATGATATCCAGTCTCATATCCTTTTTTTTTTTTCTTGTCTCTCTTGCTCTTGTCTCTTTTACCTCCCCCTCCTTGGGCAGCAATTATGTACTGGAAAAGGAGTAGCTGTTATTTTTAATGTAGCGCCAGCTCTGTTGCCTTTTAAAAGCAAACACAACACAATATTGCACACAGCAGAGGCCAAACTCACCCCGGGGCTATGTATTAGATGCTGAAGTGGCTATTTGGAGTGAAAGTAAATGAGTCAAGGGATGACAGGTGAGCTAAACACTTTGAGTTCACAAAAACCAAGGACGCCCACTCCCCAACGCATTCTTCAAATGTTACAAAAAAAAAAAAGACTGAATCCCACCACTCACTTCTCCCTTAGATTGCCATAGTGAAGTGATTTCTGCTGTGGCAGTATCTTTCTTGCCCTCCCACCATCTCCCCCTTTCTTTTTCTGTCTCTCATTCAGTCTTTCCACCTTTCCACCTGCTGGTGCTGACTGTAGGTAGAAGCAGATATGGGATTTGAAAGGCCTGCATTTTAGAAAAGTGAGCTGCACCCACACCTAAACCCCCCCTGCTGTGCTCCAAGTTGAGCCGTCACATGGATAAAACCAGGTGGGGAGCGGTGAAGATACATTGTCAGGAAAACTATAAAAGCATCAAGGTAAAATGTCTGTTATTAAACCCAGGAAGGAAAAATGAAAAAAACAAAACAAAAACAAAAAAACAAAACCCCAAACCTCAAAACAAAGTTAACACATGCACTTCCGCCACGAAAGGATTTAAAGTTAGAACTTGTTGTTGGGAACATTTGCTTCAGAAGCACACCTGGCCCCAACTTGTTTGGCAGAGTTTTACTGAGGGAGCCTTTGACTTTTAGTTCATATATGTGTCATCATGAACTGTGAAACACACTGGAAATGTGCTATTGCTCTTTGAGTGTGTTCAGTCAAAGAAAGCTGCTGTTTGCCCAGCATCTGGATTCATTTTTACTTTTAAATTATACAAGAAAACAAGAATGTAGATCCCACATGCTCAGAACAAACTCAGTCTAGAAAAATTCTATATACATATATCATTTTATAACTTTATACAATTTTATTTGTTACCTTTTTGTGGACTATAGAAATACTGTACAAATACTGGTCCATAAAAGCAGCATGTACTACTCATGTACTACAATATAAATTGCTCCAGGATATACTTTTTAAAATGTACAATATACTGCAACAAAAATATAAAATATAATGTTATAATTATACTTTCTCCAGTGCTTTCCTAACACAAATAAAATGTTTTTCTTTGAAAAACAAAGGGTAAAAAGGCTGTGCATACACAGTTAAATGTCATACCTCCTACAGAGCAAACCTGGTGCTCTACTGCTGACTCAGCATACTCAGTGCTTCCTTTTCATATGCCTCATTGGGCTTTTGTCCCTTGGTCCCACAGTCACTGCAACACATCCTGCCACTACATAAATTCCACCTGGGATTATTTGCACTCTCCTCAAGCCTACCATTATGTCCCACTGGCTTTTTGTTTTTTTTTAGTTCACCTTGAATTCGTGTAAGTGTGTGTGCTCCCAGTGACTGTGACTTGAGCTGGCACACAAAGCAGGAAATTGTGGTCAGGGTGGTGAATCATCATTTATACATTTTTGGATCAACATGGTACAGCGTGCTGTTTCCTGTAGTGAGGCTCAGGATGTAAAATTGTGAGTATAAAGCAGCTATGAAATAAATTAATAAATAAAACTCCTGGTTTTCTTAGGTCTTGCAGTGCATTTGGGGACACTGTTTTGATGATGAATAAACTGGTTTATTTATTGTCGAGGGTGACACAAGCATTAACATCTAGGGTGGATGAATGGTCACCTTCTGATGGAGGAAAGACAGAGTTGTGTTGTTGGGGGCAATAATTGCAGATTAAGTCCCCCTATGCAAATTCATCCCAAGTGACAGATTATTATGGGGCAGATCATCTTATCCAGAACTTCAGGGAGACAGATAGTGGGTGATTGAGCACAGATAGATAATAGTTGTGTAGATATAGATACAAACTGCTTCTGTTTCACTTGCAGCCCTTTAAATGCTTTAGTTTGTAGTTTCATATTATCCCATTCTAAGCAAGACATGGGGATTGGCTAAATCACTGGATGCTAAAAGATCGGACTGTTTAGGTCATTTGGGGAAAATGAAGTTTTCTTCTGCATTGTTGTTAGTTACATTATATTTTCCATTCCTGTCTAAGCCGTGAGTTATTCATACAGCCGTATGTTTTTCTTCCCCCCCAACTTCTGCTGGTGGAAGCAACGTTGAGCTCAATTTGGGATGCAAAAGAGAGCAGTGGGATAATCTCATTAAATCAGGTGTAACGCCTTAGTCCTATTTCCTATAGTCTTATTTCCTTATTCCTAATGAATGGCATACCTTCTGTAATTACTCCCAGTAGCATGTTTAAAATTTCACAATATAATTCTAGGTATATCAGGTTATCTATTTTAATAATCCAATCAAATGCTCCATAGTAGCCATATTGAATATCCTCTAGGAATCTACTTGATATGTGCTCAGAGTCCATATCTGTTACATCATCTTGACTGCTGTACCGAGATATTAGAAATCCATACACTCAAAATATGATGTATGACTCCACAGGCGTGGAATTGACTGGGGCTTTGGTGTGCTGCAGAACGTTTTCTTTTCTGAAGAAGCTGAGAAAAAAAAGAAAGAAAGGTTACAGAATCTAGAATAATTTGCTCATTCAGTATAGTGGAAAAGGTCAACCCCATAAGGCAACTTAAGAAACAGACTATTACTCTTGATGAGGACAGATAGCTTGTATTTCTGAGCTGCATGTGAAAGTTAAGTGGCTTAGATGGCTGTGATATGGCAGAGCCGAAGGTAATTTAGCCATATTTTCACTATGTATATGTCACCATACCTATATATAACTGGAGGGAATTTCTTAGCCATTATTACTGTCATTTAAGTAAATTAGCTTTGAAAAATGCACATTCTCTGAGGGCTAAATGTGGTTAAAAATGTTCATGTAACACAGATTTCACACTAGCCGATACCACTAGCTGTTGTGGCTGATTTATATCACTAAATATGTCTGATCCATCTGTAACAACAAAGGAGACTGTAATGGTAAAGATGATGATAATAAAACATAGAAAATTATTTTGCACATCTTGAAATAGTGGAAAAAAACAAATATGGTTAAAACTATTGGATGGGTTATGATGGTTACCCAAAAATAGTATCATTTTGACCAAAAAGCCTTTTTTTTTATATGATTTGAACTGTTAGCGTAAATTTTAAGTACTTTTTCTTATCTGTGCCAGAATCTTGGGTGTGTGTGTGTGTGTGTGTGTGTTTAGGCAACATGTGTAAATAGTAATAGTGTGTGACTAGATTACTTCAGTGTTTTACTGCCCGTCCCAAGACAGACATTTACAGAGGTTGGCCAATAACTGGTGCATATGCTGTCCTAATCTGTTTCTTCTGCTCTGCCAGGTGTGCAGGCAGAAGGCACTTCTGCAAGGACACCCAACTACCCCAAATTCTGCACTCAAGACAAAGCTGGAGGACAGTCATGACATAAATCTTACTGTAATTATGTTGTAAACATAGAGGAAACAATAAAACTTTGTTTTGATGTGTGCTGCAACAGAGTGGGGAGCCTAATCTTGGACAAACTGCTTATGGCACACTGGCTTCCTTCTCTAAGCTACTGTGGAAGTGATTGAATGCTGTTAATGTTTGTGGCCATGTGACTGATTGGTCCAGAGGACCCTCTTTCAGCTGCCCACTTTAACTAACCATCTGGTGCATAAGACACTGTTACTGTTTAGATCAGGGGTCCCCAATCTCAGTCCACGAGGGCCGGTGTCCCTACAGGTTTTAGATGTGTCCTTGATCCATCACAGCTGATTTAAATGGATAAATTACCTTCTCAACATGTCTTGAAGTTCTCCAGAGGCCTGGTAATGAGCTAATCATGTGATTCAGGTGTGTTGACCCAGGGTGAGATCTAAAACCTGCAGGGACACCGGCCCTCGTGGACTGAGATTGGGGACCCCTGGTTTAGATAGTCAACCACCATTTAAGAAAATGTCACCATGTGTGAATTTGATATTCGAGCTTGCAGTCTTTAAAGCCTAAAAGTGACAGAAAAAAACCAACTAAAAACAAAATGCTGTTGCTTTTATTGCTTGAACATGTGAGTCTAATATCAGCAGGTTTACTGTTATTTTTCCTACATAATGGCTCTCCACAATAAAAACTTACATCTAGCTCACATGAAAATTAGTGAAGCAGTTTATATGTTTAATAATTCAGTAGCTCTGCATTACAAATGCCCACACCAAAGGTTTGCTTTCATTCCTATAATGTCTCCTGTAGTCTGTTTAGTATAGAGTGGGATATCTGTGGGAGGAGGATCAGTCGAAATCTGTTGATGTAAGATTTTTCTTTCTATGTCAGCAAAATATTCAGGTTTGAAGTGGATATATTATTAGTATCCTTGTGTGCATTTTAGATGTGTGCCAATGTGAACTGTAACTTATGCTGTTCAGTTCCTACTGCGGCACATGTGACAATGCAAGCAGCTGACTGGTCCTCAGTTTTTGAATATGTATTGTATATGTATAAAATATTGCTGCAAATGGAATCACCTGTACATAAGACAAATGCATTGCACTGATTAGTGCTGTCACAATGGCCAATAGAAAAACAGGCCCATGAAAATATATAATTTGTCATGTAGCTGATGTTCCAGTCCTGTAGTTTAGCACAGAGCAGCCTTGATTCTTTCTTTGTCCTTTTTTTCTGCTTCCAGAAGTTAAACTTTCATTTAGTTTCTTTCACTGACCAACATGCGATTTTTATACAACAGACTATATAAAAGCAATCGATTCATTGAAAATTCAGAATGTTACAATTTTACCCCCTAAGACCAATCCCTCCTTAGATTTATTTTTGGTTGTCCCTTCATCTACTGTGAAACTGTCAGAAATTCATCTGTATCAAGAGCCACTCATTCGCCAAATTTCCTTTATGCTAGTGCAAATGACCCCTTTCCTTACAAGTGGATACATTTCACACAAGCCCACTGAGAATGCTCAGTTGTAATCTAATATTTACCTGAACACCGCGCCGAACCATCTTCAGACTTTTCAGAGAAACCAATCATCTTTTCATTCTGTCTGCTTTCTGTAGCAGCGAGGCAGCAGGGGCCATCCTGTCTGAGCTTCTTTCACGCCGACCTGTTGTCATATCTCCTATTACACTGAGGAGAAATGACACTGAAACACAGAACAAAACAAAAACAAACAACAAACAGAAAAACACCCAGTGAAATAAATTCTGCCACAAACTGAGAGATCAGCCCTTGTGTGGCTGTGTTTGATTGAGGTTGTGAAACACTGAGGGGCTCTTTTGCTGATTATCTGTCCAAGATTGTGTCACTTTGCTTTTGAAGGAATGATGGCAAATAGACAGTGATTGTTACTTCTGTGTTGCTGCATTCCTCAGGTTATCTGACACATTTGTAAAGATTCAAATTTGCATTTGCAAACAAATGCATTCATAAATCAGTTTTCCTGGCTCACAATGTGCTGGCTATAATCCACTGAATTCCTGTCCTTCATGCTTCTACTAGCATTAAGACCCTTTCATACAGAAAGCAGCACGTACTGCACTGACTGCTAGTTTGAGTGAACTGCCTAAAAATTCTGTGGAGGTGGCCTGTACTCTCACTTTTTGGCCAGTCATGTTCCTCACATATGCTATATGCACCCTCTCATTATGCATTTCTATAGGCAGTGTGATGTAGGGACATCACACTGTGTTGCACGATTCTTGAGCAGTGTATGGTATAGAAAAGCCAAAGTGCTGCTGCTGCTGCATTGTATGTGAAAGGCCCTTTAATTCACTTGCATTAGTTCTGTCTGATTGAAAGTTGATCTAAAAAAATCCCCTAAGGCAGAGTTGTTGAAACTCTAATGCCTTTAATGTCATATTATTTCATTATAAATGTTGTAAATGTATTTAAGCAGTTTCAGTTCAGTGCCTTGGGATTACACCACATATAACCCGGCCACCCGTGTTCTAGATTGTCCCACTGTAGTTAAATTATAAGGACATTTTGTAGGACTACTACTTAAGATATGGTTTTGTAACTTCCTCCTTTTAATTATGTTTCTTAGGCTGAGTATTCGCCTTAATGGGAACTCTCTGCATTATCCGCAGATATCATCTGTATGGCTCGCCTGAGTGGGACACTGAAGACTAAATTAGCTTTTACCTCCAGCAGCACTTCAGCTTTGGACTCTTGTCAGCTACAATTGTTTTGAGCTGATCTCTGCTGCCTTTGTGATCTCCTTGGTGGTTTTCTCTAGCTGTTTGGGTTTCAAACTTGTTCTGTAAATAACACCACACTTATGGTGCTGGGGAAGCACGGCAGCCTAGCTCTCAATAGGGACCTAGGATGCTTGCAATCCTTTGACATGAGCTTTGATCAAATCCTAGTATTTCGCTTTCTTTTGATAGTGGGGCATGATTAGCCTGTCCTTCCAACGATGCTGCTACCTCTCCCAAAAAGACAAATCTCCTCTTTTGAGCCACTTACAATTTTCAGTCAGAAACAAAATGGACATCAAGCTTCTGACTGTTGATCTTGGAAAATTAGTGCATTTTTCTTTGTGAGAGCAATAATTTTGGATGGCTATAAAAACAAGACTTTGTGTTCTAGAATTACCAAGAGCATTTAAAAACAGATCAACATCAGTGTATCTCTGATAAGTTAGGATGTTCTAAAATAAGACTCAGTGTTTCAGAACTAGTAGTTAGTATTTATAGAATGAGCCAAAATCTTTCTAATGCACATCTGTTTTATATTATTCAATCTTTCTGGAACACTGGAGAACAAAGAAATTAGACATTTAAAGGAATAAACATGAAATACTTCAAAAGACATTTGAGTGATATGACCTGTGTGTTTGTTCACTTACAATGATCTATATGAGCTAAACATATTTACAAGGGCAGCTATGTGAGCCTTAGAACTGAGGTCCTTGAGGTGTGAAGCCCAGAAACAAATCCCCAATTACTCTGTGTGTAATAAGGTGAGTCAGAGCCTGTCTCTCTTCTTCGAGTTACTGGAGGAAAGCTAATGGGCTCCATGCTAATTAGAGTTGGCATTTGGTTTTTCTCGGCAGACCTGAAAGGTGAGGTGAAGGGGTCAATAGCAGGGACAGCCATTATCATGACTCATGTGAAGGCCACATCCATATCCATGTTCTTCACATCTTTGGCCTTGAGGGTGGGGGAGAGAAATTAGAGTGCAAAGAGGTCAAGGAATTGGAAAAGGAAAGAAACTGAGAGTAACTGCAAGATGAGAGAAAGTATTAGAATTAGTTGGAAAGAAAATGAGAGAGAAGCGCATAAAGACAAGATGGAGCAAAGAGGGATGTAGGCGAGGCATTGGTCTGTCCTTGCCATTAGTCACACCGTCACAGCTCCCTGGCTTTATGGCAAGTTTCCTGTCATGGTGCTGCTTTTTAATTGACATTAAAAAGCACTGACCAGTATGTCAGTGTTCCCCTCTCCTTCTGTCTACACCCTCACACCTCCCTTCATTTTCGATCTCTTCAGCTCTCCGTGCTTGACTGACGTGGGCTGTCATTTACATACAGCGTGGCGTGACAGAGTTGGCATCTTTACCTAACATCTCCCCAGCAGCTGCGATGGCCAACAGTTCCTTCACGTCAGAACGGCTTGGCTTGTAAAACCCCGTTCTATATTCTGTATCTGTACAGGCACCAGCTTCTGCGCGTCAGTGTCATATTTCATGGCCTTGTCATGTGTAAAAAAAATAAATAAATAAATAAAAATAATGCCGCCTTCCAGCTCCCACGAGTGCAGCAGAGCTCTAAGATTGTGTGAGGAGGAGAAGATGGAGACTAATGCATCAGCGATTGAAGGGATGATCTTTGTAGTAGAAGGCTGTTTAAAGTAGGAACATGCAAGGTCTTTTTTTTTCCCCTCACTGTATAACAATATATAGTCATAGAAAACTAGACCCAGTCCACGATGAAGAGCTTACCTTAAGAAAAAAATCTCCTCAACTCTGATTGACTTCCTGTGACTAAAACAACCCAGTGTGCTATTTTTAGTATCCTTTTTGGCTGTTCTCTTGCTAGTAGCTCACAATTCACCGGGAGGCATGTTTAGTAGTTGTACCAAGGCTGGAGGAGAACAAACCAACCTTAGCACTTTACCTTCTGCTCCTTTATGCTCCACTTCTTCAGATCAGTGAAATAATGGTAATGCATGTTAGTGCATCAACGAGTGAATGTATGCAGTACGTGTGTTTCTGTGTTTATCACTCTAGTGTGTATTTGCACTTGTGCAAAAACACATTTTATGGATGTCATGCATATACAGTGTATACAGTATAATTGTGTTGGCATAATGTTGTGTTCACGCATGCTCAAAGCAATCAGGGGACACGGGCATTAATGAAAAGTTTGTAGAGGTCAGTTAGTGCAAAGACTTTATGGATAGTTCCTAATGGAGAGAGAAAGCAAGAGAAAGATGGATAGAGGGAAGGACAGAAGGTGACAGATGGGCTATTAGAGACAGATAAAAGAGGAGATGGATAAATATAAAGTAATAGGGAGCAAGATGATACACACACAGACAGAGGAGGAGTGTGCAGACATCACCGGCAAGAGTGCCAAAGCCATTTCAAGGACACACTACTCCTCCTGGTCCTCCTCCAGTGGCATTGATGTTTCTAGTACCATGGTTCAGGAGTTCATGTCCTTCAAGGCTCCTGCAGAGTCCTGCTCACCTGCTCTGTTTTCTACACTGTTGACTGGTGTTTCAAACAAAGTAACAGGCTGGACTTTTAATTTTTATATATTTAAAACAAATTGTTGTAATCATTACAATTTGTAATAAATAATTTCAAACCTGATGCAGGCAAATAAATAGGCAATATGCAGAATTCTTGCTATTCATTATGTTTCTAATAGTGAAACCATTAACACCTTGAATGATGCAGTGTATTGTGTGACTTTCAATAGTGCACCTTTAATTGGAGCTCTGCTTATTTTTGCTCTCTCCTCTTCCTTCATCCTTTCCCTTTGTAGTTCAGAACCATGATAATTCTTTTTGCATAGGAAGTGCTGATAAATTAAATCTTTGTCATTGCACGGATGACTATCACATAATATATTGCATATACGCAATAATTACAAAACATATTACATTTATGTGTTTATCTTACCCGTTTAAACTCCATTCATCCATGGCTGGAGCTGTCAGACAGTGTAAGCCAGGGATACCATGGGTAAGGCCCTAAGTCTATCTCAGGGGTCCCATTTAAAGTAAAACTGATAACCATTTTTAAAAACATGCTAGAGAGATAGATTCACTAGCTGGGCCCATGTCCTCATTTTAGGTTTGACAGCGTTTTTAGTAGATAAAGGTGAATGGCTTAAACATGAATTGGCTGCGGTTTGGGGAAGGCCTTGGAGGGCACTGGCAGGGGCTCCCGGGCCTGGCAGATCCCCATGTACTAATGAGAAGTGAAGAAGTGAAAGAATTGAAAAAGGAGAGGGAGGCTGGGGCACGAAAATGAGAACGAACAGCGTGTAGAACTGGAGGATCATATATAGATAAGAAACGGAAGGGGTGTGTTTGGAGGTGTGGTCCCGCTCATGAAATTCAGATACTTTATCTCCAATTACTAAACAATCAAGTGTTTTAACACATGTGCGAGACTGTTACAGTGAGAAAAAAAGTATTATCTACAGTAGTTCAAGGCATTTTGCTGTTTTTGCTGTGCTCGCACCTTGCAATGTGAAGTGCAGGACAACCATCGTGTTGCCATTTCATTCAGTGTGCTGCTCATGTCATTCTTAAAAACAATTTTAAAGAAAATGGATTATACAGAGACTGTTCTACTGGATGCCAAGAAGCCCTTCCTGAAAACATAGAACTGTATGAAGTACAGCGAAAGGAACGCCTCTTTAGACTTTCCCCAAGTAATTTTACATAACTTGTATGGTCTAAATCCCTTTACCTTAACAAAATTTTGTAATGTTCAGTCTATGGGAGGCAACATTCAGTTTACCAATGGGTGAGTCCATGACGAGCTGTACTATAAAGTGCTACCTTTTCATCTCTCAAAGCTTTGAAAACAGCGTTGCAACACAGCACATTCTCGACTGAGAGAGTAAGTCAAGTAAAAGTATAGCCTTATTTAGCTCTAACAGTCCAGATAAGTCACAACAGTTGCAACAAATTAGACATAATTTACGTGTAGGTAAACATAAATTACAGTGATACTAGTCTGCTTGGGAGGAGAGGACATTGTTGGGCTTTCTGATGACAGTTATTTCATAAAATTATTTTAAAAGCGTTGGTGCAAAGAAGTTGCTTGTTGAAATGTGATTACTCGCCTGTCTGTTCTGTGTTCTCTCCAGGGTGTTTGGGTAAATCTTTTTCTCCTCTTACTTCTTTAAATTGTTTATTGGCGGTTGGCAAACAGCAAAATGGTGCATTACCGCCATCAAAATCTTTTCCTGGGGCTCCAGACACCATTTAAAGGTCCCGGGAGAGGCCATGTGTTAAGGGAGTGTGGGGAATCTCTGTACATGGGTTTAGTGTTTTCATAATGGTGTTAAGGTATAAGGTTATAATAATATTTAACATCTCAACCGCTCACTGATAAACTTCATATATTTTTATTTAACATCTTTGCACTCATATATGCTCATTTTACAGCAGCTCCTAAGTGGTCCTGCATGAATATCCCATTACAGAGGTCGCCTTTTAGTTCCAATTATCAGCAGGTTCATTTAAGTAGTTTTGCTTTTTAGTAATAAAAGTACTCACTGATATCAATAAATTCTGATCTGTTTGTTTGCTGTTATGGCTCAATATTCACCAGAGTTTCAGCGACAGATTCACGGATGCCTTTAAAACATACACAAAATAGATAAGGTTTTAAAACTTGAGTAGTTAGTTAACAGAACAATAAGAGATAGATTTATGAACTTATGAGTGACACACTTGGGCTTTGATGCGAGTTGACTAGTTTAATTCAAATTTGCCTGTTACTGTATTAATACAGATCGTGTGTACAGTAAGGCATGAGGCATACTCAACTTACTCTTTTTCTTTCCTTTTTTTAAATGGCTGTTTACAATCGTGTTGATCCAAGATAATTTATTCCCCCGCTGCACTCATTGTAAGTCGCTCTGGATAAGAGTGACAGCTAAGTGCCTTAAATGTAAACATGTTCTGTTAGTTTCAAGCTTCCAAATATGCTGACTGCTATTGGAGATGGCAGAAAATGACACAGCCAAGTGCTTTTTCTGGCACAGAGGAGAAAACCTGCTCCTGCCTTCATGATTAGTTCATATTTTTTTATTGCATGAAAATGGATTATTTTATTAGGTGATGATGATCAAAATAGAGGACAAATGAAGAATGTATTGAATGTATTATCAAATATATTCCATGTATATATTATGCTCCAAGTAGTGTAGCAGTGAAATCCACTGAAGTCCCCAAAAAAGAAGCCCCCTGGGTGAGGTGTTCCCATCGGAAGGAGGCCTAGGGGCAGATTCAGGATACACTGGAAAGATTATATCTCTCGGCTGGCCCTGGGAATGCTTCTGGGTTCCCTTGGATAACCCGGGTGAGGTGGCTGGGGAGAAGGAGGTCTGGATATCCTTGCTGAGGCTGCTGCCCCCATGTCCCAGCCCCAGATAAGCAGAAAATAGATGGATGGATGGATGCATCTCCCTTGATTATTTTTAGTCATTATTGGACTTCTGGGATCTTGCAGGGAACATCTTTTTTGTCAAAAAAAGAAAGATTAAACCATTGACTGACTAATGATGATTTCTCCTTGAATCCCTGTGCAAATTTTGCATCTATACTTGGTTATGATGACCTCATGATTCTTCTCATTGGTATTATTTAGGGTCATAGATTACGACTAATCTGCAGGTTTTAGACTCTCAGACATTGCAGGAGCTCTGTTTTTAACTTCATTTGCTATCGGGCTGTCTTACTGTAACATAAAGGCTGTTGGATTTGGAGGATGTATGCATTTTTGTCCTAAATATATAATTGTTATATTTTGCAGACATACGTGTATGTTTGTTTTTCACTGTATTGTCATTTTGATAAATAAAGTGTGACATGGATTCTTAAGCTTTGATTGTACTCCGTCACGGACAGGGACAGTGACAGCTGGAGACATGACAGCCGAGTAGTCGTCACTGTTACACTTTCTTGAGGTCTGTTTGATGTCCACCTCCTGGAGTTCATGCGTAGTTGGCGGATTGATGTAAATTCTTAGCCTGATTTCACAGCAGTTCTTGAAACACTCAGGAAAAAATTAATGAGCAAAAAAGATGAAAAAGATGAGCAACAGTTGTAAACCTCAGCATTTTCTTTAAATCTACCTTCTCAGTTTTTAATGATTAACCTGATGCAAATAAAGTTTTACAGTTTACAGTTTTACAGTTTAGAGTAAAATGTCAATCATGTATATTTCCAAATCCAAATTATTTATATAGCACATTTAAAAACAGAAGGTTTGCCCAAAGTGTTGTACAGAAACAAAAGGGTAAAACACAAGATAAAACCACTGACACTCAGATTAAAACATAATAATACACATAATAAACATATCAACTCACACCAGTCTGAACGCTATAGAGAAAAGGTGTGTTCAAAAGCGACTTAAAAACAGGAAACGAAGATGCCGGTCTAATATTTAAAGGCAGCGTATTCCAAAGTTTGAGGGCCATAATTGAAAAGGCTCGTTCTCCTCTACGTCTTAGCCTAGATTTTGGGAAAACCATCAGCAGCTGATCTGAGGGTCCGTGAAGGAATATAAGGCTGAAGTAACTTGGAAAGGTATGGGGGAGCAAGACCATTAAGGCATTTATAAACCAGCGTTAGGACTTTGAAATTAATTCTGTCATGAACAGGAAGCCAATGAAGAGAAGACATGTTCATGCCTGTGGGTACCAGTCAAGAGGCGGGCAGCAGCATTTTGAACGAGCTGAAGACGTGCAAGAGACCCTTGGCTGACTCCAACATAAAGTGCATTACAGTAGTCAAGCCGTGTTGAAATAAAGGCATGTATTAACTTCTCCATGTCACGTCTTGACAAAACTGGCTTTAGCTTAGCTATTTGCCTCAACTGGAAAAAGCTTTTTTGCAACACCATGTTTGTTGCATTTAAAATCTGAGTCCATAATGACTCCCAAATTTGTCACATGCTGTTTGATATAAGACCCTTTGATATTTCATCTCTGTAATATTATAGATATTTACATTTGAGCTATTTCCGTATAGTTTCTAGATTAAATTTCTTGTTTTCCTGTTCCTTGAGTCCTGAGTTTGTTAGCTCTAGTTATTATGCTTCGCTTTTTGTTTTCTGTATTCAAGTTTCCCAACAATAAAGCTGCACTTTAAGTTTAACCCTCCGTCCGTGAGTCCTGCATTTGGATCCTCCTTCCTGCCTACCACACAGCACTTGCCATGACAGCATTATTTCATTTAGTTCAGTTTGTTACTGTTATTATTGTCTTGGAGCTACTGTAACCACATGATTTCCTTAGGGATTAATAAAGTACTCTGATATTCACTGAAATAATTGTTCATGGTTAAACCTAAACAAGTGACATTTTTGTAATTAATAACATATTAAAAATCATAAAAATGATGTGTGAAAATCTCTGATATGCATGACTCAAACATGGATCTCTGGCATTAAACTCAATGTAACTTAATCCTCCGTGACGTAAGGCCCAGGGGCCAAGATCGACCGGCAAAGACTCTAATCCGGCCCACTGGACAGCTATAATAAATGTGAAGGAGGGCATAAATTTTGGACTTTTAACTGTATTTTTATGCAAAAATAACCCTCCCTTATGCCATTCATACATGAAAGTTATAGATAAACAATTAAATGACAGAAAACTTCCTGGTTTTTTCCCCACTATATTAGAAAATTCTTTTTTTCCTGCCCCAAAGAGTTGTGGTAACTGATTTCTTTCATTTACTGTACTAAAGCAACATTTCTTTGTTTTGCAGAAAAAATAGATATATTGTTGATATTTCATTACTTGTTCTAATACTGGGATTAAATGTGCAGTTAACATGTTAATACTACTAGAAAAAGGTGTTTCAGTGGTCCAACCCACTAACGATCAAAGTGGGCTTTTGTGACCCAAGATGTAAAATGAGTTTGATGTCCTTGTTCCATAAAATCAAAATGCTGACTTTTTCTTTTTTTTTGTCTTTAATGATGACATGTAAGAGCAGACTGATGAAAAGTCATGTTCAGGGATACAAATAATACTGGGACAACTGTGTTGAGAAACATGGAAAAAAATGGAAAATGAATGTCCCACAAAACAAATCAAGAGATTAAAGGTTGTGACTATAGCATGCAGTGCTGTGAGGTCAGGTTGAGGCTCTCTGCAGATGTGTCTGTGGTGCCGTAAATTTTATGGTCCATTCGGGTAAGAGTGATGTAAATTTCATCATCATGGCGAGAGCGATGGTGGATGTGGACATACACGTACATGCCTGTTATTGTGACATTACAATGCACTGACTATACATACTCCCCAGGTAGGAAACTTCAAAGAAGTATAACAGGAATGAATATTTGGTGTCTGAGCTCCAGCTGTCCAGGTGTATAAGGGCTTGATTATACTCTGTCACAGGCACAGAGTGGAAAGAATAAACAGAAAAAGTATTATCAAGGCTTTAAATATGTACTGTAATCTCTTCTTTCTCTCCTGCAAAATGTTAATCATTTAATCAGTGACATCTTTAAATCTATTGATTATTTCCATGTTATTTCCATTTCCATGTCACTGCTTCAGATAATTCTGCTGGTGACTTCGTAGCTGCTGATTTTATTGTACTGTAGAAACTGTGTTTTCTTGATGTCAGCATATAATTGGGTTTGTGCAACAATCTGTGTCACTTGGTGGCACACGCCACACACATGCACACTGTGACAGCTGCATTGTTTTATGATTTGAGCAACCAACCCTGCAAAAGCAATAATCTGTGACATTTTCACATAAATTAATTCCTGTTTTGCTACCCTCTGTCACTTATTGATAAAACACAGTGGTGATTGAACCTTTAGACTGCTCCACAAAGGTTTCAACATTTGCTGTTCTAAATATCAAACATGGTTTTTGTCTCAGAAAACATCCAGTGACCCATAGAAAGGCGTTCATTCTAGGTTTCTGGCATCATTGAAGCTGCACACCTAGTTTTACCCCAGGGTGTCACTCTCTTTTTGAATCAAGACACAAAACTACAATGGATTCATCCATCCACGAGCAATACCCACTTTAGAATAAGGATTGTTGAAAGACTGAAGAAATTAGGTCATTTAGATGGGTTGCCAATCAATCACATGGCTAACACAGACACAAATTTACTACTACAGGTAATTTTGAGTTGCCAATTATCCATACCCACCACTATGACAAATACATATTGTAATTCATATAATAAATGATTAATATTTGAATATTAATATAAAATATACAGCCGTGTTGTGTGTACCTACTGTATTCACCTTTACCTTTAACCTTTTTGTTGTAAGATTAACTGGACCACCAGACACCAGAAAAAAATGTTATTCTTTGTAATGCAATCTAATAAATGTACAATGTACCCTGAAGGAGGATAATCAAACTCCACTTGAGCACTGGGCAGAGAAAACACCTGATTTTGCCTCTCTTGCCTCCTTTCTTTATCCTTTTCATATCTTTATCACCTCTCCTTCCCTATCCTCATATTTGATTTACTGCACCTCCCCTTTTTTTCCATTTCTCTCATTTCACCCTCAAAGGTGCTTCCAGTTATATCCTGTGTTTTTCTTGGTGTTGAAAAGAAGATGTATGAGCTGCTTGCTCATACTTGCCTTTCTTGGCATTGCTTCATTTGAATGTTGATAGTGATAATAGGCCTTCCTAACTTGCAAATATGTTTTCTTCCAAAGGTTAAAATTTCTGTAATTGAATAAGACGACTAAATTGAAGATATTCAGTTCTTTAGTTGTGTTTCAAAACAAAAATTTCTTTAATCCAACCTCTACAGTTAGCTCTCTGTCAGACAGTATAGGTTCCACTACAAATGCAAAAGAACTATATGTGAGAGTGTGAAATAGAAATGTATGTAATACTTTTAGATATATAGCATTACATATCCTGTATGTTTATGTTTTATAAGAATTTTATGAATTGAATAATTGTACCATTGACGGCTTGCATCATCGTCTGTATTAGGCTTCAGTCACACAGACCTTGAGAAACCATGGACCCCTAAAAAAATTAATATTCCCTGATCAGATGTGAGTGGCTGCTGGATGTGGCTTGCCCTCACTGTGAAACTGATTGCTAAAGCGCCATTTACACAGGACTAGAGACTGGTCAGTTGCTAGGGAAAAATGTGTTCCCCACCCAGTTGGCAAGTGGTTGCTTGACATTGTTTGTTGTCACTATGGGAAACTGGTTGCGAAGAGGTATGAAGTGCTATACTGAAAACCTTGCAAACGGTTTGGCAGCTGGTTGCACATAGTTGCCCACAGTTTGTTGCCCACAATTTCTGTTTTTGTCAGTTGCTGGCTGCAAACACTCGCCAACTACTCGTAAGTTATAAGGAAACTGTGGAAAGAGCAACGCAAACTGGAAATAGACAGTGTTCACATTCAAAGTAAGTTCTGCTTCAGTTTTTTGTTGCATTTCATCTCAACATTATAGCAATGGAATGCCAGTTTAAATGTAATAGTGGCCATGTATTTTATTAAAAAAGTAGAAAATAGTGATGAATTAGATTTTTCAGGAAACAATTAAGTTAAGAAATTAGCATCATCCTTACTAGAAGTTTAATTAAAGACTTTTATTTCATCCCCTTTCCCTATTATCTCTATCCTTTGCTCTGCCCCACCCTGTCATTTTCCAATAATACTTTAGTTTTCTGTCTCCTCTCAGCTCTCCTCTCTGTACTGTTGTCAACACATATGAATACAGCCAGGAGAGTTGCTACTCGATAATGAGTCCTGCTGGCCCCTTCCTGCCATCCGTGCCCCACATCACCCAACATTATTTTCACCTTTGCTCATACCTTCCAACATCTCGTGACTCATCCCTTTTCTTGTACTCGTGTTGTTGGTGGTGAGAATAGCTAATATAATAATATATGTGTTTTATGTTATCTTGTTATCAAGTTAAATGAATAACACATTGGGTTCATGTACTAACAAGATCTCATATGATACTTTTGTGTAAAATGTATTATATATATAAATATATATCTATATGTATAAACAATTTAACTGGCATTTTGGAGTTCTCACAATGAGAAAACATTTCATGTGCTAATTGGCCTCAGCGGAAATCCTCATTAGCAGCTTCACCTGTATATCCACACTCTAGAAAGGTGAGAATGAATACAAGTATAGGCGATAGCCTTAAGGCTGCTTCATGACCTTTTACCTTTAATGATTTGCACCGGTTGCGATAGCATTACCGTAGGGCTGATAGAAGGGATGTCATTCTACATTTTTTACAGGTTTCATATTCTGAAAGCAAGATTATGCAAGGTTTTGATGCTTTCTAGTCAGATGTATGCTTCTCTTATCCTGGTTTGGCTGGAAGTGCACTGGTACGAGATGTGAATATGGGAACATGGTAAGATCAGAAATATTTGGTTTCATTCATGATATGCAAAGATTCCAGTGGTCTGTGCAATACTGATGCAGATATTTTAAATATGTACAAAGGCTATTTGACTGCTTGTGCGTTTAAAAAGCACACAATGAAACTTATCTTAAAAACATTTAAGGCAAATAGTGTTTTCTTTCTTTTTTGTTGAAGTATAAAAACTGAAAGGTAATGTAGCATACAAACAAGCAAAAATGCTGTGTGCAGGGCATTAAGCACTGAAACAGACTGATAATGAATTATAATGATGAATTATGTAATATAAAAAAAAAAGGCTAATTTAAAACAACAATAGACCATTATACGCAAAAAAATGATATGCATAATTGCTTGAAATAAAATTAATTATGTTGCTCCTTTCTCAGTCTCTCTGTGGTTTGTAGGAGCCCTGATGCCTGTTATCGTAATGAGCACACACATACCTGTCTGTAATAATGAATTTTATCTGGATTCGAAAAAACAATAAAAAATAAGTAGTTTACAGTTTTTCTGTGTCTGGTATGCGTTAAATGTAGGAGTTAAATACCTGTATCCACATAGGGAATGTGTTGACAACTTTTACCAAGAAAAGAGCCCTTTTCGAAAGATTTTTTTTTACCAACAAAAACAAACATTTTTGGACACAAAACATATTTAAGTCTTATAATGAAGCCACAGCCTGGTAAGTATAAAATAGCGTATTGACATCCCTAATAAGCATAAATAATTAAAATATTTACCACTGCTCAGAAGTCTATTTATGATTATTTAATATGTATCCATTTAGGCCTGGCCTGACAGAGTCACTATAAATCTCTGCTTTGAGCTGTTTGTTAAGTTTAAGTGGATGGTTGCGATTGTGAAGTGCTAAAACAGTCACATCAAAGCATTGTACACTGGCTAGCTTAGCTAGCCAATGTACGTGCTATCCCTTTTGTTGTGTGCTGTGTTTGAGCCACCTGTAATGAGCCATCCTTTTTTTTTGGACCACCCAGTTAGTGTAATTGTGTAATTGAACCTAGTTACACAAAAAGAGAAAAAAGTTTCAGTTTCATTGCAAAAATAAAAGAATAAAGCCCGCGTAATTGATGTAGAGCAAAACATTTTTACTTAATGATATATTCTAACCTTTTTAACAAAAACATTCGAACAGTTACGAATATAAAGACTAATGTTTTCATTGTCATTGTTATGTTTTTTATTTCCCTTTTTGGCAAAAAGGGCCAGTGAGCCATTATGACCTCTGGAACTGCAGGTTCGATACCAAAGGCAGCTGTAGGATGTGCATACCAAACTGAGCAGCTGTAGGATGTGCATTTCTAAACTGAGAGAGTAATTTAGTTATTCACAACATTGTTATTTTTGAAAGAGGGATATAATCAATCAGGAAATGGCTGGTAATTGACCATCTGTTTTCTATATATCAAACTGGTGGAATTGAAATATTTTGCTACTCATTGGTCATCCTCATGTAAAGACCTAAGAAGCATTACAGCTATTGGAAAACTTTTATTATTATAATTTTCATCTTCATGAAAATCTTATCAATAAAAACATGTGCACACACACACACATATGGTTAAATACAGAACAGAAAGGAGCAGCAAAAAGTAGCTGAGACTATAATAAAATATGTGCACATAAATTAAGTAAACAACATAAACAAAATCTTTGATAAATCCTTTGTTTTTTTTCTCCAGACTACAGTCTGGAAGTTCACTTTTATTAGAACTATCCTCTTTTTAAAAGGCTCAGGATTTCTAAGGGTGTGAATCATTTGCATTAATGTGCATGTTTGACCAGAATCGCTACTAAAACAAAAAACAGGGAAGCTCAGATTACACATTAGACAGTGCAACCAGAGACGGTATAAAAGACATATCTACTGTAATGTCACCTGTTTTTTTTTTTTACTCACTCCCATCTTCATTGCATAAAAGATGTGATGAGGTAGGCAATGAGCATGTGGTTTCATAGTACAGAAAACTTTCCATTTAGAAACATAATATGATCAAAACAACAATAAAAAAACGTTTTCAATTTTTTTATTGAATGGGTGACTGAGATCTGAAGCTCAGCAGGTACGGGTTTATAGAAGTCAAGGCAGAAAGCTGTTTTCCTCAAAAAATCTGCAAGACCGAAAATCGTTTTGCAGCTCGCTGTCAGCATGGAGTGGCCATTTGACAGAAAACAGGCTTTTTGGGACTTTAGCATTGGCTTCATTTTTCCAACCTGAAAGCTACATTCTAGTTTTTCTTTTTTTTCTAATTGTCTATGATTACAACACTTATTGAAAGTTAATTATACTAAAAATAATATTTAGTTCTCCTCTTCAGTTTTTCTTTTATCTATATAGAGATTCACTGGGAAACTCATGTAGACAGCACCCATCTGCTCTTTTTAAAATTTTTATTTTAGTTTACTGAAAACTTTATCAAACCTCAACTTTTTTTCAAGATGTGTCTACTCAAATATTGTTTTTCTCTGGTACAGAATGATTTCTCCCACAGTCTCTGCATAAAATTTACATTTTAAAACTCTACTTAAGGTTTCGCTAAATATTATGAGACAGACCAGGTTATCTTCTTCACAGTAAAACCACATGTGAATAATTGCTCACACAACCATAAACTTTACGGAGGTGTGCCACAGAGAGAAAAAAAAATCACTGTGGTTTTGTCATATAAATGACATTGTCAACCCAGTAAATAAAATCTTCAGTGGGAGGACAGAGAAATCTTCTGTGGTGGAGAAAACAAGCACAGAAGGGCACAGTTAATAGGCAGAACAAAGTTGCGGAGTACAACTCCCACATGCTCCTTTTCAATGTTATTTTTAAGCTGTGCTTGTGATGGAAATCTTAAAATCGCTTTTTCTTGGCTTTTGAAGGTGTCAGCTTTGGTGTCATGTGGATGTTTAAATATTTACATATATCTCCTGTTCCAGTCTGACAAGCTTTTCTCCACAGGGATATGATCGACAGTGAGGTGAAATCTCTTGCGGTTCAGCTCTTTAGCAACTCTTTTTAAGACTCACAGATAATCTATAGTTTATTTCTGCACAAAAATCAAGAAGGGCATCCTTTTAGTCTGTGCCTTATTCACCCAAAACAGTTATATTACAGTATATTGTATCTACCATGCCATCAAACATGTCCAATTTTTGGTTTATATACTGGCAACAAATACACTATTTACTCATGTATGAACAGTATTTAATAAAGACTACTCTTCTGCTGTTTTTGGATTATTATTTTTATTATTACTATTATTTTAAATCAGGTAAGGACTACAAATCCTGATAGTATTAGAAGAAATACAGAATTTTGTGTTTTTGTGGATTATGAAGACAAGAAGAAGAAGAGAATATAACCAGCTTTATCCTTTAAAGCAGCGGTCCCCAACCTTTTATGCGCCACGGACCGGTTTATGCCCGACAATATTTTCACGGACCGGCCTTTAAGGTGTCGCGGATAAATACAACAAAATAAAACTAGCACCGGTACCGAAAAAAAGAAGATTTATTCATAACACACGTGAAAAGACCCAGGAAAACTGAGTTAACGATAAAAACGATAACAAAATAACGCTGAAAACCGATAAAAACCCTGAAAAACATACATTTCACACCTGAGCCTCAACTCTCGCGGCCCGGTACCAAACGTCTCACGGACCGGTACGGGCCGAGGCCCGGGGGTTGGGGACCACTGCTTTAAAGTGTTCACTATGATAAAATCAAGTTTGTTTACTCAGAGAACACCAGCTTGTTAGAGAAATATTAAAAACACAATTAAGTGGATAAGAAAAGAAGGATCACTATCAAAATATGACACAAGATGTTAATTTGTCTTTCACATGCGATCATTATACCATTTTTAATGAATGAAAAAAGGTTTTTAAAATTGACCTGACTGGCTCCTTATTCAAGTTGCATTTGCTGTAAGGTGTAATTTTGTTGGTGCTGTTTTGTTTTGTTTAGCCACCAGCTCTGTGAAGACAGTTTAACATAGACAAAAATGTGATAGAGATCTATAAGAACTATAAAAATATAGCTGTGAAAGGCAACCCTGTTGCTGTAAATAAAGAAAATGCAGCTAAATTAAATAAGATGCTGCAGAAAAATGTTAACCTTGTGAGTGATTAATACAAAAAAGAATATTATCTCCAGGTATATTATACACACCTCAAGACAAAAATATCTTTATACCACTCTATGTGCTCTCAGTGCTGCGGGTTATTTCTAGCATGACTGCTGCACATTTGAGATAATGACCTTTTGAGACATTGGACCTTTTAAGGTTACTTTGCGTTTTCATGTCTGACTCTTTCTCACAGCTCAGTGAAGGAGGCTTGAAAATCACTTTGGTTTGTTGCTAGATCACAGTGAAATAAATTTTACTGATGGATAAGTATTGTTGGTGGTAATGATTCTAGAACAGATCAATTTCCTAATGTGCGTTCAAGTAGCTGTAATTCCAGCAGTGTAAAAGAGCAGGTGATAAAGACCAAGCATAAAATCATTTACACATTTTTTGCATCACTAGCTGAATGAAAGCAAATTCTGGTGACTATGAAATACATGCAGTTTGAGCTTTTCAGCTGGGCTTTATTCAGTGGTGTTAGTAAAATATGGATTAACAGATCGCATATATAAAACATTCCTTCAGCAAAGAATTTATATCACACTTAAAGCATACTGTAAATAAAATAATTAATGAAAATGTGGTCACAGTTTTAAACTGAAAATGAACACAGCCTGTTCAGGACTATGGGTTATACATTTATAAGTTACCATGGTGATCTAGACAGATAAAGAAAGAACCATCTTCATGACACTAAAAACTCTCACTTTAAGCTCAGCTTATCTCACTAACCCACTAACTCACTAACTGGGATTACTCAGTTTATAGTACACAACTTTGAGCTATTTGGTAGGTTTATGAAAAAAAAAAATCATCATTTGGTTTAAAATGCAGTTTTTACAACTTGTTTCCAAGTTCCAGGTCACTCTCTATAGGTTGCCCGGGTGAAGAGTCCCATCTGAGTCTTGAAACAATATGTGGGGCAGACTTTGATGTAGAGTTGCCATGAAAAGGAAAAAGCGGTTTTCTGCTATATGTGCTGCAGGCAGTGCTGAGAGTACTGTTAAAATGTCGTTGAAGCCTCTCTTCTGGACAAACTATGAGATAACACAATTTGAAAACCACCACAGCCTTTTTCAGCATTATGTTCTGTAAAAATAAAAAGGTTTTATATCACAGTATATAAGAAAACAACCAATACTAATATGGGCCTGGCTGTGATACGTCAGTATTGCCCAGTATAATATCAGCCAGTTGATGTATTTGTTGGGTTTACTGTAAAGCCATAATTTAATAATGGGAAATGAAACCGAGATTGATAATTGTTTTTGAAATATATGTTTAAGTGATTTGAATTTTTTTTTTTTTTAGATGATCTGACTAATTGGTCCCAAGGGAGGGGGGCTGAGCATCACAACCAAATTTAATTAAAGGAATTAAAACAGACATTTTTAAAAAAGTTAAGTGTATTACTGATCTAATAATGATTTTACAGCTACTTATTAGGGTGTTGTTGGATTTCCTTGTTATTTGGCCCTTTAGAATATCATCCACATATATTCAATGATAAATGAAAAATTTGAGGAATTATATTTCCCCACAATATCCTTAGTGCTTACTATAAATGTGATGTGCCTCTGTTGTATGAAAGCCTTTAGGAGGGTTTAGTGTTATACCAGATCTGACATGGTTAATACAACAACAGGCAGAGAATCAGGGATTGGATTTGTTATATGACATTTTGATAATGTAACCAGTACAATGTTAAAATTATCCTTAATCCCTTGTTAGCTCCCTTTTGATAGTCAGGATGACTTGCTTTCATTGGATTTGAAAGATTTGAATTTTATTCTATTTTATTTTTTGCTGTATAACACAACAAACTCCAGACCAGCAGGAGATTTTTTTTTTCTGCATAATACTCTGACACACACCAACCCACACTCCAGCAGCCTCCTCTCTCAGTTTGTCCTGGAGGTAAAGGCACACACAAACACACACACTTAACCATATAGACACACTTATCATGACTTTCAAACTGAGGCAGTCCTGCAGGTATTCCCTGTCTGTTGATAAGGGTGAGCAGTTCTGTGCTGACCAAGCAGACCCCTGCAGCCTGCAGGCCACAGAGTGAAAATGTTTAGTCCGCTGACCTCACATACATCACTGAGTGGCCAGTATCTGAGTAAGCACATGAAGGAAGGTGCTTGGATTTGTCTGAGTGTGTGAAAGTGAGTGGGTTTAGATATCTGTGCGATCACTTTCAAGGCAATGCTGAGCAGGAAATAGTGAGATTCTACTTGTGTTAGCTGGAAAGTGAGTCTGTTCTTTTTTATGCTGTTGCACTGTGATGATGTGATGCATACAGTTTTACCTAATGAAATATTTTTAAATAGGTTTTAATGTTTTAATATAAAGAAAGTAAATTACTTTTTGTGATCTGCCCATTCCTCGGTATTCATTTTACATCAAACTACTGGTCTGCTTTTTAGTCCTCATCACCACATTGCCTCATAGTTTTTATTTCAGCAAGGCTGGCATAATTTGGGCACCACACAATAGATTTATGAATACATAAATACACATACTGGCATACATCCACCTGCACGCACATATTTCAGTACACCTAAAACAGTGTTATTGGCAGATTTTTCATAAAAAAATCAAAAGCAAATATAATTAAAAATGCAATGAAAACGGTTTCCCTTCAGTGTTAAATGGATTAATGTTATTACTGCATATGTTTAAGTTTGGACTCATTTTTAATACTTATATTCTTCTATAATCCAACATCATATTTTATAAATCATATATTTGCAGTGACCTACGCCTTCATTAAAAAAAGGATATTAAAATGTGTTAATATAAAATTTTTTTGCTGAATTAAAAGGCTTAACAGTTTGTGACTGTGAATATCTACAGGGAAAATTAAAAATATAAATAAAAAATGAAGTTGAACTGTTTCCAAAACAATTGGTCAAAAATATTACATTCGGACATTCTCATAGATGCTAATCTGAAAGTGATGCTGAGGCTGCACCTGGTCAATTTGGTTGTTTTATTACGCCAGACATGGTCAGAGCTGCGATCCACTCTCCATCATCATCATCGTCAGTGTTCCTAGACAAAGTATTAAATGAGTTATTAACACACTCCATCTTTTCTACATCACATGGCCATGGTGGTTAGCAAGAGGAAACTCATCTGTTACACTGACAAATCACTGAAGCTTGTCCACTTGCTAACAAAGTACAGACAATAACTGATGTCAGTGCATAGAGCCACCAGCAGCTTGCCTCACACGCTGGTCTCTCATCGGTTTACTGTGAAAGATCATAGCTTTATCCACTCTGCATATGCACTAGCAGAAAAAAAGCTTGATCATGTGAGTATTGCAGAGGTCTGAGTTCGCGAGGTGATATAACAGCGATACAACTGTAATGCTAGTGTGATACGTTAGCCTGATCACTAACAGCAAAAGAAATCTCTGGTGTTTTTGGTTAAAGGCATTCATTCTGTGCTTTTATCAGGGGAGCCAGGCCTAAAAGATGCGCAACGCACACAGCTCATGGTTCTCTGCATTTCTGTATGGCAGTGACTGATACTAAAGAATCCAGAGATCCAGTATTGTCTCCTGCCTCATGCTTTAATGCCAAAACACATTGCATTAAACCAGTGTAACACACACACAGGCTACATTAATAGGAGACATACATGCCCATAAAACAGAGAGAGCTAGTTTCTTATTAGCAGAAATAAGCTTTTACCAACAATACCCACAAGCTCACAGTAATTCAAAGGACGGATACTTCCTTTGAATTACTTTAGAATTGACCAGGCAAGCACTGCATGCCTTGCTTGCCCAACAGAATACCACTGCATTTAAGATCATTTAGATGACTAAGTTGCGATATCAAGCATTTTTTTAATTTGTTTTTTTTTTTTTAGTTTGCTCAAAAATTTTTATACTTATCCTCTGCCTCGTTGGATAATATAACCTGTGATCACATGATAAAATTAACTAAGTCGGTGTGAGATGTATTTATACTTTCTGATGAGCAATAGATGAATAGACACGATAGATGAAAACAATAAAATTGAAAATAAATAACTACTTTATGTGGAATTAATTTGTCACAAAGTGACTACCCAAAGGATGAAGTGAAAACTAAAAGAGATCTAAACTTAGGTGTCCTTGCATCATCTTCACTCACACTGCCTTATATCAGTCCATGGAAAAGTTTAAAAAGTATGGCTGGAGTAAAAGTTAAGCTGGATGAGACAGAAATATGAAAATCCACTGCTTGTTTAAAATTCATTCTCAAGGTTTAAATTAATGATCAATAACTGATTTGCTTTAGAATGGAGATTTGAGTGTTTTAAACATGAAGAACTCCAAAAGGACCATGAGGCAATGTGCAGTAACTGCTGCAGTGCGACTTTACCCTGGATGTATTAGTATAGAAAATCCCCTTATTAAACAGACTTGATAGAATTTTTTTTAACCCTGACCCATTTTAAAAAGCATGATTTGGTCTGAACTTATACTAAAATGGGTGTATAACATTCATCTTAAAGGCTATATTGATGCTTGCAAATGCTGCTGAACAGGAGATGTTAAAGACATACATCAACAAACAAAGCTTGTGCCAGTTGTCATAGGGTGAGAGGAGTGGCACACCATAGACAAGTAGAGAGGTGAATTCAGACTGGTAATTCCTTAGTAAACACCCGAGTTTGGCTTTAGTCAACTTTGTAAGGTTGAAAGATAGATTTTCAGTTTGAGGGAAAAAGATAAAGATTTTTGCTTGCTTCTAACACTAAATAATTATCTCAGTTGAGTCAAACTTACCCCTGCAGGGGGCTGATAGTGTGTATGATCAATACCAATCACTGAGCAAATACTTGTGAGGGGGATGGAACAGCTGGCGGTCTGAACCTGAGGCAACTATACTTTTTTAATTCCAGCCACATTCAGTTCAGCTGCAGTATTCCAGTGTTATGCATTGCTCCTCAAAATTGGTGGCTCTAGAACTGGCGTTTTAGTGCCTTAGAAATCCATTATTGAACGACTGAAGGAGAAGGAAATACCTGCCACTGCTAGTCGTAAACTTATTTTCTTAAACCACAGATGTTATCTAAAATTTTCTCCCTCCTTTTCATTAACTTTCTCCTCTTCCCCACCGCACTTCCACCCTTTCCGACTTCATCCAGGCCAGCGGCTCTCAGGCTGAGTTTGTCCTTATGGATGTTGTGGAAGCAGTCAAAAGGGCTTAAGCGCTGCAGGGTGCGAACGAGCAGAAGATTGCCCCATACATCATGAACCCCATCATAGGGTTGACCCATTAAATAGGCTCTTATTAGATTTACTAGGTTGTGTATTTGCAGGGGGTATACCAGCTGTGTTTGATGCATCATTTTTATCTGCTTTTGTCTGTTGTCTGGTGGACTGTTTTCAATAGCTGGGTTAAATCTAACTTAACCCAAAACAGTGGGGGATTTTCCAACAGAACTCCTCATATTATAGTTTTTTTGGGATGTCAAGCAGCTTCTGGCTTTGAAAATAAACGACTGTAAAACAAAAGCTGTCAAAGGCTGATTTTCTTTTACCTGCATGTAAAAGAGAGAAGAGATGCAACAGCTTAGAGACAGTCTGCTCTATAATTATGCTGTGTGGTGATGCTGTAAGGATCAGCAGCACTGCTCTACAAAGTCCCACACTGTCATTTGTGTGAGTGTCTGACAGACGCACACCACATGCTACCTGCCACCTACAATATTGGCACCTGCAGCATGGGGTGTTTTTGTAGCCTATTATTTATGTGTATGTCTGTGTGTATGTGCTTGCTTCTGTTCTTGCCATAGACTGTACATCAAAGATAGGTATTTCCTCTGCTTTTGAAAGGGTGAAAAAAAAGTGGAAATTAAAGTGTATATGGATCCTCCATATATATCTGTGTGTATTTGGAGGTGTGTATATATGTGTTGTTATTTAACCCTATTTATTACCCCCCAAAGCTGATAGGAAAATAATCACTAATAGTTTTGATAATCAGTTAATTTCTAAGATAAAATCTCCAAACATTGTTTTGTTTGACAGTATTTATTTGATGCCCCAAATGAGGGTTAAAAAAATTCTCATTTTATTTTCTTATGTTTAGACCAACTTTAAATCAACTCAAAGATAACATCCCCCATCTCACACCTTCTTGCCACAGTGTTTTCCCTCTTTCTCACTTCTGCGGTTTTTTAAAACTTCCACCAAACTTGTAGCCGATTAAGCCCTCTAACTTCCAAAGGAAAAGAGAGGAAAAACTGACATTTTCAGCTGAGTTTGAGGGGGTGGACTTGTGTCGCAGTACTTTCAACACATGTGTAATAAAAAGTAGGACTTGCGGCTGTGTGTGTCCATGTACATCTGAGCTTGAATGTGTGTAACGAAATTATAAAGCAGGAGATTGACTTCGCTCCCAGAACTGCAGACCGAAGCATCATGGTAGATTGGCTACGGATCCTTGGTTCCCAGACTTGGCCCCTGTTCTCTATCCCTTTCCCTGTCTTCCCATCTCCCTCTCTGCTGTGTGGAGATGCCTGAAGAGTTTAGAGTCATCCCAAATGGAAAACAATGACAGTGGCCTCAGAGGAAAACTTAGTGCCCACACAAAATGGGAGAAATGGAGCAGCAAGTCCAGAGAGAGAGAGAACAAATTTTGAGAGATAAATATGCTGCTAAAGGATAGAAGAGAGGAGGATGTGTGCTCTTTAAGATGATGCAATCTAAGACGAGCGGAGCTTTTTCTTACAGTATGAAAGTTAAAAACCAAAAGTGGAACTAATAGTTATTTAATCTCTCAGGCTACACAGTGTTTTGCATGGTTACAATTCATTTGGTTATTTACCATAAGTATAGAGTTGAAATCAGAAACTATAATCTTCAGTTCTGATGACATACATTCACATATGACCTCTCTATATTTTTATCTACTTTAAATATGTTTTTGTTCAATTTTAGATTTACAAACACTACTCTTTCTCCCCTCATTACTAATATTTGTGGCTGTGATGATCCTGTGCACAACTTGAGTCTCAAGTTTTGAGTCGACATGGATCACAAGTGTCATTACAGATGTACCAGGAAAGTAATCTGGGCGCTCCTTGCGTTGTAGGTCTTTAATCATGTGTGCACCTTTTTTTAACATCTTTTGGGAGTGGACATCTAGGAAATGTATATTGCACAATATATCATTACTTACCCTGATTATAGTAAATGCAAAAGTCTAACGTCAGTTTGCAGCTGGATATGTGAACCATGAATTGAAGCAATAAAGCAATTAAACCTCTCCACAAAAGTATTAGTAACAAGATTAAAGTACTAATCCAGAATTAAGCCAACAGTAAATTAATCGTCATTAAAACTGTTGCATTAGCCATACTTTAGCCTCTGTCAAATGTGATGGCTAGCTTCTTTAGCAGTAAGGATGTTAGTCTTTGAAATGAGAGAATAAAAATTAAACACTGTCAGTGTTTTTGGAGCTATATGAAAAAATCAATAAATTTATGTTTTAGATGTTGCTGAAATGTGTATCACTTTGAACTGTGTATAACTTTCCAAACACACAGTGTCAGTTTAGTTTGCAGACTTTGGCTAATCCTAGCAGTGCTAGCACAGTAGCCTTGGTTTGCCTTTGTAGGTTTTATATTTTATTCCATAACATTTATGCAGCATATTGTTACCCAACACTTTGGTTCCTCGGTTACATTCCAGTTTATTCTGACAAAATCTAAATATTATATTACATTTTTAGCTTTAAAAAAACAGAATAGTGCTGTTTAGCACAGCTTTCATATGCTTACTTCGCTTGCTAGTTTACATCTTCAATTCACAAACAAAGGAAGAAGAGAGGATGGTGCAGCTGTCTGACAGGGCTACAGGCCTGGGTAGTGTTCATCTTTAAACCAGGACTTGCCACTGCACATTAATACAATAAGAATAATATGTTTAACCAACTATAATTCTGTCCACAACCAGCAAAGGCAGCTAGATTTAAATGTCTAGTCAAGAACTTGCCTCTGCCCTTAGTTAGCAGTAAATTTAGACTATAGGTAAATATAGAAAGAATTGTAACCTTTGATAATAACACACTCTAAAGCAAAACACATACAATTTACTTGTCAACTTCAACCATCAGGTGAACTGGCTAATGTTGGGGAACTCTTCTTGTGCTAAGGTTTGACAGTGTCTCTGCTGGTTTTGCAGGTGCTAGCTGACAGCTTGCTTTGTGCATGCCCTTTAAGAAGTGTATTGTAAAGGTTCGCTTGGCAATGATACTTACACGTATGCAGTCCTTTTTTAATGCTCAGATAATAATATTAGAAACAAAGCCTTGTCAATTCACAACTTAAACTAAAAATTATGAGTTAACAAGGGAAAATTTTGAGCCTGAGGCAATCCTACTGTAGCAACAGGATATAAGAGCAGAATAATAATAATGACTAGAAACAAGATTTAGAGGCAGCAGTCTTGGTTTTGTCTTTTAGCTTTTCCATTGACGAGTTTTTGCTGCAAACATCAAAGTCATAATTGGAGTTCAGACTGGCAAATAAAGTTATTTTTTATGACAATTAATTATCATGATCTGACAGTTTCAAGTGCTGGTCCACTGAAGTTTTTACCTCCCTCGAAACTTCACCAGACCTTCTACATCTAATTTCACCCTAAACTAAGCTCAAATCTCCTTCATATTTCTCCCAGCTCTCTGTCCATCTGTCTCTATTCTCCCTTCATCCTCTGGATCATGGGGTTGTGCAGCCTAATGGACCCTTCAAATAATTGGTGTCACTGTCTCTTGATGTAATATGAATGGATGGTATTGTGTCTGGGGGATACAAAGCACCCTGAGAGCCTGTAAAACTACACAACGAAATAGAGGGAGAGAGAGGTGGGGCGGGGTGAAAAATCAAAGCACAATGCTGGGAAGCATAAGAAAGAGAATAAGAGGGTTTTCAAGACAGAGAGAGAAAAAAATGGTGAGGGGGTGCAATAGTGCGAAACATGTTTTCAAGTGCGATAGTAGAGAAAATTTGAAGGAGTGAGAGAAAGATGAAGGGAATTCATTTTCTTTAGTAGGCTTTAATGTGGCCTCCCAAACCACTTGAGGTTTCTGGGTCTCGTGTGTCCTGCTGTAAGAGGTTGTCGTCATAGACGTAAGCTATCCATTGCAAGGTAGTGAAAACCTAAAGATGTGTCTGCCATGATCATTAAAGCTCATAATAAAGAGAACACTATGTCATGTTATGCTCTTCACATGTGGTTTTTTTAATTTTATTTAGGAGAAACAGGGAAAATGCCATTCTGTAAAAAGTTGTTAATAACATTTACTAAATGTTCTGTAAATCTGTAAGTTACAGATTTGAAGAGTTTGTGGGGATGGTGTCAAGTACAGAGTTCCAGACTTTCAGTGATGAATAATTACTTGCAGATCTTTGGAATTGTGTAGTTTTTGGTATTTTCTGCTCTAGTTGTGTATTATTTTTAGCTGCCCTTTGAATACTTAGCGTTAGATGGCAATGGGCAATATTTTGGGTGCACTGCTGTTGCCAGCAGCAACACAAGACTTTGTTCTATTTAAAGGTTACGATTGGTCAAATGTTTTCTGACCACTAATGTACCACATACATACACCAGAATGCTCTGATAACACACAAACAAACAAATAAAATTACAAATAAAATAACAAATGATAAATCTATGGGATAAATATTAAGAGTTCATTAGAGTGCATTTTATCTTGATCTCAAGCATCATCTTAAACACAAGCATCAGCAATAGAAATAAATAAGCATCATAAACATGCTTGTATTGTAATATGTAATAATATGTATTTCTGATATTTTCACAATTACTTATTGCAGCATTTTGACATGTGGTCCTCCCATCTCATTAACAGTCTGATAAACACGATGCTAGGTTCACTTCAAAGAAACTTTGACTAATATTGGCTAACAGCAGCTAACAGCAGCTAACCTAAAAGGTCAGGATATCCTCAACAACTCACCTCAGTGTTGCTGTGATCAGAGAGAAGTGAGCTTCAGTGAGTCATCATCTCATACCACCCTCCTTTCATAAAGTTCTACAGGCTCCTTTAGAGTAAATAGACATGGACACCCAACATATTGACAGCTGAGGTAAACAGCAAACTGACAGCCTACACTCACTAGAGTGTAGGTGGGAGTTATTTGTTCTACAGCTGCCACCGTAACTAGAATTATAGACTTGAGCAGGGAGGGCTAAGAAAGCAGAATTCAGCTGACTGTAATCTACTGACGTAGCGATTTTACACACTGTACCTTTGATGTAAAAAAAAAAATTAAAGATGCAGGTTTTGAAATAAAATCGACATACACTAACAGCGCAGGGCAGCACAGATATAATTTATTTATTTGTGACTTGATATGCTTTCCTTTTGCTATGTTGAAAATATTTCTTCCTTTTCAACAAACAATTGCCAGACCACAATTGATTTTAAAGAATCAGACTCATACCAAATGACTTATTTTTCACAGTGATTATTTTATCCATCTTTATATGATTTTTTTCATATAAACTGACTCACCCTAAGCTTATTAAGATTAAAAGATTCTTCACATGGTTTTAATATGACATTATTGGTCATTTTAAAATTAAAATGCACTGACAATGTTTGTTTTTGTTGTTTTTTCATTCTTCCTTTATCTGTTTTTTTCTCACCTCTTCTCCGGCTTTCATTGATTGAATAAAATAAATAAATAAACAAAAAAAAAGCCCTTCATATTATTACCCCATCACCTTGAGAATACTTTTACCTGCAATAAAAAAAATACCCACAGCAAATCAATAGTTCCATTATGAAATGTTTATTCTAGCATGCCAGACCGTCTCCAAGGTGCCAATGAGAGAAGTTTTACTTGCACACCTTTGGGAGGAAAAAAGGGAAGAAATATAGAGGGATGGATGAAGAAATGAAGGGAACAGATCACAAGATGAGTAGAGGAGTTATGGAACTGAGGAGATAGAAAGAAATACAGAGAGAGAAATCCCTGTGGATTGGTTGCTTGTTTTTCTTCAAGCTTGTCTTGATCTCTGTCTCAATATGTGCAGAAACATTCGCTGGCTGTGTTCTTGCTATAAAGTTTGTTTGCAGCTTCTAATTTTAAGGCTTCTCCACAGGTTTGAGGTGCAACTACAGGTGAAAATTTCTTCTCTATGAAAAGATTAAGTTAAAGACTGTTACTGTTGCAGCATTTTCAGGAAAGACAAGTATAAAATAATGTGATAATGGTTTGTCGAGAGGAGTTAACAGCTGTCATAGCTGCAACAAAGAACTCAGGGAATGAGACAGCTGCAAAACTTGGGAAATGAACGCAGGGGGATATCAAAAAAGAAAGATCAATTTGAAGCCTCCCTGCATGATTAGAGTAAATAAATAACTTTGTGCATCACAGGATTTCTGAAATGTTATGTGACATTTCTCTCATTAGGTTGGGTCAGCAGGTGATCCTAAATTGACTCTAGTTGTGAATGTGTCTGTTTTCTGTCTGCATTAGGTGTCTGGTAGACTAGGACCTGTCCAGGGTGTACAACACCTACTGCCTTAACCCAAGTGGTTAAGAAAACAGAAATGGGTGATGTAATAAAAAAAAAAACTAAACTAATGTGCTTATAAAAATAATTTATAACTGGAGAAAATCAGCTTCATAATACTATATTAGTTTTTACAGAAGGGATTTTGGATGTCATAAAGGTATTTTGAAACGTTTTGAAAATAGAAAATAAATTTTGACCATGATTTTATCAGTAAAATTTTCAATATAAATCAGATTATGAATAATGCTGACAAACCAAACACCAAATTTATTAAATATGCGCTAGTTTGCATTTATTTTCCTCTTAATTGTTCAGAATGGATGGAAACGTTGGAAAATGATGGAAAATGAAATGAAATTATGAAATGAAAAATGCACTGAATCTCAAAACGTTGATTGCAAATTATTCTGATAATTGGTAAGTAACATTAATAATTTTAAATCCATTGAGCTGGACTGTGTGGATGGTAAGATGTCCACACCCAAAATATATTCACTGCACTGTCTTAGAAGTTTAACCACCTATTTTAATAACTATTTCTTTTTTTTTTCTTTTTTTTTTTTTTAGAAATTTTAGATGATTGAAGCAATAATTTTATTAATTTACACTTGTAGTAAACATTGATTTTGTCCCACATAACTACACTACAAGTAGCCGAACTAGTCCCAATCAATAGAAAGAAAATAGAACTACTATGATGTATCACAGTGCTAGTTTAATTTGATGTGTTTATCTGTGTCAGGCAGTGATGAAGCCCAACAGGTCTGGACTTACATACACTCACTGGCCATTTTGTTAGGTACACCTTGGTTGTACCATGTTAGATCTGCTTTTGCCTTCAGAACTTCCTAATTCTTCATAACATAGATTCAACAAGGTGCTAGAAATGTTCATCGGACATTTTGGTTCATATTGACATGACAGATGCAGATTTTTCAGCTGCATATACACAATGCAGTCTACTTGATTAAGATCAGGTTACTGTAAAGATCACTGGAGTCGATTGAACTCAAACCAATATGAGAAGATATGAACTTTATGATGCTTTTTGCCTGTTACCCTGCAACATCAGAAGATGGGTATATACCTACATGCCTAAATGCACTGAGTTACTTCCATATGATTGGATGATTAGAGGTTTGCTTTAATAAGGACTTAAAAAGGTTTACCTAATGAAGTTGCCAGTGAGTATAAAAAACAATGGGACTGCTGTAAAGGTTATCAGCATGTAAACCTTTAGACTTAAGTCAAACTTAAGTCGTCATTGTGGCAAACCAGTATTACCTGCATAACAGTTGCAGGTACAGTGAAATTGTAATGTTTTTCCCCTGTATTTAATATATTTTGATTTGCATTAGTGGTAGAATTGTAGAGTTATGAACTCTACAAAAAATACATTTTTTATTTAAGAAATTGTGTGCAGCCATGTTTGTAATCCGCTCATTCATGCCCCTATTTCCTCAGCTGGACAAAACAAAACTATATGACCATGTAAGGCCTTTATTAATCCAATGTGGCATTTTGAAAAACAGGATTTTAGTGAAAAGCTGGATTACTTTTTTATTCTTCGGCTGCCTTGTAGTCTTTCTTCCTTTGGCTGTGGCTCCTTCTTCCTTTTATTGAGAGAACCCCCCTGGACTAAACAGTGTGCACGGGGAGAGAGCATTAACATTTATATGAAAACACAAGGCCGTTGTTTGACATACGATAAATGGAGTGTTTTCCTAACTCTGCTTCAGATGGAACAATGGGGATAGAAGTCTGCGAAATACTGTCCATTGGCGCACAGTAGCCGTGCCTAACAGCTACATACATCAACGCAATTGCCTTTATTAGTCTGTCTCAGAATTCATTGTTGGGTTGTTTGTATGTTTGAGTTGGCTTGAGGGGAGCTGGTGGGGAACTGATGATGTGTAGAGGACTCTTGTTGTGGGTGTGGGAATGGAGGTGGAGTGGGGATGGGTATATATCAAGCCTACTTAAGAGGCTCAAAGTCGATGGCAGCAGCAATTTCAAAGTTGCACACATGATAAATACAAAATGAGAAGAATGTGAGTGGGAGCAAACATGAAATCCCAGAGCAGGGACAGTGTAATAAATCAAATGAATAAATCCGCCAGCTGACCACTAGGGAGCACTAATAACCCAAACCCGTCATGCCCTCTGTCTCTCTTTTTTTCTTTCTCTGTTTTTTTATACGCTGACTTTTTGCATATCTGAATCTCCCCTCTCTCCCCATTCCTCCCTCTCTTTTTCCATCTTTTTCACATTTTTTCTCTTCTCCCCTACAGTTTTTTTTCTTTGTCCCCTTCCACACACACACACAAACACACAAACACACACACACACACACACACACACACACACACACACACACACACACACACACACACACACACACACACACACAAACACGCACACACAGACAACATACTATGCTTCGTCTTATAATGAATTAATCATAGCTAGGGCAGTTGTGTATTTGAACAATGCCACCCTGAGAAGTTGGCTGGAGTTTTGTGTGTGTGTGTGTGTGTGTGTGTGTGTGTGTTTGTGTGTGTGTGCACACCAGTGGGGAAAGCATCTCACAGCAACTGAAGCAGTGATATTGAATTCCTGTATGTCTCTCTCTCTGTGTTTGTGTGTGTGTTACTGCAGAGTTTTATTCAGCTCCAGCTGTATGTGTATGTGTGTATGTGTGTGTGCACACACAGATAAGGTTGACCCAAAAATCCTTCAAAATAGATGGCAATAGGAGAATAAGTGGTACATTATGGCAAATTTATCACCTATTTTCATTAAAGGAAGAGTCATTTATACCTCTTCAGTGCCCTTCATTTGCAAAACATGACTCATTTGTCCTTCACTATCCTGTTTTTACTTCTTGTGTCCTGATCAAATTTTTTATTTATTTAAAAAAATATAAATACAGTGATTGCACTGACTGACATAAATGCATCCCCCTGCCGCTGGTCTTCTAATATACTTCTTGAGCTTTTAGTTTCTAGAGTTGCATATTTGTGCCCATAGTTACTTACAAACTCACGAGATATACACTGATATGCCAAAACATTTTGACTATCCCTTTCTAATGTGCTATTGTTTCAGTGTATCCTGCCAACAGCTTCGACCCAATGAGCTCTACAAGACTTCTAAAAGTGCGCTGTGGTATCTGGCACAAAGCCTTTAGCAGCAGAACCTTTAAGCTGTGTAAGCTGCATAGAGGATCTGCTGCAGATCAAATTTGTTTAAACACATTCCTCAACACCTTGTCAATGGTGGACTTCTGGTCCACTCCACAATTCTCTGCCGCTAATACTTCAATTGAAATGTCTTCATACATGACAGATTACAAAAAAAGGGGGTTGGGTTTGTTTTCAAAGTATGCACTGATTTTGACCGGCTGTCGAGTGGTTACAGGTTACAGGCAGTTGCTCTCTGCTGCTAGATGAAATTGTTCACAGAAGTTATAAAATGCTAGACAATTGCTGCAGTTTACTGTAGTTTGTATGGAAGATGCCAACTTGTCTCTAAATTCTCACAAACTACTTGATGAAGTGGTAGTGAAACTGTGAAGAGTGCAATACAAACTAGAAATGGAGAACATTTGCCTTTAAAGTTGCATCTTTTTAGCAGTAAAGCACAACTTTTACTTTGAGGTGAACTTTGTCTTCTTTTTTATTAGAGTGAGAAGGTTTGCAGACACGTTGGAATCTTCTATGCAATCTATGGGCCACTTTGGCAATCTGCTAGCAAGCAAAGCAATCCGAGGTTTACGATGCAGCATCGTCTTTGCAACCGATTTTGCCTAGCAACAGCCAGCCGCCTCCAGCAATCTATCATCGACTTGTTGGGAAATATACATTTTCAAAAGGAACTGGAAGTTGACAAAGGGTCATGTGTCAGTTTCTGGACCTGTGTAGCTAAAACCTAAGCTGAGATTTTCAGAAGTAAAGATGGAGGTGAGATCATCAAAAAGCGAATAGTTCAGATAGTTCAGAACATCCATCCATCCATCCATCCATCCATCCATCGATGATATATGAAATTGTTTCTTTACACAATGTAAACATTGTTTTTGAAATATAATTGGAGATGAATCTGAAAATTACAGGAACAGAGAAATCATTGTTCCTTTTTGTTTTCTCTACAAAAAAACCAAAGCAAAACTGCAGTACTTTACAGAAAGCGTGATGTAGATGAATGCTTTGTACACTTATTACATGTTGCTTTTATCGCTTACTTGCCTCTTTAATGCCCTAGTCTGACCTGAGTCTCCCAACCTGAATAGTGTATCTGGCTCCTGTATCTGATCTTCTCTCCTCTCTGGGGTTTCTTTGTCAATGGCTGTTCTTTCCCGCATTTTATTGAACTAAACTCCAGGCAAGTGAGGAGGATTTCACAGATAAGCTATCTGGCCCTGGCATCACACAGAGAAACCATCAAGCCATGAAATATGTGTCTGGCTGTGAGTCAGGGTGACAGCGCTGCATGAGGAGTGGGGACTAGCACACACACAAAAATATACACACTTCACATTAGCATATGCCCTTGCGCACATAAATACACACATTTACATACACTCTGGACACAGTGTAAAAAGTTACTGCATACTGCATTTTTTTTTTGCACTAAATCACATAAATTTTATGCACGCAGTCATAAGATGTACAGTCTTTTAAAAAAATATTTTTATATCTGTCACTGACAGTTGATGTTCAAATTTATGTTTTATTATTGGTTTATTTTAGTAGAGCTTGAATAAAAAGACTAGTATCATAAAAATAAGATATTTTAAGGATGTGGTAGCTGTGTAGGTTGGTCAATCATGTGATTATAGATACATATTTTAAACAGTTTGCTGCAATATTGAGCTACAGATTCTGCAGATGGTGGATCATACTAAATCATTATTTATAATATTAGGAAAAAAATCCCATCAGAGATAAAATCTTTGTTTGTAAGTGAAATTTCTCAGCAGCTACTGGAGACGTCACCATGACAGCTGACACAGCTTGCCTTGGTTCCCAGGGGATGGATCTTTATGACTTTGGTGATTCCCTTGTTCCTGCTTATGAGTGTATTTTCTCTTATATTTAAAATCCATGTGGCCAAAAAAAGATTTAGAATAAATTTCTAGTGCTATTGTTAGGCCAAAATATACTTTTGTCACATACTTTGTACCTGCAAAATTATTAATATTGCTGGCAGCCTCAGCACTTGTTCACTGCAAATTAGTAAATGTTAGTCTGCTGGTGTGACTCTTGACTAGGAGTGGGTGGCATTAAAATTTATAGACTGTATTTTCTTTTCAGTGTCAATATTACATCATGCTGTTACAAAACTAAAAGTGGTACACCACTCAAAATATATAATTCTACTCCATTTCACTCACTGAAATGGAGTGGCCTACATGGGGTTTAAAAGAAACATTGCTACATAATTTGGATTAATTAGCAAATGTGATTTGCTTCATAAATTAATGTTAGTTACCCAGCCTTCACCTTTATAGACCGGCAACCCACAAGGCAGCCATGCTTAAAATCAAAAAGCTGGGCATGTGTTGCAGCTATGAGAAAGGAAACACTGTCTGCTTGAGGTCTAAGGATAACATAGTTTGTGTGTTACCTGTGGGAGTTAACTAGGTATTGTGGAAAACAGAGTTTTGCTTTCTCATATGTGTATGTTTATCAAAGTAATGACAGCACTGCAAAATCAATTTTTGTGAAAGAACGTGACAGTAACAAAATAGAGACACTCAACACCCCTATTGACTCTTTGTCTTGTTTTCATTGTGTAGTTTAAAATGATACAGCGGGGGAAATGGAAATACCTTTAATCATAATTGTGAGAGAAATTTATTTTAATGCAATTTTTTTAAAGATTTCAGTAGTCATTGTACGATCACCTACTTTATTAGGTATACCTGTCTTCTGCTGGGTTGGACATAGTTTCGCCCTCACAATTCCCTTGATTCTTAATGCCATAAATTCAACAAGGTGCTGGAAACATTGCTCAGAGATATTAGCCCATGACAGCATTACACAGTTGCTGTAGATTTTTGATGCATGATGCATTCTACTGTCTATTGCAGGATGAGGTCTTGTGACTAGGGAGGCCACTGGAGTACAGTGAACTCAACATCATGTTGAAGAAACCAGTTTGAAATGAGTTAAGCTTTGTGGCATGGCACATAATTCTACTAGAAACATTCATCAGTAGATTGCTACACTGTGATCATAAAGGGGTGGGCATAGCCAGCAACAATACATAGTGCTGTGGTGTTTAAACAATACTTTGGCATTTGGCATTAAGCACCCCAAATATCCCTCATACGATTACACCATGACCAGCCTCCGTTGTTGATACAAGGTAGGATGGATCCATGCTTTCATGTTGCTTATGCCAATTTCTGATCCTACAATCTGAATGTCACAACAGAATTCTTGACTCATCAGGACAGCAAATATAATTTCAAATTATCTCATTTTGGCAAACCCTTGTGAATTGTAGCCTCAGTTTCCTGTTCTTGTTGCAGATGGGAGTGGGACCTGGTGTGGTCTTCTGCTGCTGTAGCCCCTCTCCTACATTCAGATTGGCTCTTTAGCGTAACTTGGTTGTAAAGAGTGGTTACTGCTGTCTCGCAATGAGCTTGAAGCAGTCTGACCATTGTCCTCTAACCGCTGGCATAAATAAACTGGATATTTTATCTTTTTTGGACTATTCTCTGTAAATGTTAGAGATGGTTGTGTGGGAAAACCCCAGTAGACCAGCAGCACAGCCCATCTGGCACCAACACCAATGTTCAAGGTCACATAAACATGTTGGTGCCATAAGATTGGCTGAATAGATATTTGGATTGACCAAAATTTGAAAAGGTGTTCGTAGTAACTTGGTTGGTGAGTGTATAAACACCCATTCAGTAAATTACCACCCAGTCTGAAGGATAGATATTGAATGACAATGGCACTATACAAGGTTTTCACTTTTTTTGGTGGTTGGTTTGTCTGCAACTACTGTTAACACATTAAAAATCAAGGATATTTTTCTGTTTTCAGTTACTTTTATTGTGTTTCTAGGTTCTTCTCAGTAGTGCAGGCTAGACAACCAGAAAAACAATATTTGAAATGCATGTATGAATCAAAACAAAGAAGAGAGGATAAAAGGCAGGATAATCAGATTTTCCACCATAGACTAAATACGGAAATAGTAAAGTAGTAAAACTTACACACAAATAGGAACACACAAACACACTCAGATACACACACATAGACTGCAAAGGGTGGCTTATTATCTTAATTCTTTCCTGGAATCATGTCATTAATGTGAGAGTGTTAGGCTACCAGCAGAAATCCCAAAAAGTCACTGTGCCATTTTTTGGGATTATATGTGGGATTACTTCTTGGTTGGACATCTCATGCATTTTTTATTTTTATGAATTAAATGAATGAAACACAATGTGATAACTGTTGAGTTCTAGTGGTTCTGGTAGGCAAATCAAATCTGATTACGGCTGAACAGTGCCATGCTATCTGTTTCCAAATGAAGCTGCCAGCTCCAGCTTCATGTTGAGCATCCGGATAAAAGCACTTTTTCTTGCTTTTTTCTTTTTATTGACAGATTGGGCCTTTAATGTGCTCTTTAATCTTTGTAAATAATGTGAAATCTTTACAAAACTGAAAGAAAAAAACAGTGGCAGTTTCCTTATTAACCAAACCACATTTATACAGTATTCTTCAAATAACTACTGAACTTTAAAATGCCCTAGATAATCAAATGATAATATTATATTATTATTCAAAAATCTAAAACAATACCCTTTTTCAAATGTGTCTTTAATTTAAAAACATGACAAAAATGGTGCAAAATTGGTGCAAATAGGATGTTTGGTGATGCAAACTCTGCCAAAATCTTTGGCAAAATATCCTCTTGCCTTGGATTATAATTCTTTGTAATCACTCGCAGAGGGATAGCATTTAAAATCTTCAATACAACTAGTGAGAATCTTTGTAATCTTAACCGAACTTGTAAACCTGGTCTAAAGTAACAACCTGGCCAAATTGTCTTACTTTTTAGAGGATTTTGTTTCAGTTTTGTGACCACACTTATTCTTGATAAGGATAGAAACAAATGATACTCTCTCTCTCACACTCTATCTGTCCCTCTCTTCCCCTCAAACCATCACAAGCTCTTTTATTCACCCCCTCTGTTCTTGCCTTTGCAGGACATGTATGAAAATGTTGAAAGCAAGCCCCACCAGGCCATCAGGAATGAGAGAAAACAAATAGCATAATTCAGGAGAAAGCCCCACATCTCCAGGCTGTTGGACCTCACCAAACTTTTTTTTCTTCCTGTAATTTGGATATATTTGAAAGTGCAGTCACACAGTAGTGTAGTCTGAAAAAGAAGAGGTAAAAAAGACAGAAGGTATTCAGGCAAGGAGATTGAGAGAGAGTATGAAATAGTACGGGGAAGGAGAGATGAAAAACTAAACACAGACATTGGTATGATTGAATGAGGTTGAGCTTGGCTGTTGGACCAACAGCAGTTCTATTCTCTCTCCGTCTGTAATTTATATTTTCCTTCAAGGCGCTTTATGATAAATGAAAGTATGTTGAAAAAGCACTATTGCCTATTCTGTTCTTCTCTTTCACACTGAAGTCTTGGGCCTTATTCAGGTCAACATTTAGGAATGAAATGAAAAGATGATGCTATAGGGTTTGGTGTATACATGCACAGATGCTGTTTGTTGCCACTTAAATGCATTTCACTTCCACAAGCGACAAACTGAATTAATTGGCTGTTTCTCTGACACATTTGTTATTTGAGCAGTTCCTACATTAGGATGGCTTTATGTTTCTCTGTATCCACTTTCAGACCTGACAGTCCTGGGGACTCCCTGAGGGCTCCAATATGGTTCTATTCACACCCTGCAGAGATCTTTGCAAACTATCATCCACATGTTGTTGCCGCTTAGTGTCACTAGGGGGGTGGCAGTGCCACAAACAACTGTGTGTGTGTCTGTGGGTTGATGTTGCTTGTGCTACTGCCGGTCCTCACCAGCTGCAGGGAAGAGTGAAATTGTAACATACAAAGAGCTGAAATGAAACTGAGTGTCCATTTCAAGTACATTTCAGCCACTGTCTGTAGGTATTGTGCTATATTTTTCACTCTTTAATGGGTTTTTTTCAGTGCTTTACCCATTTAAGGTGAGTCCCATTGTTGCTCCTTTCCCTGTTCCAGTCCACTTTTTTTTGCCCAGTCAGCATTTGACCTATGTACGGCATCATCTACATCAAGCTATGTGCTACTGGGTACATGTGTTGTGTTCATCTGTTCTGGCAAATACCTATGCAAAGAGACACAGCTGCTGAATTGTAAATTAAGTATAAAGATAACTACCCAGTATAATATTCTTTGCCAGAACACTTGTGTTTTGCTGTTTTTTATGATAATAGTGGAGTTTGAAATAGGAAATACACCTGAAAGACCTTATTTTGAACTCTAAACATTCCAGGTTTTGGATATGTTCTAAAGTATATAAACAAACCCTAACCTTAAAAAGAGTTTAGTGGCTTGTAAGGACAGTGTACTGTAAACCATACCAATTCTCCTGTGCTTGGCTTGTTGCCTTCTCATTCTTGCTTCATCATTTTCTCTAAACATTGCCTCACTGTGTGTGTGCGTGGATGCCCCAAGCAGCTCAGAGGACATGCTGGCCAAGTTTTTTAAATTTCACTTTGATGAAAGGCTTAATAAAGTTTGGACTTTATTCACTTTCTTTCTTCTTCTTTTTTTTTTTTACACTTTTCAATTTATCCTCTGTTTACACAGTGGATGTCAGAATCATTCTACAATTATAATAATCCTTCGTACACTACAAATACTTACACTACGTACACTAATTATGTTTATAATTTTACACAGTTATTGCTGGTGCTGCACCACATGCTTACGTCTAGAAGTAGATATATTTTATAAAACATAAATAAAATCAGACTGTTTTAGGAAAAATATTTGCTCTCTTTGAATTTAATGGCAGCAACATGTAGGACTTACTGTGTTTATCACTGTGTGTATGTGTTATATTGAGAATAAAATATGGCTCTGTCATTGCATCATTACTTCCACCAAGGAGTTTTATGTTTTTGGTTTTGTGTATGTGTCAAAACCACAATAGTTTAAAAGGTTTTGAATGAATTTGGATAAAACCAGGTGTAGAGTGGGTTCATGTTGACAATCCATTAAAATCTGGCTTATATCCACCAAAGTCTTCAAGGGTAACATCATGATTTATTGTTCAGAAATTGACAAAAAAAGCCTCATAACCTAGAAACTATGATTCTTACAAGTGTGGTGTGCATTGACAGCATATAGGAAGATTTAAAACATCATGTCACATCTGACCTCTGACCTCTCCTTCATAACAATAGATTGATCTGAAGGTCAAAGCGTTCATATTGCTATATAGAGCTTTATAAAACAGTTTCTTTTAGATACTGCCGTTGTTTGTATTGACTCCATATAGTCAGAGAAAGATATCTGGAGATTCTAAACATCATGTTATTTTATTATGGTGAATAATAAAAAATAACTGTACTTAAAAATAATCCAAAAATATTTTTTCCACACTTTTCCCATCCATGCCGTAACTTCCACAACTTACTTAGTAAGGTTTTTTGACACTAGTGGAGTGATTTATAATGCTTCCTGCTATCATCTCCTGACTCAAAAAACAATTTTAAGAATCAATACCAGACTAAATGACTGACGATGGACATTTTTGTGCGTTGCAGAGGATAGGTGCGCTTGTTATTTTTCCGCCTAAAGTGATGCCCCATCGGTTGTTCTCGTCCAGACCTCATCATAGGCGCTGATTTGACATTTCCTCTTAAAAGGCCACAGATAGATCATGTGTTTGAAGACTGGGTGCAGGAAGACTCTGCAATATATAAGGTAACGAGCCTTGCCATACTGCCAGCTCTATTTTTGCTGTAGTGTAGCAGGTTGGTTTTGTGTGGAAATGCTACAGTGTATTATCACACTCACAGAAAAGAACAGTTAATAAAATCTACAATACAATTTAAAATTTGTTCACGAAGGTTGTATCCGTTTTGTTCTGTTACATTTTTATCAAATGTCTGATCAACTGATGCGTGTATATGACATGAAACACATACGCATGACTAAAAAAGTGGAAACAGTAAAACAGTATTCAGTAATGATTATCAGCTAAACTGCACCACTCTGAGAAACACAAGTTTTTCTGATACTGGAAGTGTTTTCATCCACAGTGGGGAAGGTATGAAAACTTATGAAGCCCACAGAGATTTCATTCAATTTACTCCATTCACTCAGCTCTAATCTCAGAGACTGCAATCTTTTCTATAATAAGCATCTGTACGGAAAAGAAAAGAAGAGAAAATCCAAACAGCGTGGCTGCACTGTTTATGATCAAAGCAAAGATTAACCACTGCAGCTTTGTGGATTTTTATACCAGTCGCCTCAAATCTTCCAGTCTGTGTCACTGGTTTTCAGATCACCCGCCATCTACAGATGCACATCTGTGAGTGAGTGTTGACCTTGGCTCCTCTGGAGTGTGTTTGTACTTGTGGTTGAGGGTGCTTGTGTGACAGAGAGTAGAGCGATGAAGTGATGAGGGAGACACTGTGGGCAAGAGGGCAGTGAAGAAGACAGAAACATTACCTAAAATACTGGTAATGCTTTATGGTGGTGCTTTATGTCCTCATTGGTACACCAAATCCTTATCTCTCCCTTCTTTCAATTTGACCTTTCATAACAAATATTTAAGTGCTGTGTTTAACAGCCTATTGTGCTGAAAATGGGCAGGACAAATAGGTAACTGGAGTGAATATGGCTCTGTTGTGATTTGTCATTTTTGTGGTGTTTATATTTGTTTTTTGTACTCTTCTTTGATTTTGTGATTTTATGTTAATTTTTGTATTTTATGGTCTCTTTTGTGTCATAGGTCATTATGTAAATGTGATGCTTGAGAAGTAATCATTATAGTTACTACATAACAAGAGTAACTGCAGCTGGAAAAGAAACAGAATATGTCCAAGATAGTATTAAAGTGCAGTCTTTAAGTCATTTATACGTTGTTGTAATTTCTCGCCATCAATGTGGGCTCATCTGCCAAAAAAGGTTGCGAGCCCCTGGAGAGATTCATGCAGAAGTCTGCACAGAGGCAGACTTTGGCTTTTGGCTAACAATGATTGCCAAGAGTCCATATACACACAGTCACACAGAAAACTTGGCATCCAGTAAGGCCCTGGCACCAAGTGAGGCTTGCTGTGTGCAAGTTCAGATCGACCCACCAAGCTCCCCCCCTCACTCTTGTCATAATGTCCACATCTTCTGCTTGGGGATGCCACTATGCCACCATGTGAGAAGCAGGTATATATTAAAAAACAAACAAACTAAAACTGAAAAACAAGTAAATATTATTGAAGGGACAGTAAAAGATTAGAGGAATGGAAAGTGAATGAAAATGGCAAAAAAGGATGAAGGGAGGGAAAGTGACAGAAGACTGAAATCTGTCAGTTGGCTAGGCTTAATTGGAGGGGATTCTGAGTTCTGGCGGTGGTACATAGGATTTGGACACAGACTGTGGGTTGTCCCTGGGACCTCTCAATCTTATTGCTGTTGACAGATTTCAACCAATCTCTCTATTTAGAAAGTAAACCAACCCCCCCAAAATGCAAAATGTTCAAATTCTGATTTTTGCCTTCTGACAACACATACTTAAAATGCATGAAGGAAGTAGCTCTGTGCCTTTATGCCGCAAGAGACCCGTGACTTAGCATTGGTATCTAAATTTATACAGTCAAAATTCAGAGTTTTATAGCTCTGTGCCAATTAAGGTTGAGCTTGTGTGGAAGTGATAACAATAAGAATAAGACAGCTTCCTTAAACTTGAGACGTGTTAATCCAAAAGATCTGCCCTGAAGCCCTCACAGGAGTCTTCTGATTGGGGGAAAAAATCTATCACAATCAATCCATTTTGTTCTAAGTGTGGTGTGGTTCATTGTTAATTTATGTCTTTTGACTAAAAACATCTTTCGTCCCATTCTAGACATGTCACTCATTAACTATTGTTAGCGCTGACAGTATTGACCTGCAGTATAATAGTTATTGTTGTAGGCTGATTGTAATTAGTGGCCTTTGTATGAATTCTTCAGTGGCTTTCATTGATTGAATTGAATATTGGATTCAATATAGAGCGAGCTACTGTGCCAGTAGTTTTCATGGACAGTGTATGGTATATAACCAAGTGACTGTGTTTGTTTCAAACTTATTCACAATTTTAAAGAAAAAGATTAAAATTAAAGATAAAAATGAAGTAAAGATTATTTCAATGTCTCCACTTTAACTCATTATAATTGACTGTTTTCAGCTCTCTATGTTGATCAGGTAAAATGCTGTCCTTTATAATGGGATTATATTTTTAATTATAATTGCACATATAATTTTTATATATTCACAGTTTTTCTTTCATCTCCCATAACACGTGAGATGAAAATTGAATTAAATGTACACCATAATGAGATATACACACACTGGCCACTTCATTAGGCACACACTCCCAGTATCAGCCCCCCCTTTTGTCTTCAAACTGTCGTAATTCAGCAAGGTGCTGGATGAGAGCATCACAGTTGCTGCAGATTTATCGGCTGTGTATCCATGCTGCGAATCTTCCATTCGTCCAAAGGTGCTCTGTTGAATTGAGATCTGGTTACTGTGGAGACCAATGAGTACAGTGAAGTCATTGTCATGTTAAAGAAACCAGTTTGAGATTATTTGAGCTTTTGAGACATGGCGTGTTATCCCGCTGGAAGCAGCCATCAGAAAATGGGTACAGAGTGGGATAGACAGGGATAGACATGGTCAGCAACAATACTCAGGTAAGATGAGGAATTTAAATCATGTTCAGTTGGTAGTAAGACAGGGAAATGCTGACACTAGCGTGCATTGGTGTCACCAGAAATTGAGATTTCAGTTTTGACATGTTGTGCATTCAGAAATGGTTAGTTGTAATGAGTGGTTAGTTAATGTTATCTTTCTATGGCTGTATTCTACATTGGAAAATCCCAATAGGGCAGCAGCCCATTTGGCACTAACAACCATGCCATGAAAAGCCACTTAAATTCTGATGTAGATCTTGACCTGTCTAGATGACTAAATGCACTGAGTTTCTTCCATGTGATTGGTTGACTAGACATTTGTGTTTATGAGGAGTTCAACATATGTACAAATAAAGTGGCTGTGGGTATAAATCTCAAGAGGAAAATAATTTAAAAAAAGGTCTGAATTAGTGACTGTCAGATCTGCAAGAGAAAGATCATTTCACATTCATAGCAAGCTGTGAGGCATATTGTTGCTACAGGCTACTAAGCGATAATACTTTATAATATGTTATATATATTATTTTAAATGTAGTTTAGAAAATACCAATCAAGGATGATAACAATACTAGTGACAGGTCAAGAGAACTCCATATGCAGTAATTTTTAAAAATGAATGCTTACAATGTATTCATTACAGAATTATTTTTTCAAAACATGTGGCGATTCTATAAAATGTAAATAAAATTATAATAATTTACAAATTATTCATACCCATAGTGAAAACATAAATACATTATGACAGTAAGACAAATTCTTCTTCTTTTTTTTTAAGTAATACTTATTGTGAATTTGATGCAAACTTTGGTGTAGCTCTATGTTTGTATTGTGTCTGAAAGTAATTGCACAATGTGGTTAGTCTGCATTTAAAAATATTATATTGGCTCATAGAAGGTCATTAGTGCAAGTTAAAGAGTTTCAATATCTGTGAGAAAATGTGTCACTCTATGGTTTTATTTATATGGGCACACGTTGGATCTTGTTTTAACTCACAATTTACCTGTCTCTAACTTAGAGGTTTGTGATATTGTACGGTCAGACCATAAGCCTGTCTTGTTTGAGGTTTTCCTTCCTTGTACTAAAGTTAATCTTCCTCCTGCTGTTGCTAGGTGCTGTCGCATTTTTAACCCTTCCTCTGCTGGACAGTTCTCTATTGTTTTTAATCAGAACTGCAGCCTTCCTGATTTCATATGTAATGATACAGAAGAGCTGAGTACGTGGTTTTACTCTGTCTGCCAAACTGTTTTAGATTCAGTGGCCCCCTTTAAGCTTAGGCAAGTTAAAGCCAAATCTGAACCCTGGCTTAATGAAGACACCCGTGCTGCCAGAAGAAAGTGTAAGAGAGCTGAACGTAAATGGAAGAAGGATCAACTTCAGGTGTCATACCAAATATTACAAGATTACTGGAATTCCTACCAGAAAACTGTAAAAGATGCTAAGAGGAAACATTTTGCTGCGATTATTCAGGCAAATTGTCGTAAGCCTCATGTCTTATTTAAGACTATTGACATGGTCCTTCATGCTCCACAGACTGTTGGTGTCGAGTCCTCTCAGGAAATTTGTGAAAACTTCCTACACTTTTTATTGATAAAGTGCTATCTGTCAAAGCGCAGATTTCCCAGTCCGTTCTCGACCCTTCTACCCCTGTCCCTAGTTCTGCTGTCTTTGACAGGTTTGAGCCAGTTTCTTTGCTCTGCCTGCAGGAGTTGGTTGCTCACATGAAGCCCTCAGGTTCCCCTTATGATGCTCTCCTCCTCGATTTTTCAAAAAGGGTTTTCTCACTATAGCATCAGTTGTACAATCCATTGTAAATAGTAGTCTGTCCTCTGGTGTTGTACCTGTGAATCTTAAACATGCAGTGATTCAGCCTTTACTCAAGAAACCTGCTCTTGATCCTGATATTATTGCAAATTACAGGCCTATTTCCAAACTGCCTTTTATCGCAAAGATTCTTGAAAAGGTAGTTTACAAGCAATTAATGTCCTTTTTAGAAGAACATGGTATTTTAGAAGTTTTCCAATCTGGTTTTAAAGCTTTACATAGTACCGAATCTGCCCTTTTAAGAGTTTTTAATGATGTGTTTTTAGCAACTGACTCAGGTGACTGCGTTATTATCGTGCTGTTAGATTTAACTGCTGCTTTTGATACAGTGGATCATAATATTTTAATTTCCCGTTTAGAGCAGTTGGTGGGTGTTAGGAGTACCGCACTGCAGTGGTTCAGATCCTATTTGGCAGAGCGAACTTTCTCTGTGAAACTCGGGGAGTTTGTATCCTCTGTTGCTTCTCTTCAATGTGGGGTCCCACAGGGTTAAGTTTTAGGCCCGCTTCTTTTCTCCCTATATCTCCTACCCCTTGGGTCTATTTTCAGGAAACATGGGATTTCTTTCCACTGTTATGCCGATGACTCCCAGATTTATTTCCCACCGTCCAGAAGTGGTGGCTCATCATTTGCGACCTCTCGAAAACTCAGAAGTTGATGTTTTTGAACCGTAGCGGTGAGTGAGAGGAAGGACGCTAGCATCAACTAGCTAGCCGGTCATCACGGCAACGCTACAAGAGCGTCTCTCAGCATGGGCCCGAAAAAAGTTCTGTCAGCTGAGGAAGGTGACGATATTAAGAAGTCGCTGGAGTTTATGACAGAGGAGATTTCTACTGTCAAACTGCAGCAGAAAGCCATCCTGGACCTGGTCGAGGAAGTTAAGGCTCTCCGCATCCAGAACGCCGAGAAGGATCGGCGGCTGGCGTACCTGGAGAACAGAGTGGCGGATTTGGAGCAGTACACCCGGATGAACGATGTTATCATCACGGGGCTTCGCATCAAACCTCGGTCATACGCCCGGGCGGTCGCCGCTGTCAATGTAGGAGGGCCAGGAGAGGAAGATGTCAACTCCACGGAGCATCAAGTGGTCACCTTTCTACGGTCCAAAGGTGTGGAAGTGGATTATAACAACATTGAGGCTTGCCACCCTCTACCCGAAAAAATGACAGTGACAAACCAGCCATCATTGTGAGATTTGCAAACAGAAAACACAAAACAGCACTGTTAAAACAAGGAAAGAAACTGAAAGGATCCGATGTCTTCATGAATGAACATCTGATAAAAAGAAATGCGGACATTGCCAGGAAAGCACGTTACTTGAAGAAACAGGGAAAAATTCAAAATACATGGACCACCAACTGCAAAGTATTCGTTAAACTCAATGGAACACCGGAACAAGCCAAAGTGTTGGTCATCAGAAATATGGAGGAGCTGGACAAATACTGAGGTTCAACTTACTCTGGAGGTATGAATACACATGTGACTTGACACACAACACAACACATGGCACAGTCCAAAAGAACTTCATCTGCATCCGGCAACAATATCAATATAACTCATTGGAATTCTCTTTATGATAATCTGGAACTGAGAACATTTCGATACACAGACCATAATGCTCTAGACTTAGAAAAGGATATAGACCCGGAAAATAATTTCTTTTACAACATCAGCAGTAACTGCTGCTACTTCACTGATGAAGAGTTTAAGCACACCATCAACACGGAAAATAAATTATCAATAATCCATTTTAATAGCAGAAGTCTGTATGCCAACTTCAACAATATAAAGGAATATCTAAATGAGTTGACAAATCCATTTGGAATTATTGCCATTTCTGAAACATGGTTCAATGCGGAGAAAGGAATGGACTTTGGACTGGAGGGATATGAAGTGAATTTTGTAAATAGAAGGAACAAGAGTGGAGGGGAGTAGCTGTGTATGTGGATAAAAACCTAAATTACAAGGTGGTAGAAAGTATGACAACTGTAATTGATAATTTATTAGTATGTATAACAATTGAAATTTATAAGGAAAAAGAGAAAAATGTAATAATTAGCTGTATATATAGAACACCTGGCTCTAGTATTCAAGTATTTAATGACTTCATAGAAGAAGTACTCTCTAAAACTAATCAAAAGTTATGTTTATCTGTGGTGATTTTAATATTGACCTGTTGAATCCGAAAAAGCATAAAATGACCGACGAATTCCTAAACACTATGTACAGTTTGAGTTTACATCCTAAAATAACCAGGCCTAGCAGAATTACACCACATTGTGCCACCTTACTTGACAATATTTTCACTAACAATATGGAAAACAACATTGTGAGTGGATTATTAATTAATGACATCAGTGATCACCTACCAGTTTTTGCAGTTTATGACACTAATTATAAGAGAAATCAGCATGAGGAACAACTCAGATACAGACGTGTAAGGACAGAAGAAACTATGAATGCACTTAAGAACGATCTATTAAATCAGGACTGGGACAATGTGTACAAAGAAACTGATATTGATATTGCATATGGCATATTTTTAAGAATATTCATGGAGTTGTACGATAAAAAAACTGTCCAACAATAAAATACAACAGAAAGCACAAATATTCAGAAAGACCATGGATCACTAAGGGTTTACAAAATGCATGTAAAAAGAAAAATACACTCTATAGGGAATTCCTAAAACAAAGAACAAAAGATGCTGAAAATAAATATAAAAATACAAAAATAAGTTGACCAATATTATACGTGTATGTAGAAAGGAGTATTATAGTAAAATATTGAACAATAATAAACATAATATGAAGGAATATGGGATGTTTTAAATGGTATCATTAAAAATAATTCTCGACAACAAAGTTATCCTCAATACTTTATCGACAATGGCAATATTATGGAAAACACTGCTGATAAGGTCAACAGCTTTAATCATTATTTTGTAAATATTGGACCAAAACTGGCAGAACAAATTCCTGAGTCACTGCCATCAGTAGACTGTAGTGAAAACCTGATTGATAGGAACCCTAACTCAATGTTCCTTACATCAGTGGAGGAAAAAAGAAATAATTGACATTGTACACATGTGTAAATATAAAACATCTACTGATTGTAATGATATTGACATGAAAATCGTCAAGAAGGTCATTGAAGGAATTGTAGGACCTCTAACATATATTTGCAACTTATCATTTCAGACGGGAAAAGTGCCAAACAAAATGAAAATAGCTAAAGTTGTGCTGCTGTATAAAACTGGGGATAGACGCCACTTCACAAATTACAGGCCTGTTTCTTTACTACCACAATTCTCCAAAATCCTAGAAAACCTGTTTAATAAACGATTAGACAAATTCTTAGATAAATATAAATTACTCTCTGACAGTCAATATGGATTCAGATCAAAAGATCAACATCTCTGGCATTAATCGAATCAATTGAGGAGATTACGAATGCTATAGATCAGAAACAGTATGCAGCTGGACTATTTCTGGATCTCAAGAAAGCATTCGACACAATCAATCATGACATATTAATTAATAAACTGGAACGGTGCGGGATCAGGGGGTTGTACTGCAGTGGGTGAAAAATTATTTAAGTAACAGGAAACAATTTGTGAAGCTGGGTGTCCATTCCTCATCATGCTTGGACATTGCTTGTGGTGTTCCACAAGGCTCTGTACTGGGTCCAAAATTATTTATTATTTATATAAATGATATTTGTAAGTCATCTGATATATTAAAATTTGTATTATTTGCAGATGACACAAATATTTTTTGTTCTGGGGAATCTAAAGGAGCTGCAGGATACAATTACTTCAGAAATGTGCAAAATTAAAAATGGCTTAACAGGAACAAACTATCGCTAAATCTAAGTAAAACTAAAATAATCTTATTTGGGAATTCCTTAGAAATGCACAAGTGCAGATTCATTTAGATGGTGTGGAAACTGAAAGAGTACTTGAACATAAGTTTCTTGGTGTGATTGTAGATGATAAATTAAACTGGAAGTCTCATATAAAACATATTCATAACAAAATTTCAAGAAGTGTCTCAATCTTGAGTAAAGTAAAACACATTCTGGACCACAAATCACTCCACATTCTCTATTGTTCCCTGATTGCACCGTATTTGAATTACTGTGCTGAGGTTTGGGGCAATACTTACAAATGTTCGCTATCATCAATCTCTATATTACAAAAAAGGGCCATAAGGATAATCCATAAAACTGGTTACAGAGATCATACAAATCCACTGTTCTTAAAATCAAAAATTCTAAAATTCACAGATCTGGTTCATTTTCTTACTGCACAAATTATATATAAAGCAATAAATAACCTGCTTCCTGACAATATTCTAAAAATGTTTTCTAAAAAGGAACGGGATACAATTTGAGGGGAATTAAATTTAAAACATCCTCGTATCCGTACAACATCAAAAGTTTTTGCATCTCTGTGTGTGGAGTGAAGCTGTGGAACAGACTAAGTAAAGATATGAAGCAATGTCCGAGCATGGCGCAGTTTAAAAAGCGGTTTAAGGATATGGTTTTTACAGGGTACAGGAGGAGGTAGAGATTTGATAGGGTGTTCTTGTCTAATATTTTCATGTGTGCGGGTGCACGGGTATATTGGTATGGGTATATATATATATATTTGTAGGTTGTGTATCCTTGAGGTGTTAATGGGGTTATTGAAAATGTATATATGTGCGTATGTGTATATACGTATGTATGGATAGATAGAAACATATATGTATATATGAAAAAAAAAAAATACACATGACATATAATGTAATTGCAAGGAGGTATTTCTGTAGTCTATTGATACTAGATAGTGGAAAAGGGTGGGATTAAATAAGCTTATGCTTCTTCCTGCTCCTTTTGAACATGAAAGTTATTTGGAGTTGTGGTTGCTCGTTTTCCTTTTGTTTTGCTTTGTTCATTTGTCTCTTTTAATTCTATTTTGTTGTACTTTTTCAACATGTTCAAAATAAAGATTCAATCAATCAATCAAAAAGATAAATGGCTTCTCAGTAGACCCTCTGCTCAGATGCCTTGATGAAATAAGGGCCTGGATGGCTTTGAACTTTTTACATTTTAATGAGCAGAAAACAGAAGTGATGGTTTTTGGTAGAGATGGACCGATCCGATATTACGTATCGGTATCGTGCCATCTCTAGTTTTTGGTGGCGCTTCCGAGGCCACTATTATAGATCTTGGTTCGCTGGCACAGTATGTTAAACCAGTCATCACTAATCTGGGAGTTAAAATGGAGGCAAATCTTAAACTTGAAAGCCAGGTCAGTGCTGTTGTAAGATCTAGCTTTTTCATTTGAGGCAATTAGCCAAAATAAAGCCCATCTCTTATCGAAACAGCTTTTTGAGACAGTAATCCATGCCTTTGTTACTTCTAGGCTGGATTATTGTAATGCACTTTATTGTGGGGTTAGTGATGCATCCATTAGGCGCCTGCAGGTTGTGCAAAATGCTGCAGCACGTCTTTTAACTGGAACAAAAAGTCTGAGCACATTACCCCAATTTTAATTTTACTCCACTGGCTACCTGTACATTTTAGGATTGTTTTAAAATTCTCTTATTTGTTTTAAATCTCTTAATGGCCTGGCCCCCCTACCTCTCGGAGCTACTACAACCATATACACCTGCCCGTTCCCTTAGGTCCGCCAATCAGCAGCTCCTTAAGGTACCGAAAACTAAGTATAAATTTAAAGGTGATCGTGCTTTTGCTGTAGTTGCTCCAAAGTTGTGGAATGATCTGCCCATGCATGTTAGGCAGGCCTCTTCTCTTTCTGAATTTAAAAGTCTTCTTAAAACATATTTATTCGCTGAAGCCTTTGGCACTGATTAGAGGGGTTGACTCAATTTGTTTTAACATGTTTTAATTTATTTTAGTTATTTAGTTATTTATTTTATCTTATTTTAATTTTCTTTACTTATGCTATTAGCATGTACAGCACTTTGTGAACTCTGGTTTTATGTTAAAGTGCTTTATAAATAAAGGTGGTATGGTATGGTATGGTATGGTTTTAGAGTAAACAGTGTGTTCTTTTCATTTTATGCTTTATGACAGTAAAAAGTTGACACATTTCCTTTTAAGCAGGAAGACAGCATTTTTTTTGCAATTTGGTAAGCATACCATAAAATCTCTGGTTGTAAAGGTTATGCACACATTGACACGGTTACATCAGTCTGTCTATGACTGTGTCTTACAATATTTACGACTTCATGTCTGACAAGCGGTGAATTGTTTTTCCCAATCGTCTTCGCCTTTTGATAAACAAATTGCTTTCACCATGTTTTTGCAGCATTTCCTTGTCTTGACAATCCTGTGAGCAGCAGCAGGAATTGGCGTGACACACTCAGGACATACATCACTCAGTCAAACCGTTAAATGCCCGAAGAAGCCAACGGAGGAGGAAAATTGGATAGCAACTGAACTGCATTCATCATTCATCCCCTAGACAACATAAATGACACCTGTATTTAGTCTTTGTTGTGATTTTTTTCCCAGCCATTGATTTATTTTTTTGTGAAAGGAGGGGAAATTTAAAAAGAAAAAGAAAATGATTGAATAAAATAAAAATGCTTCTGCTTCTGAAAATGATTCAAATTTAATGCTGCTCACCGCAGACATAATCTCAAAGGATGAGATTATTAATGAATTTCAAAACCTGATTTGTGTTCTTCCTCTGTGCGGTAGAGCTTCAGTTTTGTAAAAGAAAATATTAAAAACACATCACTGATGTCGACAGAATGTTACAAGAAGAGTGCTAAACACCGGCCCTGTCCCAACTCTTTTGGGATGTGTTGATCAAAACATGCTAGTCTTTTCTTAAAACAATATATTTTCTCAATTTAAACATTTTATGTGTTTTCTAAGTTCTATTCTGAATGAAGTATGTTTTTATAACATTTGCAAATCATTGCATTCAAATTTTACACAGTATCCAGGCTTTTGGGATTAGGAGTTTAAAATGTTTAAGGTGCCTACAACTGTTGTGCATCGTCAGTTCTTCTGCACCAAAATTTCAGCCTAGCCTTATCTTTTCAGATATGTGTAACTTAGAGCCATATAAGTTGTCACTGATGCCTTCACTGTTCTGTACATGGTTCTTATTGCTGTTGGGCTTCCCTAGTATGACAATGTGAGAACAGAGGGGTCTCAGGACAGAACACAATCATACCATATACATGTATATAGATGGATATAATCTTCTTTTCATTATGATCGTCAAGAGAGTGAATTGTGATAGGCTAATATTGACCAAACCTAAGCCCCTCTGCATTTGGAGCTTTTCTGTTTGTCATGATTGAAAAAGGATCATCTTTCAGGAAAGCTATGAGGGCTGGCTGTTCCTGTATGGATTTTCTGTTGGCGAAGAGGCTAAGAGGACTTGCTTAAGAAGGGTTTAGTTGCTTCTGTAAAAGGAATCAGAGCAGTCCTGTGTGCATCTCAAAGCTGTGTTTAAATCAGTTTCAATCAAGCCAAGAAGATTTTTTTCAGTTTTTATTCAATTCAATTCAGTTCAATTCAGTGTTATTTATACAGCGCCAAATCACAACAACAGTCTACTCAAGGAGCTTTATATTGTAAGGTAGACCCTACAATAATACATATAGAGAAAAGCCCAACAATCATATGACCCCCTTGAGCAAGCACTTTGGCGACAGTGGGAAGGAAGAACTCCCTTTTAACGGAAAGAAACCAGCAGAACCAGGCTCAGGGAGGGGCGGGGCCATCTGCTGTGACTGGTTGGGGTGAGAGAAGGAAGACAGGATAAAAGACATGCTGTGGAAGAGAGCCAGAGATAATAACAAGTATGATTCAATGCAGAGAGGTCTATTAACACATAGTGAGTGAGAAAGGAGCCTGAAAAAGAAATACTCAGTGCATCATGGGAATCCCCTAGCAGCCTACACCTATTGCAGCATAACTAAGGGAGGATTCAGGGTCCCCTGATCCAGCCCTAACTAATGTTTTAACAAAAAAGAAAGTTTAAGCCTAATCTTAAAAGTAGAGATAGTGTCTGTCTCCTGAATCCAAACTGGAAGCTGGTTCCATAGAAGAGGGGCCTGAAAACTGAAGGCTCTGACTCCGAATCTACTTTTAAATACTCTTGGAACAACAAGTAAGCCTGCAGTGGGAGAGTGAAGTACTCTAATGGGGTGATATGGTACTACAAGGTAAGATGGGGCTGGATTATTCAAGACCTTGTATGTGAGGAGCAGGATTTTGAATTCAATACAGGATTTAACAGGGAGCATGGCGGTGTTCTAATACCCACTATATAAAGGTATAAGATATAAACATTTTATCAACATAACATAAAATGTCAGTGATAAATCACTGGATAAATTCACTGGGCTAATAGGGATCAGTGATGATCAGTGGTGCAGCTAATTTCTTGAATATTTATGTGATGAATTCATATATTTTGCAAGGTAACAGTTTCCTTGCCTTAAATTGTGTGTTTTTGTCTGATCAGAGGTCCATAATTCAGTGACTTTAGCACAGTTATTCCAATAAAAAGCAAAAGCATTTATCAGTTTTCCTCCCCGTCATTTTTCAAAACAAATGTAAATGGAGCTACAGGTTATAAAAATGTTTTTGAAAAAAGAAAACAGTTTCCATATTAATAATAGTGGTGAAGGAAGTGTGAATATTGTGAAAAAGTAAGAGAATATGTTGTCATTCTTCACACGAATGAATAACAAAGGTAACACATTTAACGTATTTCAGCATTGAATTAAATCATTATTTACCTTCTAAATGTCATTGAAAGAATTTGTGTGTAAAGAAATTTGTTTAAAGCTGCTTTTAGAGACTTTTTGTGTATTTTAACGTAAACTTAAATTAAAAATCAATAGACCAATTTTTTTTCTCCTTTGGCTGCGACATTTTTGTACTACACAGCACATTGCTAAACTCTTTTGATGATGAGCTACTGTCTGTGGATCAAGTAGCTACTGATTGTTTTTTGACTCCTTTGTAAAGTAATAATAATAATAATAATAATAATGATAATAATGATAATAATAATAATAATAATAATGATGATAATTAAATTATTTAAGTAACAGGAAACAATTTGTGAAGCTGGGTGTCCATTCCTCATCATGCTTGGACATTGCTTGTGGTGTTCCACAAGGCTCTGTACTGGGTCCAAAATTATTTATTATTTATATAAATGATATTTGTAAGTCATCTGATATATTAAAATTTGTATTATTTGCAGATGACACAAATATTTTTGTTCTGGGGGAATCTAAAGGAGCTGCAGGATACAATTACTTCAGAAATGTGCAAAATTAAAAAATGGCTTAACAGGAACAAACTATCGCTAAATCTAAGTAAAACTAAAATAATCTTATTTGGGAATTCCTTAGAAATGCACAAGTGCAGATTCATTTAGATGGTGTGGAAATTGAAAGAGTACTTGAACATAAGTTTCTTGGTGTGATTGTAGATGATAAATTAAACTGGAAGTCTCATATAAAACATATTCATAACAAAATTTCAAGAAGTGTCTCAATCTTGAGTAAAGTAAAACACATTCTGGACCACAAATCACTCCACATTCTCTATTGTTCCCTGATTGCACCGTATTTGAATTACTGTGCTGAGGTTTGGGGCAATACTTACAAATGTTCGCTATCATCAATCTCTATATTACAAAAAGGGCCATAAGGATAATCCATAAAACTGGTTACAGAGATCATACAAATCCACTGTTCTTAAAATCAAAATTCTAAAATTCACAGATCTGGTTCATTTTCTTACTGCACAAATTATATATAAAGCAATAAATAACCTGCTTCCTGACAATATTCTAAAATGTTTTCTAAAAAGGAACGGGATACAATTTGAGGGGGAATTAAATTTAAAACATCCTCGTATCCATTACAACATCAAAAAGTTTTTGCATCTCTGTGTGTGGAGTGAAGCTGTGGAACAGACTAAGTAAAGATATGAAGCAATGTCCGAGCATGGCGCAGTTTAAAAAGCGGTTTAAGGATATGGTTTTACAGGGTACAGGAGGAGGTAGAGATTTGATAGGGTGTTCTTGTCTAATATTTTCATGTGTGTGGGTGCGGGTATATTGGTATGGGTATATATATATATATTTGTAGGTTGTGTATCCTTGAGGTGTTAATGGGGTTATTGAAAATGTGTATATGTGCGTATGTGTATATACGTATGTATGGATAGATAGAAACATATATGTATATATGAAAAAAAAAAAAATACACATGACATATAATGTAATTGCAAGGAGGTATTTCTGTAGTCTATTGATAATTCGGAGATTATTCATGTTTCCTGTGTACATGCAATGCAGTAGCTGCATTTTGAAGCCTCTCCCATGTATCTAGTTGTGTATGTGCGTGTGTATGTGTGAGGCAGTGTATAATTTGTGAGTAAGGAGTGTCTGTAAGAAAGAACATGCTGCTGTGTTCACTCGTTCACTCACCACTGTTGATGAGTTATTGACTGCTTTATTCAAACGGAGTATAAGCTGACACATCCTCTTCCTGGAAACTATCCAGAGAGATCATAAGCTGTTGTAATTACATGGCAGGCTGGACAACATGGATTATCTTTGTTCAAATTCAATTACAGAGGTCAAATCTAAAGAAAAGGTGCATCGAGCATGACCAACACTCTTTTGTAGTCCACTCAGTGCGTTTTGATCTGAGCATTCTTGCTATACTGAGCTACTCTTTTGACTGCCTGTCTTCACATCAGCGAATCAATAAAACCAAATTTCGTTTTGTTTTTCCACTTACAAGGTGCTAACATTTTCTTTGTCTAGGTCCATAGAGCGGTGGCCTGGTAAGGTTTATGAAGGAGGACTATGGTCAAATTTGCAAGAACCAAAAATTAGGCTCAATATTTATGGCACAGTTGTGCTCATTACAAGGTCGAGAGAGTTCATTAAAAGCTAGAGAGTAGAAGAGTAAGATCAATTCAACTCATAAGTTTTAAGTAGTCAGTAAACAGGTTTTTAGAAATAGCCCTGAGGCTTTAAAAAACAAAAAAACTTAATTCTATGGCCAGCATGGTACATGCTTACAATAACGATCAATGTTAGCATTTTGTCATGTTGCCATGTTGCCAGCAAGTTATCAGCTAATGTTTGCTATGTTGTTAGCAAACTGTAGGAGTGGAACACACGGCCACAGATATTGGCCAGCTAGAGCCAAGTAAGAAGCTAAGCGCTAATTGAGACCGTGTACCACAGAACAAGTCATGCTATTTGTTAGATATAAGATTAAAAAGGCTACAGAAATTGCAAATAACACGAAAAGAGACAGCTTAATAACTCGACGTAGTGGAGGTGAAGTCTAGCAAACTGATGGGCTGCAGCTGCCTCTTTCAATCAAAACAGCCATTGCCACTACAGTGGAGAAGTTTTAAAAAATGGTAAAATTGGTCTGACAGCCTCCAGTGCCACAGAGAGGAGCTGCACTTCCATGTTGTCTTCGTCTTTCAGCTCTGGAAGTTGCCCTTCACATTTTTCATGGTAAACAAATAATGTTAACTTTTGTCACCTTCTTTCTTTACCATGTTACTAGGATACTCTAGGGCTATCCATATTCCGTATTCTCAACAAGTCTTACTCAAACCACAAATGCTGACCTGATGGTGGTGCACAAAAAGCTGAAATCATAAACGGATAAGCCTGATCCTCTCTGGTCCATCCATGCATTTACTTATCCAATTCAGGGGGGATATATCCTGTTCTAGCTGTCAAAGGGTGAAAGGCAGAGCTGGAACTGTAAACTTGCCATTATGTTTATTTATTTATTTATTTATCCAACAAGTGTTGCTACATTTAATTCTGAAACAAGAAAGCGGACTGACTGACTTTGCTGTTTGCAGACACTGTTAAATTGATCAACTAACTTTGGGTGAGGACAGTTCAAACACATGATTTAACTCCTCCAACTCCTTTACTGGGACTCTGAGTGAGGAGGTTAAAGTGCTGTCACTTTTAAGGCTTAGTGCTGCTCACTGTCAGTGTTATTTCTTGACATTGTCACTACAATGTTCTTTGGCTCTAGTGACACATCTAATCTGTCTTCAACGTAGCACTTGCAACCCCAACCCAGGACTCTCGGTTACCTATTTATCTTGTCAGCACACATTCTTCTTCTATCATTAACCACCCTGGTAAGCAGCTCTGTCCTTCCCCAGTCAACTACATCCTTTTCCTGAGGTGGGCATTGTCCTCTCACTCTTGCTCGCTGTCATTCAGTCCTTTTTCCAGCTGCAACACAAAGGTTCTCATGCTTTTATAGAAGGCTAATGACAAAACAATGTTGGGGATTGTTAGATTGCTGAATGAAAGCTTGTGTGGGGGAATTGCAGCAAACAAAATAGACTTTACAATAGAAGCAAATTATCATAAAATAAAGAAAAAAGGATGTACTGTACAACACACCAGTTAAATGGATAGTAAATAATGAGATTGTGCAAATAAACATACTCTGATTGAGGTATAATCAGCCAAGCGCTAGCACGGCATTAGGTGTTCATGTCATTGCTTGTACATGACACCTGTCCAGGCTGTCCTGTCAGAGTCCTCTAAATGAATCATGACAACATTTAATGAAGTCTTTTCAGGCAGATATGATATGCTGTCCATCAACTAATGCAAACCTGCTGTTAATAATAAACTTGAATACGGGATTTGACATCCAATTTCATGAAAAATGGAAACAAGATGTGGCTATACCTGTGAATGGTTAGCTCTTAAAGAACAGGTTTATATGTTAACATGCAATTTCCACTTTAGCATCTGTTGAGCACTGAATATAGAACATTAGTTTAATGAATTAACATCAGCTGACACTGATAGCTAACATATGCCCGACAAATCTAACTCTTGTATCTTTTCCAATTTAGTTCTGTCACTGGTGCACAAAAGGTGTATTACATGCATATCTTGGGAAGAATGCAGTTTTATCCCTGTCAGTGACCTCCTGTTGTCAACAACCTTTTGAGAATACCATTTATTACATTCACCAAGGATGTTATGATTTGGTAGTGTGTGTGCAAGTGTGTCATCGCTCTTTCTGTAAACACGACAGTTCAAAACATTTTGAATTAATTCTGACGAAACTTTGTAGGGGTGTAGAGTGGGATCATGTTAACAATATATTACATTTGCTTTACATCCACTAAGGTTTCCAAGGTCAATTTAATGATTTTTGGGGGTTGGAAACTGACAAAAGGTGATATAACCTATAAATGACTCTTACAAATGAGGTGTGCCTGGTCAATATAAAGAAAGTATGATATAAAGATTTAAAATATCATGTCACATTTAAACTCTGACCTGTATTTAAAGGTCAGTAGATTTATATTGAAGTTATAATAAGGCTATTATTATAAGCTATAAAGCTTTTTAAAACATCTTGTTTTTCTGCTGTTGTTTGTATTGACAACATATAGTTACAGTAAATAGGGAATGATATACGGGGATTGTAAATACATTATTGTATTATGGCTTTGTTAGGTACATTACAGTAACAGGTTATATAACCTTTTAAATACATAACAATCTGAATACATGCACAATATGTGAACATAAGTAAATCACTGAAAACTTTTTTCCACTTTATTTATGACATTTATACGTTAAAAATATTAAAAGTAATTGTACAGATCAGATCAGATCAGAAAGACTTTATTTATCCCCAAGGGGTAATTAAGTACTACTGTATATTAAAATGAGTTTCAACAGGGCAAATAACAAAAACCTGTTTTTACTGAACTAACTTCTTAAAGTATGCTTCAAAAGAACAAAGAAGGCAAAATGAAAATATAGAACATCCAATACTGCACCCTGAAAAGAATCTGTCTTGGTGGAGGTTTGTTACCTTTTTTACCTTTTGCCTTTTGCCAAATGCAATCTACAATAACACCTAAATATAAACATACTGCATATGTTCCTCTGTTTTACAGAAGGTGAGAACATGATAAGAAACACAGCAGAATGGTTTGTAGGGAAGAGATGGCTTCCTAGCTGGCAGATAAAGCCCATGTAAGTCATATCTACTTACTGTAACGTAGCACCAAGCTTTGCATTTAACACTAGACTGCAGTTGATACAGCAATTAGCATTTGTGATGTGTTATATCTATTTATGGCGCACATATGTGTTGAGTTTTGGAGTTTCACTAAATTAAATAAACAAAGTAAACCGTCTGTCATCTTGGTGATACACATTCTTTAGAGCCCACCATGTAGATTCACACCTTTGGTAGCAAACAGCTAAAAATGAATTGTAATTAGTTTGCTCAGCTGCTGAAAATATGCTCTTAAAACTTCACAGAACACTTTAGCCAGCACTGAAAGTCAAACTTTCACTTTCTTTTTCTTGCTGACATGCTAAAACACTCGCTGGGTGTAATTGCAGCAGGGTTCACTTTGAAGATTACACCTGCTTATGCTGAAATGTCAGAACTGAAACATGTGGATGTGATGATCCTGACAGGGAGATGCGTCGCAGCTTTTCTTGGCTGCTACGCAGTCATCATCCAACTAGTCAAATTCTGCTGCGGAGATGGAACAAGACTTTTCTTTTTGGCAGCTCTGAGTGCTTTTGTTGGAGAGTGTCTGACAAATCCAGGGGTACTTAAGTACCACTTTATCCTCACTTTTTAGACATGGTTGTTTCAGCTGCTATGGTGAGTTCCTGTCTAGAGACAACATCATCATCAATTATCGACATCCTCCCCCTTAACACTTTGAGAACTTATGAGAAGATTAAAAGAAGTGCAAGGAGATCTCAGGGTGTTTGATGCTTTCTTTTCTCATTTCACTGTTGAGGGAGTTGAATTTAATATGAAATTTACCATATTTATCTGAGCATCTTGGCGTGGAGTCTGCAGAAAAAGTGGATTGTTTAGGAATATTGTAGAAAGATATATTAATATTTTTCGACTTAACCAGATAAGTAATTACAGCTCATTTCATAGATTTTTATTAGACTATTATTTCTGTTAATTATGTAAGATTTCAAATAAATTTTCTTTCATTTCCTTTTCTGGCAAAACTAACATGACTCCATCTTTTGTGGATGCAGAAAGCATGAGCAAGTCAAGAGTTTCAATTTTTGTGCAGACCTTCTGAACTTACCTGCATCACTGTGCAACTCTTTGGGGATGTCTAAGTGCTATACCTCAGTGTGCCCCAAATGCATTTTTTCCCATAAAATCCATTAGAGAACACAAATCTTCCCTGCCTCAGTCTTCTCAGCTGTCCTCTCGGCTGTTGTTCCTTGTTTCTCTGTCAGACCAGTGAGAGCAGATCTGAAAATATGTCCTGCTATTTCAGGTACATTGAGACAGAAAGTCCTGTATCTATGTTCGATTAGTCCCGATATAGAAGTTATAATTTATTTTTGCTTTCTGCACAATATCCTTCTATAAGTCTTTTTATTTCTTATCTGTCTGCTGATGCTTTCCTTATATATGCTTCCAGTCTGTTTTTATCTCAGTCTGCATCACCACTTTGGTCCCTTCATCACCCTCTAACACTTCCACCCAGTCCATTAAAGAGACCCATCACAGTAGTCTAATGATGAAAGAATGATGTGCTAAGGGCCAGATTCTTTATATAATGCGTGAAAATGTCCATATTAAGCATTTGTTAATTTTCTTAAGCAACCTGTATACACCTTTTTTGAAACAACACATACTGTGGGAGTATGAAAAATCTGTCTTAAGAAGAAAAAGGCATATTACTTAACTAAATTAACTTAATTAAGTTAAATGTGAAAAAAGTTCCCACCTAACCCTGACAAAATCAGTTAGGGTGGGTTGGCGATGGCTGGCGTGTCATAACTTTGGGTGGATGACAGAGGTCAGAAGCCTCGGTTTGCTTCTTTCTCTGGTTACTAGCCAGCTGCATAGCAGACAACTCGTAGCCAGAGATGGCTTATATGGGGAATTATAATGACCTGCTTATCCTGGCCAGGTAGGCTGGAGAGACACACGGCTACAGCACTCTCTCTGCCTTGCCACAGGTAGGGCCATGTCATGGCTTCTATGTAAACAAGATATGCCTTTTCCCAAATCACAGGACTGCATACCATCATCCAATAGGTGGCCCGTGTCCTGAGACAGGTGAGCCTGCTACGCTGTAAGCAAGATGATCACATTAAGGTTCTTTATATCACTACAGCACACTGGAATAATGGGGTACATTAATGTATTTACTTCACAATGATGTCAATCCATTGAGGATGTAAAAAATATTCTATCTCATCATCACCAGCGCTGGGATTGTTACTCAAAAAATAGCATTACACATTATTTGCTACTTTTCTTAAAAGTAATGCAGTTACTTAATTACTTTATGGAGAAAGTAATTTCTTACACCACGTGTTACATTAGTTTCTTGTTACTCCATAAATTAACCTAAAATGCACATAATTAGAATATAAACCTGTAAGTCTAAAGTCCCACACACCACCACAAATCTATATTTTAATGAGGACACACATACAATCTTATTTTTAGGATTTACATTTGAACAAAGCTGACAACACAAGGCAAAATTGAAAACCAGCCCAAAGAGACTTTAAAGCAATCACCACAGTGAGTGTAGAAACATGAATAGGTAGAAACAGAGGCTGTAGGCCTGACTGCTCATCACTGGCTTTGTTTCCTGTTGAAGATCAGACTCTGAGATCTGGCCACTGGGCTCGGGTGGGCTTCCACTCAGCTTTATCATCACTCTGGGTTCTTGTTTGTGTTGTATGTAGAGATGCTTGCAAGAACCTGAAGTTGTATTAGCAGTGTAACACAGATGTTTTTGTCCTGGTTGCAGTCTTGCACTTTACTGTCACACTCGTGTCCTTCTGTACAAGAAAAATAAAAGTAATGTCCACAATAGACATGAGCTGAAATCAGTTGATTGTAGTGCAAGTGCACAGGAAGAAAAAAACTAATTTAAAAAAAAAAATCTTTCTATTTGCCCAGTGTGCAGCTAACTGCAGAGCCTTTGTAATGCAGGCAGCAACATAATTGTAATTGTGAAGTAATTACTGAATGCATTACATTACTGCTGAAAATGTAATGTGATCACCATAGTTTTCGGGTCATAAGCCGCTACTTTTTTCCCACACAGTGAACACTGCGGCTTATACTGACGTGCGGCTAATGCATATTTTTTTTCATGCGGCCAAAAACATTTTGCCTGGTAACAGTAGACCAATCAAAATGATAAAGTAGTATATATACGGTATATATTTTTATCGGTTGTTAAGAGACGTTGTAATGTTGTTTGTGCACTGTTCCGTAAAAAAACCATAAGCAACGTAATTTGTGTGTTACCGATACGTACGTATACTTAAAGGTAGCCACAGGCGCTGTTCGAGGAAAAAAAGCATTTGCAGTATGTATTTTTGTATGTTACCAGTGTTGGGACTAACGTGTTATTAAGTAACGCGTTACAGTAACTACGTTATTATTGTGGTAACGAGCACGGTAACTAGTTATTATGCCAAAACCAGGAACGCGTTACTCGTTACTGGGATTTAGATAGGCTCGTTACTCGTTACTTCGTGTGGTGGATATCGCGGCGCTTCCACAGATTCAGTAACATTAGCAAGTGGTGGAGGCCAGCAGGTGGATGAAGGAAAAGGGAGGCAAGAGGAGAGACCCGAAGCGGCCGCCGGTCCGCGTGTCAGGTGAACTGAACTTCAGGTAAGAAGTTATGACCTGCAGTCTATCTGAGTCAGATATAAACCAAGCTTAGGTGGAGTTTATTTTCGGTATGCTGACATTTTCGTACTGCGTGCTAGCTAGCATGACGGGGTTTCTATACAGCTGTGTGGGTGCTATGTTACTGATGCTGAACTTTATTTTGTTCATACGGTTAATTATTAGAGTTGCCAACCGTCTCGTAAAAAACAGAATCGTCTGGTATTCAGAGAAAATATTACGCGTTTCGTACTGAGGTGAAAAGGAACACAGTTTGTCCCGGACTTCAGCTACAATGAAAAAGACACAAAGCTGAAGCTGCACAGCTGCCTCTTCTTCTCTCATTCTCTCCCGTTTCTACTTCAATCACGAAACTGATCAATGATCAGCTGATCGGCTTTTCTCTCTTGTTTATTTATCGCCCACTTTGCGCCAGAAAGAGGAAACCAGCGGATGTCGCGCTAAACAACAGCAGCACGTTTAAGCTTGATCAGCTGTTGTTAGAATTTATTTAATATTAATTTCTAGTATCAGCTGATGTTTGCTGGAGCCACAGCTGTAAAGCTGCTGGTCATGATATCAGTTTGGTTATCTGGTGAGAGGGAAACATGCAGATGAAACCAGGAGATGTCCTTACTGAATCATCAGAGCTGAACAGGTGATGTAGAAACAGGTTTACCTTTTAGGTGACATGAATGAGTTGAAGGAAGTTATGAACTGTTTCTGAGAGACAAATAACACCAGGATTCTTTTTCACGTAGCTGACAGCTGGTAACTGTGCAGGGGCGGATCTAGCAAAGTGTTGCCAGGGGCCAGGTAGGGCATTAACAGGGAAAGGGGTGACAAGGAAATACTTTTCTTTATTATTCTCATTTAAAATGTCTAGCTTTTAAAAAAATAATTATCTGAGTCTTACAACAAACAATTGATAGATTGATACATATATACCATCAGAACAGTGTACATCACTGTCACAACAGTGTTTGTTTTCATTCAAAGGCTTTATGATTTTTCCTATAATGGTGGGCGGTCTCTAGTCAAAATGCCGGGGACGATTTTTTTGTCCCAGTCCAGCTCTGTATGCAGCTCATCTGCAGTCTGGTGTTACCTACATCTTCCTATTCAGAAGGCAGAATTTCCAAGTTCTGAGTACAATCAAAAGCACCACGACTGCAGTTTTTGTGTTGGATGTAAAAAGCAGGCTAGAATCATGGCGGTGGTCAACGACGGTCCAGGCGTGGGATTTCTCTCGTGGAAATGTGCACATTATTTTTTCCTTTCTATTGGTAGGTGGCACAGTGCACTTGTGGCAAGTAAGCAAGCTAGAAGACTGGCAGTCTGGCTGGGTATCCAGTTATGGAAGCAACACATTAACAAGAGAATTCTGAGTAAAACCAAAGTTACTTTCCCTAGTAACTAGTTACTCTGAAAGTAACGAGTAACTTGAAGTAACTGAGTTACTTTTTTAGAGAAGTAACTAGCAATGTAACTAAGTTACTAATTTAAAGTAACTTACCCAACACTGGTTGTAAGTTTTACCTAACACTGGCCATCACTCCCATTGTACAGCCAAATGTTACTAATCGAAGTGTGAACTTCGGGGTTGATTTTTAACTCATGATTCTCGGTTTGAAGTACATTCACCAATTTGTTAAGAATTTACCAGACACTTCCATACCAAAGTGCCTCATTTTCCAAGGCTCAAGAATAATTAGACAAGTGACTGACAAGCAGTATCATGGACATGAGAGGCCTGTTCCCTCATTGTTGCATGACAGATTAAGTAGATAAAAAGTCTCGAGTTGATTTGAAGTGTTGAATTTGCATTTGCTGTTCACTTGAACTTTTAATATGAGGTCCGAAGTGCTATCGATGAAGGTGGAGGAGGCCATAATAGGCTGAAAAACCAAAATATCAGCAAGACAGTAAAAACTATGGCACTGCCCAAATCACCAATCTGAAAAATTCTTAAAAAGATGGAACAGCAACACCAAAAGGCATTTTTTTTATGAACACTGAGATTAAAAAATGTTGCAAGTTTGGATGTCAAACTGGCAGTGCAGAATGTTTAGTTTTACATAAGCTGCCAAATGAGTAAAGCCAATAGAGCTTTTCCCACTTCACTGCAAATACAATTTGCCACAACCAAATGTGGCCACTTCACCACCCACAAATATTCACTGCATCAACAAGCTATCAGGACCACATACTTCACGGGGATTTGTTTTCCAACACACTTCTCCAAAATGTTTTAAGAAGTAGGTTGCACTAAATGCTTGGTCTCAGAAAGCATCTGACGTATGACTAATAATTCTAGCAATCAGCTTTGACATATGTATCTTTATTCATGTAGTATAATTTGCCTAAACTGCATCATCTCTTGCCATTAGTCGAAGGGCACGTTTGCGCATATACACACACACAAATTTATATTGACAAACAGGTCTATGTTTTCATTGTCTGTCCCCTTCTATTTTCTGTTATACACATCCCACAAGGCAAAGGCAGAGGTACAGCTGGGAGAATGCCATGCTGTCAGCACATCAATGAAAACATTACTTTCATTAGGCCCCATTATATCACCACAGACATCCTTGTTAAAATGTCATTTGCTAATTTCTTTCAGTGCTCATTTCCACCCTGCTGTCCCAGCTGGATTAACATATTATTTATTAGGATATGAAAGAAAACAAGCTCAAAGTCGATTAGCTAAAGTAAACAAGGACATAGAATGGAAAAAATAGGAGGTACACTTTCTTCATACCTCACTTATCCACAGGATAAGGGTGGAGGAGTTCTTAAAATGCAATTACCTTTGGGGTGTATTCATAGGAAAGGTCACTGTGGTACTCACATTACTTTAATGTGGTGCAATCTTTCTGTCATTAATTGCCAAAAAGCAATCAGAAAATTGACTGACGTGATAACAGTGATTTTTTTTTTAGTGCAGACCATTTGTATGTAACAGATTTATTTGGTTTCTATATCACATTAACAAGTACAAGTTGAGTTCATAAAAATATCTATCATTTTGCCTGGGTGACAAAAGTTGAATTATGCACGGGTATGTTTGGTATGTGGGCTGCATGCTGATAAACATGTCAGTAGGTGGTCTACACATGTATGGGACATAATCAAGAACACTGATAAAAATAACATTACATGTTAACATATTAAAATGGATAATTTTCTGCCCTTAAAATAACTCATAGAACAGACAGAAAAACTGTCAGTGATTTGAAGATCATGGACTTGCTTGCAGCTCTGTGACTGAGCTTAGATGTTTTAATGTTCAGAGTGACAATATAACATGCAGATGCCTAGCAGGTACAGCATTTACCATGTTATCATTTTATAGTACTAACATTGATGAATAACCAATACAGAGCACAGATGACAGGTTTTCAGGTATTGGATCATAATCAGACTTTGCCAGGTACTGATTTAGAAAATATCTAGAAAACAAACAGCAACCAGTTCACTAATTATGAAAGAGTTTTTGATTAAAACAGCATTGCCATGGTGACATGGAGGGAAAATCAAACTATCACCAAAAAGACCCAAACATCTGGCATTTTGTTTCTTCTCAGTGATAATCAAAGTCAGCTTTGATTTCTGACTAAAAATGAAATAAAAATAAATGTAGTAAATGTAACTCGTAAAAGAGAGTAAAGAAGGATTTAGCACTCACTCACTTTTGGAGTACTTACAATCAACAGTTCTTACTGCAGTTGGTTGCTTTGATTCTAAAGAAGCATTACAGAGGATTGTAAAGCTTTTCTCCTTTCAAACATTGCTTTCTAAAACCTGTGAAGTCCAGAATAGACTGATGAATAATGTAAGTATTGTAGTTTTAAAAACTGAATTATCACCACTTTGAATTATTTTAAAACTATAGTGGACTCATCTTTTTCCTATTTTGGGTTTTAGGATGCTTTATGTGGGTCTACTGGTTTTTCAAGTATCTCTGTGTGTATGTATTAAACCCAATGTGTCTGCTTCTTCCCGCCTACGAACCTCACAGTAGACTGCTGTGTATAAAGGCACTCTCTTTCTGGATGGCTGCCTACTGAAGTGGGATAAACCAGAAGCCTCAGTAGTTCCAAATCGGTTTGGGCCAGTGCCACTGCAAAGCACATTTCTGTGTCTGCAGGATGCCGTTTGCAGAGCATTGTTACTGTTATTTTTGAGTTTTGCCTTAAACTGCAAGATACACACAGACTGTTTTACATCATCTGCAGAAAAACTTGGAAATTTATTTTTCTCAGGAAGAGTAAAATCAAAGACACTGTGGTTAAAATGCATAAAGTGGATAGATTTGTCTTGGTAAGACATTATAAACACATAATGCGCGCACAGAGTTGCTCCTTTACAACTCAATTCATTTACAGTTTAAGATATGATCATAATAAGTTTTAAAATACCCTGTTTAAAATTTTATTTTCATTTTTCATTTTAAAATATGCAACAGTAATAGCAAAATGCATTAAAAATATTTGTAGCCTAAAGATGCAAATAGAAAAAAAACACTTAAACTTGAACTGACTTCAGAAAATCAGCATTATCACTGACTGTGAATCTCTCCACTGTTTACAGTCATAAACTGGCACAAGAACAGTTAGAAGTGGACGTGCACACAAGAGATTTACAAAAATAAAATTGAATTTAGTGAAACTGAACTAAACTAAATAGAGGAAGTGTGAAGGTCAACAATATTTGCAATGCAAGCAGACGATCGATGTGTGTCATATGCTCTGTGGGGCCGTTGAAGGTGCAAACACAAAGGAAGGTTAATGCCAGGTGGATGGAAGAGAGAGAATCATAGAGCCAGAGTGAGCTGCACTAGCTGACAACCCTCTCATGTCAGGCAGTGTCCCTCTAAGGTAGAGCTGGATTGCCTCCAAGACTGTTGGAGGGGCATCACAATTGGGAAGTGAGCAGTGAGACAAAGTGTAGTGACATTTCGCTGAACTTAAAAAGCCACTGAGGTACTGCTACTGTGAAAATGATAATAACTCCTGCTCTGAAACAGTGGACACAGTTTGTCTACATGTATGTGTGTGTGCATAACAATATAACAATTTATCCAGACTGACCTGATGTTTGTTCTGCAATAGTGCACTGTTACCCTTACATGACACGGAACAAAAATTCCCTAAAAGGAAAACATTAGACACAGGCGTGACGTAGAGTATGCAACATATTTTACTATACAACACTAAATCTATGTCTGTTTGTCTGTCTGCAAACTTCTTCCACATGATCAGGAGCTTAGCAACAAAACTTGGCTCACGTATTAGACTCCTGAAGGCTCTTATCTACATCACACTATGGTTTCATAATGTTGCTATAGCCACTCGCCAAAGGACTAAAATGATCTACCTGTAGTGTTTATACAGCTATGACCTTATAAAAGCATCTTTTTTTAAAATCTAATTTATAACCTAATTCACTAATTTACAGGTGGGTCACTTTTCCTGTGGTACGATATCATGGTAAATTATACTGCGCACCTAACCCGCTCAGGAGGCTGCTCTTAAGCAGGTTACGTTTAAGATAAGAGCTCAAGATGTACAGAATCACTGTAACGAAACACCTGGTAAATGGCAGCATCATTATCGGATGATCCTGTGTGCTTTGGTGCATAGATGGGAAGAGGTTCTCTAGTAAACATCTACTGTAAAGTCTTTGCCTTTCGATGACACGATCTATAGGACCATCAGAAAATTTGCTTTTTTTTTCTCCTGGTGGCGAGGAATTTTAAATGCATTTAAATTATGTTTTTAGAGTATATTCTCTGAGATTATTTAACACTGCCTGGTTTGCAGCTGAAAGAATGGCTGAAATTGCATATTATATATAAAATTGAAATTGTAAAGTATTTTGTTCATTTCTAATTGTTTGATTTTAATGCTCTGACTGTGTTTCCAACCAATACAGAGTTTATTTATTAAAGTCTATGGTCTGAGCTGTTTTTTAAAATGTTTTTATTTAATATTCCATTGTATTACTTTTTGCATGATGGGCCAATACAGTGTAGCAGAAAATCTGACCAAGCGTGTCCCTGACCCTAAAAATCACATCTTTCTTTAACTTATTTTCGTTTATGCTATGTGGGAGCATTCGGTCCTTTTTTAGTCATGCTGTGGTGACCTGTGTACTTTAGCACTGTGACCCAGACAGTTATGCCAGCAGGAGCATAAACTCCTGATAAATACACCAAATCTGGACAGGTCAAGGGTAGTTGCCAGAAATTTTGGATGACCTCTTGCTGAGGCTGAGAATTTGGGATAGGAGTAGCACAGCAATAAGACAATTAATAAAAACGTAGCTTGGAATATCTCCACATGGGGCAAAGGGGTTTAGGAAGATGATTTAGGGCATAGGCACATTAGGCATCGTTTGATACCATATGTGTGGAGAAATAATTACCCTGCAGAAGAACAGTGCACAGGCAAAATTACCATCACATTTATGAAATGTCTGCACTGGCCAGTTTTGTTGGCCTTTGTGAACCATCTGTATGTTACCTTTCTAACTTCTAAACATATTCTACCTGTAATCTGAATACTGCCATGCCCCCATTTCTCCATATAAGCAAACAATTTTAGCTTAAGGTGAAGTGGGAAAAGCAGAAAAGAGAGAAGTCAGCACCGCTAGGGAAAAAAACCAAGAGAATCTGCAAGTGAAAAAATTGAAATAACTGTTTCTGAGCTGTGCCTGAATGTAGTAATGGAGCTTCTTAATAAAGATTCCCTTGAGTTACTCACCGTTGCCTAAGTTAATGTGGAAACTTTTTTTTTTAAGTTGATATGAAAAAATCCACCACTCTACATTTATCTGCCAGTTAAACAGATATGAATATTTACAGGTTGTAGGATGCTATATTGAGTGCTAATATCTATGGACTAAGCAATGACTCACATGTGGAAAGTATAAATGGGCACAAGAGACTCGCATACACTAAAAGATACACTAAAATTAAATTATATCCCTTAGATATTTTTAAACTAGGGACATATTGGAAAATACTTATGAAAATGCTATGAGGGATAATGGATGCAATTTAGTTGGCAATTGTTGTAAATTGCTCTTGACAGCATCATTAGGTATATGCCTCAAAAGTAAACAGTGTTTTCATCATATCTCCATATCTGCTCTAAGTACAGAAATCTGCAGTTTAATCATCTGTGCCTTTGTGAAACACCATCAGGAGGGTGGCTTTGACAAACACCCCTGCTGCCTCTACTGCTAAAAGGCAAAGACAAAACGTGCTGCTTTCTTGTGATTTAACAGCTATTACTTACCCATGCCTCTGAAGACAGGCTAAAAGATAAACATAACACGGCGTTCTACTGGGCCATAAAAACTCTTGTTATCATGTAGGGAAGAGGGATTGCAGTCTCAGTGGTCGCACAGGTTCATTGGTGCAAATTTGATTCTTATTCCCTTCACTCTGCTCGAGAGCGCAGCGTGAGAAGGTCGTCTCTTCCCTGCCTGCTGCTGCTGCTGAATGATTTCTAGTTGAACTGTAGTGTTGCATGTCTTCACATGGAGACTATGCAATGGCACAAGGCAACATATCAATTACCCCCACCCAACTCGGGAGTATCACACACATGAGATCAGAGTTAGAAAGGAGGCCGAAGAGGAACTTTTTTCGTATCCAACTGAGGCAGAAAGAAAAAGAAAAATGGACCACAATTTCTGAGAATAAAGTTCTATTGAAATGATGTCTTTATAAGAGATCAGTATCCCATTTCTAATAATTTTTTTTAATTATATATAATATTTAAAATTTTGCCATGACAGTAAATAGACAGTGTGCATAGGATGTTAGCACCTCGGTTATTCACTACATCAGTGAATAAGAGACTGATGAGATTAAACCCCTTTCCTCTATTACAATGTATCAGTCACACACCATATAGGACAAAAACCAGGAAAAATGGCATGGTTGGTAAGTCAATGCACCAAACTGGTCTGGGACCAGTTCCAAGTAATTGAGGCAACCAACTGGTCGCCCAGAGGTTGAATGTGCAGCACCCTCCACTTCTGCGCTACTGCTTTCCTTCGCAAGCTTGATAAAGGTTTGTAAATAATTGCCATGTAATGCACAAACACAAATAGAGGAACTGGAGTTACTGGACATGAATAGAACTTTTATTAACCAGGGTATAAAGTGCTTCACAGAAAGAAAATTTAAAAATATTATTAATTGAAAGAACTAATTACACATTAAAAAAACACATTAAAAGCTCCCTGTTAAGCGCAAGAGCTACTCCAAATGTTGACGTTTTATGCTGATGTATTGTTAATATGGAAATCTAGTGAAGTATATTCATCTTTTTGTGTAATTGTGAATTCATATACTGTTGTGTTTAAAGAGCTCAAATAAAGAAAGTGCTTATGTCTCATAATGACTGATATATTGCTTTAAAGTTTAGAGTTTAAGTTTGAATTTAAAGTTTAAAGTTTGCTGTGTGATTTTGCACAATTTATGGTGTCATTGTGATGTCTCGGGGCACTGTACTGAAAAAGCTCTCTTCATACCCTTGCATATGATATATTACTCCCTATGGTTTCTTGAAATTTTTTTAAAGGTCATCTTTGACCTTGAGCGCTAACAATGAAGATCAAATGCTTAGACAACTTAGAACACGTCAGGTTTTACGGATTTTCACAAATTAAATCAGCCAGAGCTATTATTGGTATCTACCATCGCACAAAAATTGAAAAAGATATCTTGAAAACTGTGGATGCTAGACTGCTAACAAACAGATAAACGAACAGACAACAAATAAAGATATTGGCATTCTGATTTCAATGGTAAGATTTTGGAGATCTTGGAATAACCAGCAGAGGCCTGTTTATCAATCTAACTAAACACTTTCGCACATAAGGGACCAAAGTCATCTAGTTCTTTAAGAGTCATTAATAAGAATTTTAAATCAATTTAAAAATAATAGGCAGACAGTGTAAAAGTGTAAAAAAAAGAAAAGAAAAAAAAGCATTATGTAGTGAAAACTGGTAGGAGATGAGAATGATGCTGACATTTTTAGAAGAGTGGACAATCTGTTCACGTGTCTTCAGCGTCAAGTTAGCACTCCAGAAGAGGAGGAAGCCTGAAGTTAGTGAGGTTTTTTTTTAAAGTGGCAGGTAATTTCATATTCAAACTTTCTATCAGCTTAACAAACATCAGCAAACACACAAACTGTTTGCATGCAGTTTTGCTCACAGTGTGTTGCTAGTTAAAGGCTCAGCTGCTGTATTTCACAGGGAGAGAAAAGTACGAGAGCCAACTTCACTCGAAGAACGATGTAGGAAGGCAGAACAGGAGAGGAAGAAGAGAGGTTTTATTTAAAGGTAAGGACAGCTGGGTGACACTTGATAAACTGCAAATGTAATGTGTCATCATTTTAATCATATATTGGATCTAACTATGATGTGTTCTAATATATTACGTATTTTCATTTTTACGAGACATCCTGCTAAACAAACTGACTATACTAACTCTATGTTATTCAAATTTTGCATGACAATTCTGGTTAGTTTTGTGCAGGAGAAACAGGTAAGCTTGCATTAGAGCACTGTGTGCGACTGGTGCACGGTGGCTGTGGTGCTCAGGCTCAGAGTAAGGTTTACATTAAGTGTAGCAGAGAAGTTGCATTTAAGATGATGCTGCTTAGATTCATTCACTTCCAAGTTTATACTAACTGTATACAGTCTAGTCTAAAGACAGTGTACTCTCAGTGTAGAGGATGGAAATCAGCCATGATAGCTGTGAAACATCTGCTGACATCTTGTTGTTTTCAGTTGTGTAAATCCACAAAGAGCAGCAGGTCAGCTGATCACAGCATGTGGACTAAGAAGCACCTCACAGATCTTAGTGTTCCCCCTCTTGCTTTAACTCCTGCCTGTTCTCATTTTACTGTTTAGGTGTACTATATATTGTATTCTCATGTATTCTAATATTATTTTAGTATTACATTAATATAGTACTAGGTTCAATTACCTAGAATTGTCCTTCAAGGAGCTACTGTATACTTTCTTGCTTTGTGCACATTTCAGGGCTGCTACTTTTTCACTTTTACTTCAGTAAAGTACTGAAGAAACTTGAGTATTTTTTAACACAGGTATCTTTACTTGTACTTAAGCAAAGAAAATCTGCTGATATTTACATATACAAGCCTAATAAACTAAACACACAAAACACTAAGATCAATAGCTGGATTATTTTCCGTGATATAGGCATCTAGAATTTAAATGCCATACCCATTGCTATCTGGTTACAGGGCTAAAACTTGACACTTCTTATTCTTTGTTGTTGTCAGTGTTACGAAGTGATTTTATTCCTTTCTGATGAATAATTTAGGTTCTTGCACATAAGTTGCTGAGCATACCTTCTGACACTCTCTTCATTATAACCAGCAACAGAATGAGCCCTAACACCTGTCATTATTACTTACACCTCTGCTGCAATGATAGTAATTTGCTTGCACTTCACTTTAGCCACTAACAGAAACTGCAAAAAAAATGTAGATGTGTGACATTTACATTTATAGCCGTTACTTTTTTTTACTTTCAACTCTAATGGCAAACCTGAAATAATATGGATTTCTTTTATCTGCTGCGTAAGCACCAAAACTTGTGACGAAAGTATCACAGTGGTGTCTCTCATTAGTGATTTGGCCACATGTTGCATCAGCAGCCCACAGAAACTGACTGCACTGTACTGATCTAAAGTTATTTTTTCAGCTACGATAAAATATTTATTCAGCACAGAATCAAGGAGGAGTGTGAATCCGAACTCCTGCTGCTGCCTTGACTGTAGGTAAAATCTGTCCTTCTCAGCTCTGGTCACAACTTGCCAACCGCAAACCAAAAAAACACCTTTGTCGTGTAATATATGTCATTTAATGTTTTAGCATATTAACTGCAATCGGGTGAGTTTCAAAAGCTGGCAGGGAACACTTGATCTCATGTATTTCTTCGATCAGACATTCCCTGATCTGCATAAAAAGTGCCAATTCTTAGATTTTCAGTGTAGCAGTTATTGGTTGGCATTTAGCACTTGCTTTGGACCGTCTTCAGCAGAACAACAGTGCCTGTTGTTTGTTCAAACAGTTAATGTTTGCAGTTGCCTGACAAGTGAGCTGTTTCGTCTGTGGAGATAATGACTGTCCTCCCTTGGAAAAAGAGTTCTCGCTCTCTGTTGCCCGCTCAAACAATGAATTATATTTACTTTCTGAAGCAAAACATGACCTGCGGTGACATTCTCTTACTGCTTGCATTTTTTAAATGAGAGTATAACATAAATAGACAAGAGGGACAAAGGCTCTGTTTACTTGCAGTCAGAGGTGGTAGGTGACACCAGTGAAGTACAATGAAGTACTCTGTACTTATTTATAACAGCCTTTTTACTGCTAGTATCCAAGAGCACAATTCAAGGACTGTCTAACTGCTGTCAAAAACATGAGAAAGTTGAAGAAATAAAGTGAATAAAAAAAGTCATGTTTTGGTGTGTTACACAGAGACAGTAGTGAAAAAGAAAATTTTCGCAGGACTTGGAGCTTGTAGAACTGCCTATGGCAGCAATAATAGAAGTAATCATTTTCAGTATGACTTTATCGGTCTTTCACATTGTTTTGGAGGAATTTTGGCACACTCTTCTTTATAACATTTCTTCAGTTTATTGAGGTTTGAGGGCATTCATTTGTGTATAGCTCTCTTAAGGTCTTACCACAGCATTTCATTTGGGTTGAGTTCTGGGCTTTGACTGGCCCATTGCAATAGCCTTTTCACCATTCTGTTGTAAATTTGCTGCTGTGCTTGGGATAACTGTCCTATTGCATGACTCAGCTGTTGGACAGATGGCCTTGCATTTTCCTGTAGAGTACTTTGGTACACAGAGGAGTTCCTGGTTGTCTCAGTGACCGCAAGGTTCCCATGTCCACCATGTTGCTTGATGGTTGTATCAGGTGTTTGTGCTGATATGCTGTGTTTAGGTTTTGCCAGCTTTGATGCTGTGCACTATGGTTACACATCTCCACTTTGTCCTTGTCTGTCCAAAGGATATTGTTTTTCTTGTTGTTTGTTTAGGTGCAGCTTTGCAAACCTAAGCTGTGCTGCCATGTTTGGAAACGTTGCGAAAAGGCTTTTTCTTTCAGTGTCTAAAGTGGTTAACGCTCCAGCAACAGTTGTGGTATAAAGAAGAACTTTATTATGTAAGCACAGGTCAGAATCTATGTTGTGCTAACCGAGGCTGTTGGCCAGAATTCAGTTGACTTAACTCAAAAATTTTCTTCGCTTCCATGCGGTAGAGTCTGAGATGTAGCTTTAAAAATTAATCTGAGCAGCATCTGATTTTGGTCAGAATTTGCTAGAACATCCATTCTTAGAAGCATTGTGGCATTGTGTTAATGCACACCTGGAGGCTCCAGATGTGCTAATTGCCAAAACAACTGCTTTTATAGACAAGGTGTCTGTCTCCTAAATTCAAACTGGAAGCCTGATATTTGAAGGCTCTGCCTCCCATTGTAGTTTTAGAAACTCCAGGAGCCACTAGTAAGTGTGCAGAGAGTAAAGTACTCTGTGGGATACTATAATGTTATTATTGTGTGTTTTGTGGACTCTTTACTGGACATCCTAGAGGTCCTTTCCCAGCATATGTTGTAACATTGAAAACAGTGGCCTGGCAGTCTTTTCTCTATGTTTATTACCGTTTGCAAAATAATACCAAATCAAAAACTGTGCTGATGTCAAGAAATACTTTCACCATTGAAATTATACAGAGTGTTGATCTTCTGTGGCTATGTTCACAATCAGGAGCAATAACTCTTTCATCCATGTTTTCGCCCAAACTAAAAGTGTTCCACATTAGCAGCCTACATGTTAATCTAATCCTATCTAAACGTGACTAATTTTAAGTTACAATGTTACTATGAAACATACAGTAATTTAATTTCCACTTAATTTTCTGCATAATTTAATTTTTCAGGATGTAAACCCTCTTCAGACTGGTTTAATGACCACTTTGGTGATAATTTAAAGTTATAAGTCATTATTTAAATTTTAATTTGTTTTATAAATTGCATCACAATTAAAGCTGATAAAGAGTTGAAGAAAACAAAATCACAACAGACAAGAGAACAGCAACTGAATATTTTAAAATTAAGGTAAATAATATAAAGGTGATTAAGTACAAGTAAAAAGGGACAACAATCAATATTTTGAACATTAGATATTTGATCCATCCACAAACATAGACATTACTTTGTACTTTTCCGCTTCAGAAAACAATCAAAACTGTATTTTTATATGTTTCCACTATCCCATCCCTCCACCAGAGTTTTGAGAGATTGCCCCAAAGCCTTTTTCTTCCCTTACTGTGCCCTGTCTTGGTACCATATCATACGCCTGAAAAAAGATGAACCATTAATACTTTATAGGCTCTTTGGAGAATATTATGTTCAAACTTTCTCAAACTCAAAAAAGTTTTATTTGACAGTTAAATTACACTGTTTGGGAAAATGTTGCCCACGTTGTTGCCGGTGTTTATGAGGGAGCATCCTTAAATTTCATCATGTTTTTCTAGGGTTAACGATTCATTCACATCACAGGCGAGTCTCTGCTTAAACTGGGTTTATGATCTCTTATAGATCTCTTATAGATTATGTTCAGTGTGGGAATAACAACCAAGATGAAGAATCAAGTACTTCTAGTATTGTTAGGATCCCTGGGTCATCGACCCAGTGGTTTGTGTTTTGGTTCTTTGAGTTTGTTATTTCATTATATTCTAGTTTTGCTTTTTGGGTTTTTGGATTATTCTTAGTTTGGGTTCTCTGGGTGGGTTCTGTTAGAGTTTTAGTGTTCTGGTTTTCTGTCTGTGATTCTGAGTTGCTGTCTCCCCTGTTTGCTGTATCCCCACGTCCAGTCAGTGTCTGTGTCTGCCCTGGTCCCACGTCTTTGTTCCCTTTGTTATAATGCCTGCCTGTGAGTCTGTGTTATGTTTCCTGTTTTACTTTGAAAGTCCATGTCTCATGTTAGTGTATCTGGTTTTGCTCTCCTTGTCTCGTTAGTCCTGATTTGCCCCAGCTGTGTTTCCCTCCTGTTGCCCATTCCCTGATTGCTCCCTCTGTGTATTTAAGCCCTGTGTTTTCCTGTGCTCTCTGTCGCGATCTACCCTTAACTTGCTGTGTGTTTTGTCTACGTAAGTGTATTTTGTATTCTTAGTTTTGTTACACTTTTGGGTTCAGCATTAAAGCTGTTTTGAGTTCACGTCTGTCTCCGTAGTCTGCACTTTGGGTCCTCTTCCTGTCTGCACACAGCCTACACCTAACAAGTATGAGCTGCAACAACTAGTTGATTGCACAATGAACCAGTCAATATCTAATCAAGCAAACATTTAGCTTAATTGTCACTGTATTAAGGCAATATGAGCCTAACCATGTTTATTATTATACATTTTTTAAATTAATTCAGTTTTATCCATAAATATTTACTTTATTTATTTATTTGGTCAAAATTTTTTGCCTTTTCTGAAAAGCTTCAATGGGAATAGACATGCTGGAAAATATATTACTCTTACTTCCTGAGCTTGCACTGTCATTTGTGGAAAATACGTGTGAAACTGCTGATTTCTTCTCGCTGTGACTGGGAGGGGCTGTGGCTCAGGAGGTAGAGTGGATTGGGAAGGTTGGTGGTTCAATCCCTGGCTCTCCTAGTCTGGATGCTAAAGTGTTGTTAGGTAAGACACTGATCCCTAAGTTGCCTCTGATGCCCCTCAGAGTGTGTGTGTAAATATTTGGCATAAGATACTTATATTCTGAAAAAGACGGTACCTAAGGCACACTTAAAATCCTTTTCTTTTTCTCAAAAATCAACAGCGCGCCTCGTAATCTGGTGCGCCTTATGTGTTAATTCTGGTTGTGCTTACTGACCTCGAACCGATTCTATGTAGTACATGGCGCTCAAAAATCTGTCAAAATGTTCTAGTAAAACTTTGGTAAGCTACAAAGCCGCACCGCTCGATGGATTGTCGGAGCATTACGGCTACCGTAGTCAGGAGCCTCGCGGAGTGATACGTACTGTGCTTCAACATAATATTATGGTGTGTGTATAAGGACCCCAAAATGGCACCTGTTAAGAGACATGCTTACGAAGCGGATTTCAAACTCAAGGCTATCAGTCACGCAGGAGAACATAGGAATAGAGCAGCTGCAAGAGAATTCAACATTAATGAATCAGTGGTACAGAAGTGGAGGAAGCAAGAAGATGACCTGCAATGTTTAGAGTTATTGTGAATGAGTTGAAAAAAGTTTGACTTATCTGACTGTTTTGTTTCACTTAATGCGCCTTATAATCCGGTGCGCAATAGAGTCAGAAAAATACGGTATACACAATGGTGCTTGGGTAAAGAAAGCACTTTGAGCACAAATTGAGAAGAAAATTGCTATATAATTTGATTGCTTTAAAAATAATTGCTCTACATTGCGGTTGTCTATTACTTTATCAAGGCTAAATCTGTTTTGGGATTGCATTACCCTTAAGGAGTTAAGGATGATACTGTGAGTTTGTCACATTAGCTTAAATAAACCTCAGACTGTGGACTCTCTCGAAAGCTGCAATAATCGCTAGATCAACTTAATCAAGTTACACTTGTTGTTGGAGGTAGAACTTTCATTGGCATCTTGTTGTATGGACCAAGTGGTGGAAGAGATGATGAGTACTGGATTCTTGTGGAGTATGGGGGGAGGATCATGGAGAGACATTACTGACAAACTTCACTGCACATAAAATGAACATGAGTTGCATTACTATGTAATAAAAAATCTGATTGTTCTAACTCACATCTACCACATTCCACCATTCACTGGCAGACAAATATATCTGACCCCATGCAGTGGGGTGATATTTGAGTGATATTTGACCCAGGCCTGTTTTCCTGTGGGATTGCTTTGGGGCGTTTGCAATCTTGTTAGTGTGAATGAAATTCATCCAGATGAGTCTGCTGAGGCAATTTAAGCTTTGCTGGCCCTCACGAGCTCATGAAGGCACACTGACGATTATGACTTTCCCACATAGGAAGAGACATCCAAGACTTTAATATAAAACAACTAAAACAAAGAATAAAGAAGTTAAATGTCTTTATCGAAAATCATGATTGTAAATATCTGCACTACAGTTATTTCACCATGTTATAGTGATTTGTAGCTTTGGCAACTAAATTTTTAATTTGCTTTTCTTTGTTTGCAAATAGTAACTATATACTTAAACTGTACCCATATCAAGCCCCGGTTAATCCTGAGGAGGCATGCACAGTTTGAATGCTGATTTTAGTTTAGCCTTGTGCATGGCACATAAACAGGAGTAAAATGATTTTATTACTTTTTTCCTGAGGCTCATGTGAAACAGTGTAACACTGTAACAGATGTAGACTTTGTGATGTGATCAGGATCTTTCCCATACTGTAGCAAGATGGACAGTTTCCCAGACTATTTCAGTCATCTTTTCCCTATTCCTTAGGGTGATTAGAAAGACTCTCAGGCAATGTTTATATTGAAAAAATCCCAAATGTCTGAAATATGAGCCTAAGTTTAATCATTTTTTCGAGTTATATCAAATTAACTGTATTCATTCAAGCAGATCTTTATCATACATTGTTTCATTGTTTCAGTATACATGTAGGTGTCGTGGTCCCTCAGTTGTCCTTGGCTGTCAGCTCCAGGTTTTGTTTTTCTTTCTTTGTGTCTTTCTCTGTTCTTGTCTCTCTGTACCTGTTTGTTTGTGTCTGTGTTTGAGGGCGGGACTCTTCACCGAATCCCGCCTCAGGCCGAACACACCTGTGCTTTCTGATGATCTTGCCAACAAGTCACTACTTAAGGTATTGGCTGAGGATCAGTCTTCGTTGAGCTACTCAGTTAATTCAATTTTAATTCAATTCTATTCAATTTTATTTATATAGCGCCAAATCACAACAAAAGTCGCCTCAAGGCGCTTTATATTGTACAGTAGATAGCACAATAATAAATACAGAGAAAAACCCAACAATCATATGACCCCCTATGAGCAAGCACTTTGGCGACAGTGGGAAGGAAAAACTCCCTTTTAACAGGAAGAAACCTCCGGCAGAACCAGGCTCGGGGAGGGGTGGCCATCTGCTGCGACCGGTTGGGGTGAAAAAAGGAAAACAGGATAAAGACATGCTGTGGAAGAGAGACAGAGATTAATAACAGATATAATTCGATGCAGAGAGGTCTATTAACATACACTGAGTGAGAAAGGTGACTGGAAAGGAAAAACTCAATGCATCATGGGAATCCCCGGCAGCCTACGTCTATTGCAGCATAACTAAGGGAGGATTCAGGGTCACCTGGTCCAGCCCTAACTATATGCTTTAGCAAAAAGGAAAGTTTTAAGCCTAATCTTAAAAGCAGAGATAGTGTCTGTCTCCGAATCCAAACTGGAAGCTGGTTCCACAGAAGAGGGGCCTGAAAACTGAAGGCTCTCCTCCCATTCTACTTTTAAATACTCTAGGGACAGCAAGTAGGCCTGCAGAGCGAGAGCGAAGTGCTCTAATTGGGTGATATGGCACTACAAGGTCATTAAGATAAGATGGGGCCTGATTATTTAAGACCTTGTATGTGAGGAGCAGGATTTTGAATTCAATTCTGGATTTAACAGGAAGCCAATGAAGGAAGCCAAAACAGGAGAAATATGCTCTCTCTTTCTAGTCCCTGTCAGTACTCTTGCTGCAGCATTTTGGATCAGCTGAAGACTTTTCAGGGAGTTTTAGGACATCCTGATAATAAAGAATTACAGTAGTCCAGCCTGGAAGTAATAAATGCATGAACTAGTTTTTCAGCGTCACTCTGAGACAGGATATTTCTAATTTTAGAGATGTTGCGCAAATGGAAGAAAGCAGTCTTACATATTTGTTTAATATATGCGTTGAAGGACATGTCCTGGTCAAAAATGACTCAAGGTTCCTCACAGTGTTACTGGAGGCCAAGGTAATGCCATCCAGAGTAAGAATCTGGTTAGATACCATATTTCTAAGATTTTCAGGGCCGAGTACAATAACCTCAGTTTTATCTGAATTAAGAAGCAGAAAGTTAGCGGCCATCCAGGTCTTTATGTCTTTAAGACATTCCTGCAGTCTAACTAATTGGTGTGTGTTACCTGGCTTCATGGATAGATAGAGCTGCGTGTCATCTGCATAGCAGTGAAAATTTATGCTATGTCTTCTAATGATGCTGCCTAGGGAAGCATGTATAATGTAAACAGAATTGGTCCTAGCACTGAACCCTGTGGAACTCCATAATTGACCTTAGTGTGTGAAGAGGACTCTCCATTTACATGTACAAATTGGAGTCTATTAGATAGATATGATACAAACCACTGCAGCGCAGTACCTGTAATACCTACAGTATGTTCTAATCGCTCTAATAGGATATTATGGTCAACAGTATCGAACGCAGCACTGAGGTCTAGCAGGACAAGCACAGAGATGAGTCCACTGTCAGAGGCCATAAGAAGATCATTTGTAACCTTCACTAAAGCTGTTTCTGTGCTGTGATGAGCTCTGAAACCTGACTGAAACTCTTCAAATAAGCCATTCCTCTGCAGATGATCAGTTAGCTGTTTGACAACTACTCTTTCAAGGATTTTTGATATGAAAGGAAGGTTGGAGATTGGCCTATAATTAGCTAAGACAGCTGGGTCTAGAGATGGCTTTTTAAGTAAAGGTTTAACTACAGCCACCTTGAAGGCCTGTGGTACATAGCCGATTATTAGAGATAGGTTGATCATATTTAAGATTGAAGCATTAATTAATGGCAGGACTTCTTTGAGCAGTTTTGTAGGAATGGGGTCTAAAAGACACGTTGATGGTTTGGAGGAAGTAATTATTGAAGTTAACTCAGAAAGATCAATTGGAGAAAAAGAGTCTAACTCAACATCGATGGTACTAAAAGTAGCTGTAGACGATATTACATCTGTGGGATGATTATTGGTAATTTTTTCTCTAATGATAAAAATTTTATTTGTGAAGAAGTTCATGAAGTCATTACTAGTTAACGTTAAAGGGATTGTTGGCTCAACAGAGCTCTGACTTTTTGTCAGCCTGGCTATAGTGCTGAAGAGAAACCTGGGGTTGTTCTTATTTTCTTCAATCAGTGATGAATAGTAAGATGTTTGGCTTTGCGGAGGGCTTTCTTATAAAGCAGCAAACTATTTCTCCAGGCTAAATGATGATCCTCTAAATTTGTGACACGCCATTTCCTCTCCAGCTTACGAGTTATCTGCTTTAGGCTACGTGTTTGAGAATTATACCACGGAGTCAGGTACTTCTGATTTGAGACCTTAGTTTTCACAGGAGCTAAAGTATCCAGAGTCGTACGTAGTGAGGAGGTAAAATTATTAACAAGATAATCGACCTCTGTTGGAGTAGCGTTCAGGTAGCTTCTCTGTGTTGGTACAGGGCATTGAAGATGATAACAGTGGGTGGATTATATTCTTAAACTTAGTTACAGCACTTTCAGAAAGACATCTACTTTGATAAAGTCTACTCTCCACTGCTGTGTAATCAATTATTGTAAATGTAAATGTTATCAGGAAATGATCAGACAGCAGAGGGTTTTCAGGAAACACTGTTAAATGTTCAGTTTCTATGCCATATGTTAAAACAAGATCTAGAGTGTGATTAAAGTGGTGGGTGGGTTCTTTTACATTTTGAGAGAAGCCAATTGAGTCTAATAACAGATTAAATGCGATGTTGAGGCTGTCATTTTTAGCATCTACATGGATGTTAAAATCACCCACAATAATTATTTTATCTGAGCTGAGCACTAAATCAGATAAAAAGTCTGAGAAATCAGAGAGAAACTCTGTGTAAGGCCCAGGTGGACGATAGATGATAACAAGTAAGACTGGTTTCTGAGTTTTACAGCTGGGGTGGACGAGGCTAAGCATCAGGCTTTCAAATGAATTAAAAGTCTGTCTTGGTCTTTCGTTAATTAATAGACTGGTGTGAAAAATTGCTGCCACACCGCACCGCCCCCTCGGCCTGTTAAAACCCCGGCTCCTGCTTCTTTATGTGTTTTTTCTCTGCTTCTGCCTCTGTGGATTTTTACCGTCTGTTTCCTGAGCACAGAATTCTGGATTCCCTTCCCGTTTGTGGATATCCTAACCCTGACTCGAGAGAGAGTGTGAAATGTAAATATTGCATGTGTAGATTTCCTTCCTCCCTGGAGCACAGTTTCCCTTGTTACCTTGTGATTGTTGTATATATGTATTACTTTACTGTATAATACTTGCAGTGAACTCTGATCTCTTGAGTCCTGTGCATGAGTCCATCTGCCCAGTAGCCTTGACAGTGGGGGCTTATCTCCAGGGTTTGTTTGCTGCCAGAAAGTTTTGAACATAGTCAAGTCAAAGATAAATCCTAGGCTGTGACCAGACACATCTTGACCTAAGGTCTTTAGATATTTAGGGATTTGCAACATCATACATACATACATCATACACCATACTTACTCAGGGAACCTTTGGTTGATCAGGCCTTGACTTGTTAACCTTTAGCTTTGGCACATGGACCATTTATCCTGATCCAAAGCCATCTAGAGATCTTTTGTCCTTTTGTGCCTGCACGGTGGACTTGAATGCTTTCTTTTTTGCAGTCCCTGTGATGCCGAGTACCATCAAGATGTTGGACAGTGAAACCTCTGTACCCAAATGTTTGTGAACTTACAGCATGCCTAGCCTCTCCTCTCACACAACTCCACTGCATGTTTTTAAAATGTTTTCTTTCTATTGCCTCCTCCATGTGGTCCTCCCAGAGAGGACCATCAGCTCTAAGATGAGCACCTGCTTGGAGAAGACTGATGTAAGCACCACATCTGGACTCAAATAAGTTTCCATTACATGCCAATGCTTTGGGAACTTGAACTGACCTACAAATCCCAGTAGGGCTACTTTATGTCTGCTCTAGGAAAAATTGTCATAACTGTTGTGATCTCCTAACAGTTCATCCAGCACCACCATAAGGCAAAATTTAAAATCTGATCCTGAAACTGGGATAATGGTTGGGTTTAGTTATACAAGACAGATCAAGTTATGGTACCACAACTTACTTGAACTGAGTTTTAGGTTACTGCCAGAGGTAATGGTAGATATATGTCAAATCTGTTATAATACTGACACAACAGAGTGGCAAGTTTTGTGTATAGTGCAGTGAAAAAGCATGACCCCTTTCAGAGTTTTTATTTTTTAGCATATTTGTCGCACGTTATGTTTCAGATCACCCAACAAATTTTAATGTTAGAAAAAGTTAACCCGAGTAAGAGTTCAAAAAAACTTTCGTCTCATCAGTCCACATAATATTTTCCCATAAGTCTTCATCAAGATGTTTTTTGGCAAATGCGAGATGAGTCTTTGTGTTCTTTTGCAGTGTTTTTTGCCTTGTAACTCTTCCACTGAATGCCATTTTTGCTCAGTCTCTCTCCAATTGTTGAACCATGAACACTGACCTTAACCAAGACAAGCGAGGCCTGCAGTTCTTTAGATGTTGTTCTGGTTTCTTTTGTGACCTCCTGGATGAGTGGTTGATGCAGCTTTGGTAGGCTGGCTCCTGGGAAGGTTCATCACTGCTCTAGGTTTTCTCAGTTTGTGGAAATTGGCTCTAACCGTGAGTTGCTTGCATCCAGAAGCCTTAGAAATGGCTTTTTTTTAAAACCCTTTCCAGAGTAATGTCAATGACTTTGTTTTTCATGTGTTTCTTTAGACTGTAGCCCGTTTCATTGCTTTTTGACATCTTTTTACCCTCCTTCACTTTTTTAGACAGGCTCTGCTGAAGTGATTTCTTGATTTAACAGGTCTGTCAGTAATCAGACCTGGGTGTGGCTGGTAAAATTGAACTCAGCCTTCCTAAAATGTGGTTAATCCCAGTTAGTTTGTGATTAGGGGGAATGACTTTTTCACATAGGGCCATGTAAGTTTGGATACCTTTTTCGCTTATTAAATGGAATCATCATTTAAAAACTTCATTTTTTATTTACTTGGGTTGTCATTGTCTAATATTAAAATTTGTTTAATTTGAAACATTTAAGTGCAAAAAATATGCAGTGCACATCTGTGACACCAGTTAATTTTTCTTATAAACTCATTTCTGCTTAAAAACAGATTATTTTAAGTAGAAGTATTTGTAACTTCTATAATTTTCACTTAGTTTCTTTGAATTGCCTCAAAAAACATTTAGGACAGACTGAGATATCTTTTGTCAGTGAGACTGCATCTCTAACCACCAACGGAGGTGGCTTGACCAGAACCTAACCAGATGTTGAAAGGTGTAAAATGCATCCATCTTTCCAAGACATTTTTAGAACCTTTACTCCTCCTAAAGGGCAACCCACAAGTTTTCCTCTGTCAGTCATCCAGCTCACTGAACGGATTTTTCCATTTGATCAAATGTAGATCAATCCACACTGAAGTGTCATTCCAATTTACACGCAGTTTACTACTCCAGTCTGCTATGTGATCTTTTCAGTCTTCTGCTTATTTAACAAATTTTATCATGACTTATAGGCTGTGCATTTAGTAATAGTGTATATATTGACTCAACTGAGCTCGAAGTGTCCCTCAGGGCCTTGAAATTCATTATAAGCAGGTATGGTCTGTCAGTCTATTTTCTATGCTGTTGATACCGCTGTAAATATGGGATCCATGTGATGAGGCATCTGAAATTATACAGAATAAGCATTGAAATCTGCTATAGAGCAAAAGGTCTTGAAGTTTCAATGTACCTAAACCAATTTCTACTTTTACCTTTTAATTTACTGGATAATGAAATAGTGGCTTTTTGTGTTTGTATAACTGTTATTCCTGTAACAAAACTGATTAGCAGTGTAACTTACTCTCCTGGTTTCTTTTCTTTCTTTTTTTGCACAAGTCAGATTCAGATCCAGGTGCATTGACATCAACCTCTGGACTGCGCTAGGGTCATCTGTTTTGATATTCATGTCTTTTGCAAACAGATTGTAATCAGCTTGGAAGCTGAGTCTTATCTGGATTCAGATACCAGTCACTTGAAACGGCAACTGTGAGTTTAGTGTTGCTGTTTCAGTGAAATCAAATGCAGCTACCAATTAGATTTGTGTAGTCTTACACTTTTGCTGATATCTAAATGCAGCTGAAAATATTTTTAAAAATGCGTTTTAGACATCAGACAATATTGGAATCAGATTATAAATATCAAGAAAATTCCCTCATATCCTCATTATTTGCAGATGTGTGTGCGAGGTATAATCCTCTTGTGGTCTTAGTCGGATAAACGATGGTGTCTTCCTTTCTTTTCTGATTCATAGGAAATTGAAGCAGGTGTGAACAGGATGGTAATTGTCTGTGTGATCAGATTCACTTAACTCACTGTTGTTTGGCTCCAGGAAGTCTTTTATTCTCTCTTTTCCCCCTTTCTGTCACTCTTGACACTGATGAAAAGCATATTGACAACGTCTCTCTGTAAAACCGTGTAGCAAGTAATGGCCATGGATTGTTGGAGCTGGTTGAGCACAGAAAGACAATAGATTTCATGATCTTATACAGGAGTGAAGGCCAGCTCGATGCCACCTCATCAACAGGCGGAGCCATAAAAAGGCTGTGAAATGGGCAGGGACAGGGGGTGAATGTCGCCGGCAGTGCTAAAGTCTGTCTAACCTTGTTAGCTACAAAGTTTTCAAGGTAGACTGATAAACGATAGGTGTGTGTTTTGGAGGTCTTATTTGAAGACTGAATAACATGGCGTCTACCCATGAACCTGTACTGTACGTAAGATTGTAACAGTACCTATGACCAGCTTTGGGATGATACATATGATTATAGGTAAAAATAACATTTGAAGTTCAACACAAGTGGACATGAAAACAAGGAAGAACAGGTGCATTGTTCATACTGTTCAGATTTGTTGGCTCACTGTGTATTGTTTAAGTTTTGAGGGCATGAACACTTATATTATCAGCATTGCTAATATGATACCTGCAAAATCCACAGATTACAATGGATTCACTGTCTTGTTTTTATTCAACCAGCTGACTAGAACCATAATATACTACATTCATATGTGTGAACTAATATATGTGACTGAATCAGCTGATTTGGATGTTTGAATTGCCATGAATATTTCCGTGACTACTACCAGCCTCAGTAGGTGTTAAGCAGCACACTTAAAATCTTCAGCAATCATGGAAACAGAAGGTCAAAAAGAAAGAAAAAAGGGGATCTTGAACTCTCTCATAGTTCATGCCACCACTGCCACCTTACACAGACTTTAAAGTGAAAACACTCAGCGATCACATTTGTTAAGCAAGATGAAGTGACCACTGTTGAATAAGATGACAGCAACGTGTGATTACAAATAATCTGATTTGATAACCATCGAATGACCAGAAAACACCCAAAATGGGTTTCAAATGGGATTTCAGAATGTTTGAGTCTATTTGTAATGTAATGTATTCATTTTTTAATGTCTTTTGATGGCACTTGGAAAAAAGAATATAGAATGTAGTTCTAATTACAAGCAAATTTGTGGCCATGTTCATGTGCAAACCAGGTTAGATGAATGTAAAAAAAACAACAACAAAAAAGGAATTTGAGAGTGATAAAAACATGATTTAGGTTTAAATGGAGCTGTTCTATTCCTGCAAATTGATAATGAGAAAGATTACAAAAAACCTGGAGGCTAAAAAGGGGGGAAAAGTGAATTGTGAAGCACTACAAATGATCAAATTAGTGCAATAGACAAATTAATTAGTTAGCTTATCCCAGTTTCTAACAGTAATGAAGTGAAAACACACTTGAATGATTTTTACAATATATTTATTTCGATTTTTTTCTTACAAAACAATTCCCTCATAAACCAGAACACACAAAATGCATAAAGAAAACTGTACAGTCAGTTTTGTCATGTCTGAACGTGTTCTAAACATGAACAATGATATCTACAACAGTGGTTCCTATCAATGTCTATCACACCAAGCGGTTCAGCTCTTCGGCCCCTTACTTTAGGGTTAAAGGAGAGGTACAGAAATAGTCATGTGACACTGAAGGTAGATTCAAACAAACAACATAAGTGAGCCAGTTATGTAGTTATATCAGCAAGCGCAGGTGCAGTCTCTTTGTTCTTGCTCTCCTTGACTCTAGTAGCAATGTTTTACTGCTGAATCGACCTTAAGAGAGAAGCTGAAAGACGTGACAATGAGAAGACAGAAAAGTGACTTTTACACAAGCAACTGTGAACTGTATGTGACTGTGAGAGATCACCAAGAGGTCCGTGATCATACTGGAGGCCTATTTTCATTACATGCATGTGTTAAGAGTTGTCAAATACTGTTTATTACTTGATTAGAGCCATTGGGAAGTGACTTTGGATGGGATAGTGACTTTAGGAAGCATCAGAGCCAGATTTTTTCTTTTTTTTTGAGACAGAAAACTGGATTACAAATTTAAGAAATTTCCATTATAAGCATGATAGCATAAATGTATGTCAGATATATATTTATATATATATACGTATATTTTTCTCTCCTCAGTGCAACAGTGGTCTAGGAAACATCATTGAATCTTAGCCTTCAGAAAGTTTACTCATACTTTCATGCCGGAACGGTTTTCATGGCAGATTAGCAGCAAATACCGAAGTCACAAACAAGAAGGACAAATCTGCTTCGCTCCTGTGTTCTACCCTACACATTGCATCGCATTGGGGAGTAACAGGCACATCTACGTATTAGGAAAAATGATTATTATTTCATTTTGGTTGCAGATACACCACAAGACTCCATTTGGATTTACAGTAGTTTTTTCACACTCAAGCTGGTCTTTGACATCTTGGTGAATGACGTTTAATTATGTCTTTAATATTCACGGCCTGCCATTAAAAGGTCAGGAACTGTTGGATCTCAAAGGCTGTGAGCATTTGTGCTGTGATGACAACATGTACAAGATTTAAATTCACAAAAAATTCACAAAAAAATTCCTCTTGCCATGTGATTAAGCATTGATCCTACTGTTTTGTAAAGTACTGGTTTTTGTTTGTTTTCTTAAACTTGATTTCAATTAACAGCAACTCCACGCTGGGCTTCGTGCAAAGAATAATGCTTTTACCTACACAAATGTAAAATCTACGCTGTCACAAGGATCTCCACAACACATAGCTTCAAGTCCTGATTTTGTATTAGCAGTGTCTGAGTTAATCAAATGTTAAGAACAGCATACTGTGAGAGAAATGCAGAGCGAATTAATTGAATAGTTGCCAAAAAAGGTCTCCTCTAAAAAAGAAGAGGGTCATGTTAAACACCTGTTAAATATGTGAGACAAGCAGGCTATTAGACCAACTGTGGGAGAACGTTACAATTTCAGGTGTTTTTATAAATGATTATAAAAACTGGCACAAAGACCCTGAGGCAGCTGTTGACGTGAGACAAAACTGAACTTGTACCACTTGAAACTCACTGTATGAAAATATGCCTGAAATGTAATACAACTGCTTGTCATGGTGACCTGATGAATGAACAACTATTTCGCACCAAGCTCATGCTTGATACTTATTTTAGTTACATTCAGTATCAAATTTAGAGGCATTGTGCGACTAGGTCAAATAAATGATTGCTACTTTTTTTCTCTGTGGCAAGTCAGACTGTCCTTACATAATTGGCAGATCTGAAAAACTTTTGATTAAAAAAAAATGTAAAATTTTTTAAAACTTTATGTTCTGTCTATTCCACGTAAGACCAAATCAGTGCTTTTCCTAAAGTATCTTACTAAAAGTCTCACAAAGACAAATAAGCAAAAAAACGAGTAATTACCCCAAAACTGTAGCCCATTTTCATCTACTATGTAAAAGCCATCAAAAGTGCTGTCCAAGCTCTGCATTTATATGTAGACTGGCACTAATATGAAGAGCCAGGAATGATAAGAGACTTTATGGTTCCAGTAATTTCTGATGACATTATTACATCTGCAGAGAAGCCGCAGCGCTATATTGCTGCTAATGGATCATCATTATGATGATTAGTGCAAGTGGAAAATGTAGTTACACAGAAGATGATGCAGTTCAACCACAGATAGGAAATATCTGCTATTTTGACAGATGGAGATTTGCTGGTGTTTATTCACTTGCTGCTCTCAGACAGACACTCTAGCCTTTTTAGTTCAAAAGTAGGAATACAGTGTTTAAGTAATAAACACACCTAGTACTTTTTGCAATTTGACAATTAGTATTCCTGGAAAAAAGGAAAACTGTTTAATACAGTACATATTGCTGTCAAAATGTATCCCTACTTTTGAAACAGGTTGCAAGACTTTGAAATATAGAATATATTTTTGTGTACATGTGTGACTTCTTTCCAGGAAGTTTTTTCTCTTACTAATTACCATGTGAGAAATGTCTAGTCTACCTGACTTGTTTGATCTTGATGCACGGCTCTCGTAGGAGATCTACAAATGCTCACAGCCTGTCAGATAGCAGCACTGATGCTACTTTGGCTTGGCCTCAGCATATGGGTCAGTGTAAACTGGAGTCATTACCCTGAGGGAATCTGCTAAGTGGTATAAGTGGCATTTTCAGGCTTCACAGCACAGAGCTGTACTGCAGGTTCAGAATAAATGTGAGACAGCAGGGGACAGATTATAACATTGCAAGAGACCAAAAGATCTACTTTTCATTTCAGGTTAGGCGTCCACTGCAACCGAAACATCCATTGTCGACAGCTAATGGACCAATTGAGCTCTTTGGACAGACAATGTAAATAAGGGTATTACACGTGTATAAAGCCAACCTCTGCCAGCATTAGGAGAATGAAAGCTTTCAGAGGGAGAATACAGTACAATACCATGACAAAGGCGAGTAAACAGATGGTGGTGGTAGCTTTTAAAAGGACTCAGGACACGCACTCAGGACACTAAAGGCAGACGGGACAGACAGTTTGTGGTGATTATATGCGGCACTGGTGAAAACGACAAACATTGTTGAGATAAACAAAAACTGGAAAGCTTTTTAGTCTAAAAAAAGTGAGCATTGTGCATAGTTCATAGTTTGTTATAACCCCTCTTCAGGTACCTATTTGCTGTGATAACATGGAAGGAAGTGCAATAATGTACAATTCTGTATAGTTAAGTGCACATAGATCACTGTTGCACTGAACGGCATTGACACTTTCTCCCAATATAAATATCACAACAGATTTTCGGAATATTTTCTCAATTACTCTATTTTTACGTGTACTTTTGTTACAACAAACCCAGGCAGGTTTCTCTCTTGCTCAGTCCCAGGGTTGAGTCCACAACTTATGTTCACATAAATCTTAATAATAGGTAATTTGGCCTGATCTTTCCTTTTTTCCCCCTAATTCTAAATCTTGTTCACTTTTGTTTTTCCTTGTCACTCATACCTCTCCAACCCAGACAATTGTGTTGCCTCTCTTGATGTCTGACACCTCGCAGTGCGGCGTTCTCTGTTTGCCATTAAGAACAAAGAGGGACTCGGCTGATGGTGTCACCAGATATTGTCCAAACAACCCACTGGAGACAAGCACTCTGTTAGGGCCTCCCCAGGGCCAGGCTTGGGGGGCCAGGGGCTGCTTGAGGCTCCGGAGAACCTCGGTGTGGCCTGAGGACAGATCGGCAAAGAGCAGGTCCGTTCCTGAGCCCGAGGTGGCCACGGCCACATGCTGGTTGGACTCCGTGAAAGAAGGCTGAAAAACAAGATCAGAGACCGCCACAGGCTCGTCTATTTCCTGGTTCAGACTCAGCTCCCCTTGGAATGACACTGTCTGTACTATCAGCTTTGAGCTCTGTGGGTCAGGTGTCACAATGTAGCGCCCGTCTGGTGACACAAAAGCCTGGCCTGTGACATTGAGGTTTGGCCCAATCACGGCGTCTGTCACACTGTCGATCAGGAGCTGTTGTGGGGCTAGAAGGCTCTTGGTCTGGCACTGGATGAAGTAGAAGCCACTCAGGTGTGTGTAGGCCATGCTCACTGGGATGCAGCTGTAGTTCTTTAGGCTGATGGTCTTGACACGGTGAAGGGTCTCCAGATCAATCTTGTGAACCGCAGGCTCATTTTTGAGAAAGACAAAGGCAAACCTAAATTGGCAAAGTTCACAGGAGAGGTTAATAGCCTTTCTAGAATTTTTGTGCAGTGATTAATACACATCGAGGTTCTCATTATAATTCTCATTTGCTCTTTTCTCCTTTGCTTTAGTGGGACAGCTACGATGAGTGAGAGCAATAAGGTCACCTGTTTTAAGGTGAAAGGCTGCTAAATGGGTACGGACTTACCTCACGTGAGTGATGATGAGGTTAGTTGGAGGAATGAAGAAGTCGTTCACCCTCTGAAAAGTTGTGCGTATGGCATGATGTACTTCACCCACACTGGCTTGAGGAATAACCTGTAGACAGTTCCAGAAAAATGTGAAATGAATATTTACTATTTAACACCAATGCAAATACATTTGTTTTTATTGTGGTTTAAACCCTTTAAAGTTTTCAGTGTAATCCTTCAAAAACAGAAGTTGACATGGTCTTCAATCGGAATTTAGCTAATTAAGGACTATTTGACATTTTTTAAAATATTCACTCATTGATATTAAACATTTCTAAGATTTTGGACATATACACTATGCACCTTTTAGCTATACAATTCACAGTTTAAAAAGAAAACTTGCTAGAAAACTGTTTTCCATGTAACCACACAAATCTAATTAGAGTTTAGAATGGTGTGTTACATTTCACTTTCTTTGCTGCTGCTGTTGAGCATACAATGGGAAATTGGTTGGGTTGTAATTTCAGAGCAATATCCACATGGATTCCAGAAGCCATGGTTTCCCAAAAGAGCACTGTACTATAACAAGATATGCCTCACTAAACGTAATGGGAATTATGTAGGCTGACATGATCTTAAACTAGATTATTGTAACCAAGAGAAACACCATTCTAACTAGTTGTTTAGGATTCTGATATGTGATTATTGTACCATAACAACTGTTACAGTAACCGTATACTTGCTTCACACCTATTCTTGCTAATCTTCACTAGCAATAAAATTCAAAATCCACTAAAATCCTGTCATTAACATATAAAGCTCTGCATGGACAGGTCCCTGCTTACATAGCAGAGCATCTTAGTCCTTATCACTGCAGCCAGCCTCTCTGACCCTCTAACCAGGGTCTCCTCACTGTAGCACACTCTAATTTTAAAACCAGAGGTAATCATCACAATCACAGTCTTCCTCAGCCTATCAGGTTAGCTCAGCCTCTGATTTGTTTTGAACGACTGTTGAAATCACATTGTATAAGTTAGCTTTCCCTTAATCATTTCCCCTTTATTTTGAGCCATAGTGTTCAACTATTTGTATGTATGGAAATGTGCATCTTAGAATGAATGTCTGACTGTAGGGTTGATTATGTCTGTATGTCTGAACACCGATGCTTACTTTAGTTTGCGGATTTTATCTGAACTGTGAAGCGCTTTGTGACTCTGTTTGGAAAAGTTCTATACAAATAAAGTTATTATTAATATTATTATGTTTCATACCCATATAACAAGAATGATTTAGTTAGTTTAATGACCAGGTTAAATGTAAAGCAGAACAGCCAAATCTGTGATGTTTCAGCTTTGTCAGAATGCACTGCTTCTATCTTCTGTAAGAGAAATTACTGTAAGGCTCATATGTCAGGTCTTAAGAATCAGAGCTTGTTCAGGTGACAGCCTCATATATTGTGAAACAGATAAACATCTACATTATAAGACTTGAGCTGGTGAAACACGGCCCTATCTCAGTTCTCTGTAAAGCATCTTGATTAGTGATGGTTGTCTAAGAAGCACACACCACAATAAAAGCCCCATCTCTCATGTCATACAGCTGGCACTGAATCAGCATGCTTCTAAGGTGCTCGGAGAGCGCCTCCACTTTTGATACAATCCTGATAAACCACCTTATCCATGAGACATGCTTCATCATGTATGCTGCCATGATCAGGTCAAATCTGCTTGTTTTCTTTCTCAGTTTGCAAACTCCTGTGTAGACAACTAGGAAAATGTTGCTGGAGAGCATATAGAATATTTTTTAAACTGGAAAGAGCTAAGTGTTAAATCTATTTTGATGTCTACGCCTACAACTCCAAAGCTAAAGCTCTACCTGATGCCCAGTGGGGGGGAAGACTCTGCATTTTTTCGTCAGAACTATAAAATCTAAGGAAATAAAAATAGCAGTTTAAGTTTCTTTTGCTCCACTGCAGAAATACTCCTCAGAAGTGCTCTCTTTTCCCCCACTCTGCTGAATATCTCATCCATTTTTAACAAAACAGATCAGCCTGTTTCTCACTGCTTGCAAGACATGAAACGAGTCCTCATTAACAAAAAGTCATTACAACAGTTGCAGAATACAATGATGGGAGTTAATGAGGTTCAGTGTACTATTACTCATGTATTATTAGGGAACTCTGGTGGTCTGTGGGCTGCAGGTGTTTGCAACTTAATGCCAGTGGCTTTCCTTTTGTTATTCTTCATCCTTGGATTTCATATTCATGTACTCAAGACCAAGACTAAGGCCCAGTTGAGTTTTTCTCTGCTACTGCCTTGCTGGCTTATCTGACACCTAAGGGGGATTTTTGTTCTAACCAAGTAGCTTCTGACTCTCCACAACATTCACTCTGCAGATGCCCTGTGTAGTTTTTTTCTTTTTCATTCTTTATCCAGCTACGTGATGTCTAAATTAGATGGCATTCTTCAAATACTCCAATATTTTTCCACTAATTTCAATAAATTTTATGAGGCATTTTAATATTACCCCACGCAACTGCATTCATTGTGCTTTTCTAATACACTCTTTTAGAGTTACTAGTTGTTCCTGGAGAGCAATAAAGCACACCCCGGATCCAATGAAACTAAGAAGATCACGATTAATGCTTCATGCAAGAACAGCTAAAATGAATGATTTACAGTTTTTAACTCTGTGTTTTATATCATACATTTGTAAGACACAAACAATTGTTTATGTCAACTTCTTTTAATATGAAACAGTTGCTTGAGAATCTATTACAAACATGATACAAACTGAGCTAAAATGAGCACTGAGAAAATTAAAAAACATATACATTTTAATAAAAGAACCATCAAATTAAAGAGCAAAATATGTTTAGACCTGCCTTCCAGAAAGACATGTCAGAACATTCTGAACTGATGCCCCTATGGGCGCGACAGTAATGAATCACTGCTGCAATAATTAAAATCCTCTTTTATTACTTTAATTGACAGTACCGCTAAAGAGATGACAGGAAGCAAGTATGGAGAGGGCAAAGAAGCTAAAGCCTCCAGTCAGACTCAAAATAGCTTCATTATGGTTAGTGGCAAGTGTGGCGGATCTATTTTAGAGGTAGTGGGTGTATGTAAAGTTTTGGGGAAAGTCATGGTCTGGGTCAACAGCAAGCAACCTAAATGTGAGAGACCTTAAAATAGCAGCTTGGTTAAGGTTGGAAAATTAAAAACAACACGTTTAATGGAGTGACGAATCAAGCTTTTTCATCTGGCAATCCGATGGATGAGTCTGGGTTTGGCGATTGCCAGGAGAACAGTGTTTTTCTGACTGCACTGTGCCAAGTGTAAACCTTTGTGGACGGGGGATTAAAATAACTTTTATGAAGAGCATAAAAATTTGATTTGATTTAGCCAGCCCAGGCTAAAAAGTTGCTATTTTGCTGTATGCACAGAGGTGAAAACACAGACAAAAAACAAAAATAACAAAACAAAATCTATTTGTGTTTTAAATATCTTCTTAGCACATTAACACAGAATGAACTGACAGTCTGGAAGGCTATGACTCTCTATGCCCGGCAGAGATTCCTCCATTTGTCTTCCCTAATGAATTGACAATCACGTTCTCTTCAGTGCTTCCGCAGAATTACTGAGCCATCCTCAAACTCGGCTTCTTAAAAATGCCGCACACACTGAGATGAATGCACACCTGCGTGCAGCCGCACATCTCGAGTGCTCAAATTAACATGCACGAGCAGAGACACACACTCATACACATGTATGATCTGCCGAAGCGAAGCGGTGCCTCTGGTAGCGACAGGCTGCTGCTGAACAGGTCAATTACATTCAGTCCAAATGATAATGACATTATCAGACCATTTATTTGTGGTGTGATCCATGTGGCCTCCAATCCATTATGCAGTTTGTCTGCAATTGCATTTTTTTTGATTGATTCATACCCTGTTCACTAATTATTCATTACTTCTGAATCACGGCAGGAAGAGGGGGAAATGAACAAAATGAAAAATAACAAAAATGCATTTTCTGCACAGCTGTTATGCAAAGCTGCTCTTTGTATTTGTTTCAAAATTAAATGAGGAGAACCATGTTTTCTTCTGTGATGAAAAACATCTTTTGATAGAATTTTCTGCTGTTTTTAAGATTACAACTGTGATAGAAGTTCAAAACCACTCCAGCATAATCGCCGTGAGTGTTCCCCTTAAAACGGAATAACTACACAGAAACACGTCTCCAGCTTCTGCACCTACACTCTGTGAAGAAAACGTGCAAGCCTGAAGAAATTGGAAATCTATGCACACATATGGAGTCTGGCCATGTAGATTATAAATCAGTGTACAAACTGTTAAAACCCACGTACAGGCAGTTATCCTTTTCACTACTTTTTGATGCCAAAGCGTAGTGGCACCTTGTGATCCAAAAGAATCTAACATTAAAGCTAAAAATAATTATGTAAAATGGACCCATTACAGCATCCTGGAGAAGTGTTATTCATAGAACCATTTAACAATAAAATAGTGTCTTTAACAGCTATATGAGAGCTTAAGAATTAACTGGAGTAGGGAAAAAAATCTATACTGAAAAAAAAGTGAAACACATGTAAATTTGACTGTATCATTACTGCACAGTCCTTATAAATGTCTCCAAATCATAAAGACAGAATACAAGTCCGCACTCAATTACAATGCGGTCCCTTCACCCAAAGAGACAAAGCAGAACAATAAACATGTTATTGTCATTTACAGAGATTACAGTGCGATCCCTTGGTAGCTTTACTCATGACACTATCTTCCACCCATGCACAGGCGAAACAGGCAGACCTAAAAATACCGGCCCTTTAAAAACAGCATCATCCTCCATCGGTGCCAGTTCTGGTCTCTTCCCTCTTCCCTCCACCTTCTCGACCCTTCTCTGCATCTTCCTCCCTATTCCCTTGTCACAACCCATCCCCTGAGGTGGATTAAATACAACCACACCTGTGATCATTTCTCATTTGTGAAGCCTCCAGCACCAGCGGCCCAAAGGGACGCTCGGCACAAGCCGACAACACCACAGCTGTGAATTGCTGTTTTGCTGGCTTGGTAAATGCTCTAAAACATACATAGATTAGTTTTTGTCACACAAATACTTATCACATAAACAAAGGACGCTGGCACACAAGTGTGCTCAATTAGTTATAAGCCAGGTTTTTCCTCGCTTGCTAAACTTTTTACAGCTAACGCAGATTATACTCTCCCAGGAAACGAATCAGAGTTGAGAAATACACACCACCAAAAAGCAAGTGTAGACGGATGATAATAAGCAGGTCTGTTTTGTAATTTTATAGCTGCTCTAAGCTTTGTTTCATGTTTGATGATTATAGTTCACTGATTAACAAGCGAGCCTGCGACACCGATGAGCTCCCTGTTCCTTATTAAAGAAAGATATCCAAAATAATAGCCTGTCTTTTTTTGCAGACAGGAGACAAAACACGGCACAAAATGCTTAAGTGTCCCTTTAATAGTTAATATCCAGTTCCCTCTCATTCCCAGGGCTGTAATTTAAGTTGAACCATTTAGCTTGTCTTTCAAAAGTAACTGCTGCAAAGCACTTTACACTTACCTGAAGTGTTGGGTGGGTTTTGTCCATGTCCCCCCAAGTTAGGACCCACACCTGGTCATGTGATTTGTCATAAAGCATCTTTACTGGAAAAGGGTCTGTTGCAACAGCCTGCAGCACATAAAGAGAGTGTAGGAGAAAGAAATAATTGTGGGAAACTAGTAATCTTTACCGGAAAGGAGAATAGCTCATGGTGGTAGAAAATGCAGAAGGGGCAAAACAAATATGATGAATAACAAAAAACCTATACATTATCAGATTAAAGACAATTTAGAGAACATCCTGATCCTTTCATTTCATTCTCAGCAAATGTTTTACGAGGCAGTCTCTGTGATTAAAGGTATCCTGCGCACGTTTTTGATCGCTGTTTTCACAGCCAAAAAGTTTTATCGTATTATGGATGTAATGTGTTTCAAACGGCTTTACAATGTTTCACTGAAATTATAAAAATAGAGGACTGTTCCAGCAAAAAGGGTGTAGATAGTAGACATACTAAGATGGCAAACACAGACGCAAACAAAGCAGGATTTTAAAAAAACACCTTAAAAATTGGCTTTGTAAATATACTAATAAGAAGAAAAACTTGTTTAACTCCTAAATCCTGCTAACTGCCAAACCTTTAAAAAGCTTTTAGCAACATGCTAAACGTTTTGAATACAGTGGACATAAAATAGGTCAGATTTTTTAGAACCAGTATAATCTGATCAAAACTAACTGAATCCACATAACAGCTATACAGTACACATGATGTGTGGATTTGTGACAGAGCAGTATACTTGCTGACCAGAAAATCCACTCTGTAACACATAAAGTCAACAGAAGACTCTTATCACATCAGGCCACTGACGGAGTGCAAAGGAGATAGGATATACAGATGTAAACAAAACCTGCATAATGTCACTGCTGAAGAGATTTTAGTTAAGGTATCTGACACACATCAGGTGACGAAGCAGAAAGGAGAAGCGGTAAAAGAAGAATTGAAACGAGAGAGAAGGGAGAGGATGGGAATATACTAAACCTCAGATCTGTTGCAATGTCAACAATGAGGAATAACACAATCCATTACCCTGCTTCTGGCTGGGTGGACAGGGAGCTGCTGACACCCTCACCAGTGGAGCGAGACCACAAGCTTTTTGTTCAGTAATGGGAGGTCCAGCCCTCTGTTCTGCACTGGTCAGCCAAGTGTCAACTCAGCATGTGCATGTGTATAGTATGAGCAGATGTATGTGTGTGTTGGTAAAGATGGGGTAAGGCCTAAATGCAGCAAACTGGAAGGCAATCATATAAAAGCCCAACATACTTAAGTGTTATTTAACGGTGGTTAAGGTCTGACTTTTTTAAATGATTGTTTAAATAAATACAACAAGATATGAAAAAAAAACTTCTTTGTTTATGAAGTGATCACACTATTTTCTTAAGGATAAAGAATTTTGGGTATGCTTGTTTTGACTTAAAGAAAAGGGAATTGATTTTGAGAGCTGTTTCTTTTCAGGGTGCCAAAACCATCCAACGCTGCTGTGCTCTGATTCCAACAAAAGATAAGACGAAAAGGTTAGAGGGTTACGATGATAAATTTCAGATAAACATTTAAGCGTCCTATTTTTGTTTTCTTAGTATTTTGTTTTTTATTTTAACATTTTTTTTCTCAATCAAAATGGGATTTTGATGTTTGATTTTTTAGGTATTTTGAACTTTGCTCCACGGGAAATGTAATCACAATAATACATGCTGATTCAGTAATTTGTCTGTGGTTTGGTCTAAATGCCATCTGCCCCAATTTAGGTTAAGAGAAATTTGGCCTAAAGAAATAAAATAAAAATAGATAATTAGGTTCACATAACAAGTAGATATATCATAGGACCAACAAACACAGTAAGTATTTGTTTCAGGCAAGCACACTAAATATTATTATTCAAAATGTGTGAGGCAGGGGTTAAATTCCATGAATCACAAATGTGACTTTGAAAAATCAATTAAAAAAAAATCAGGCATATTGTTCAATAGTTTTCTGAATATACAGTACATATGTATATGTGTCCAGTTTTTGGCCTGTTAGTAGAGTTGCATGGTTAGAGATGTGGACATGAAGTTTGGTAAAAAGAACAGCTATGGGACTGTTTGCAATCTGAACTGATTCCAAACAGTTCATAGGGCTGCTTTCAGTGGCTCCACTGGCAGACGACAAAAGAAAGAGATATAGTAAAGGTTGACACATTTTACAGTTTTTCTGCGTGTCCTTCCAAGAAAACCCCAAACACAGTGATAACAATCTAAGCTGGCTAGATGTCAAAGAGCTGTAGCAGCAAAAAACTTGAAAGAAAGTAAATTTATAACACTAGATAGAATCTGTGTTGTAGATGATCTCCTGTAGGTCACTTGACAGCATCCATTACTTAAACAGAAGTACAAAAGCATATGGATGCCATAGAGGACCACTTCTATCATTCAGGAAACTAGAATATCATTCAGCTCCTGGAGCAAAGATGTTCGATCGGGTTTAGAAAAAAGAAAATTCATAACAGAATCTTAAATGACAACTGTGTGCAACTGATTTACTGCAGCCTCAAAATGAACCAGTATAGTAAGTTTAAGTGACTACACAGAGGTTTTTGCCATCTGGCTTTCTTTTTAATTAGCTGATGTGCTGTTTGTTTTTGGACCCAATGGGAGGCTTAGCTGGCACAGGTCTGACACATCATAGTCAAGGTTAGATCCCTTTGTTGGGAAAGATAACAAATGTGCCATTTCCTTGCTTGGAACAGCATGAAAACCATGCTAGCCTCTGTTGTTGTAGCTTCTCCACATGTTTACAACCTTCATCCTGGTGTCTTTTGGGAATTTTTGGATGGGAGGGTTCAGAAACATATGAAGGCTTTCTAAAAAGTGCACAACTTTTCACTATAGTAAGCAAATGATAAAGCACCCAAGAATAAAATCAGCAATATGGGCATTTCCTTTATTTCTGCTTTGAAATATTTTTCTTTGTTTCCTGTGGATGGTAATGCTCTGAGGTTGTACCATTCAAAACTTCAGATAGATATCATCTTTTAAAAAAAGCAAAACCCATAGTTGAATGAAATTTCACTGTGATTCCCATTAAAGTTTCTTTAAAAGTTACCACATTTGAAGGATCTAGTGGATCTCCACTGACTCAGAAGTGAAGCTGTTGAAATGGTTTATCATTTCATGGGGTAATAATTGAAATTTAGGTATCATGGAAAGACTTTTTTGTTAAAAAAAATATTTTAAATCCCTGTAAGCAGGCACATTGTAATGCACCCAAATATCTTTGCACAACATTTCAGGTAATTTGTGCTGAATGTTTTCCTTTTGACGCATTAAGAGTATGATCCCAGCATATCACCCAGTCCGTGCTGATGGAGATTCTTTTATAAGGTACTGCTTCTACTCCATGGTGCAAATCACAGATGTGCACCTTGAAGTGGTCACGAGAGCGTGTCTAAAGACCTTACAGACAGGACATGACAAGTTTGACCACAGCATGCTGTGATGAATCTGGCCTGCTGAAATGAGGAGGCAAGCAGCCGACAGCGTGCACAAAAGAGTAGTGTGTGTTTATGTGTGTGTGAAGTCTCTGAACTAACAACACAAATCTGTGTTTGCACGGGGACTTTTAAAGGAAAGCATACACGTTTGTTTTAATGATCTGGTCTCTTATTTTAGTTAGGCTGTGTGTGTATAAACACACAATCCTAAATTACAAAAATTACTACTGCAGCATTTACATGGCCTTCCTGAATTGGTGCAAAATATTTTGATCACACCTAATATTTAGAACACCTCTATTATTTCTTACACATCAGCGACACAACTTTGCTGAGCTGGGATGGCACTCTTTTTGGTGACAATTCTTAGTTTTTTACTTTGAGACTTATAAGCTTTATAAATATTTTACCAAGTAAATCTTGAGGAGACTCGGATGGATGTTGTAAAATCATTGGCAGCGGTTACTTGGTATCAAAGAAAACAGGTCATATTATCACCCCATTTCTTAAAGTTATTCTTCCACAGAGAGCATGTTTATACTTCAGATATTTATTTTCTTCATTCCTTCTTTTAGATAAAGTCCTTTCCAATCTTTTGCCTACAGCTCAGCTGTCTGACTGTCGGCTGCAGACAATATAAACAGATCCTAGAAGACAGGTTTGAGGATTTTGTTGCAGAGCACAGAAGACTTCCTTCACTTATCCTTTTTGGGATGTTTCTGAAAGGAGAGACCTTGTTAGAGACATTGTTAGGACACCTTTCTAAGATTAGAATGAATCGATCATTCTTAGTTTCCTATTTGATTAATATATATATATTGTTCATCCGTTTCCCTCTGCCTGTGCAGCCTGCCACCATCTCTCCTGTCTTAAAAGAAATGACAAATGTGTCTTGTGACAAAGGGTGCCTTGAGATAACAAAGCAAAAAGAAAAAAGAAAAGGAGGATGCATTAACCTCCTGCACCCAGAGGCCAAAGAGGATATTCAAGAAAGAGAGGGGGAAGTGGAAGAGGCAGGGTATTGGGAGCAAAGGACAGAAAAGCAGTTTTACAGTATTGGATGAAGTTAAAAAAAAAGACAAGGAAAGCAGGCAGCTAATCACAGCTTCAGCAGTTTTCAATTCACTGTAGGATATGACCTACAAGAACAACTTAGTGTAGATGTGTGTCAGAATGCTCAAAACAGTAATATGATTTTATATTTGGTCTGGTTTAAATCTTAATATCAAATAAAAACATATCCAGACTCAATCAAGTGACTACTGAGAACAGATAAGACAGATAACGGTAAAGTTGCAGGTGTCTAATGACAGTTTTGGATCTTTGGTTCCCTCATTTTCTTATCCCAGACTTTAGTTCATTTCCCTTTCTTCTTTCACCTCTTTCTTCTTGAGTTAGGCCTATTTCCTCTCATCCTGCACCTCAGTATAAATGATGCTGACCCTGGGAAGGACCCCTGAGGGATTTAATCTCTAAACAGCCGTTACAGGCAAGATAAATGGTAAGGCAGCTAGCACCCACCTGGGCACCATATTGTTCCAAGCACTTGAAGTGCATTTGATTTATTTTACCTTGCATGTAGCTTCTTACATTGGTTGCAGTTCAGTAGTGTGTCAAGTCTGAACTCGGTTTGTCTCACAGTGTCATGTTTGACATATAGTGTAACTCTGCTTGAATGTATCCCCGCTAATTTTAAAGGTGTTAATTTTTTTCTTCTTTTTCCTTGAAATATAGTTTACTTGAAGACAGGCAGACAAAAGGTTTTGACACATTTTTAACAAGTGAATGTCAACTGTGTTGACTGAATAAATGCCCATCACATCGTGATTTGCCAGCTCTATATGTACAGTAAGTAGTTAATCCACGATAACTGTTACTGATGACTTGTCTGCAAATACTTGTACAGGGGTCCCTCGTTTATCGCGGGAGTTACGATCCAAAAATAACCCGTGATAGGTGAAATCCACGAAGCAGACAACTCTATTTTTTACAATTATCATAGATGTTTTAAGGCTGTAAACCCACCCCCACTACACACTTTATACACTTTTCTCAGACAGGCATGAACATTTCCACACTTTTCTCTCTTTTTTAAACACTCTCAAAGTTCAAATCTTTGTAGAAGAATTTGACAAGCTGAATGCATTCTGTACTGTTCAGGAGACATGGCACGAGATTGACTGACAATGGTCTACAGCCAATCATAATGCAGAACACAATGCGCTGTAAAACAAAACAAAAAAATCATGGAAAATTGCACCAAAAAAATCTGTGAGACAGTGAGGCCACGAAAGGTGAACTGCGTTATAGCGAGGGACAACTGTACATTATTTGCCAAGGTGGAGTCAAATTGTGAAAAGCTTGACAATATCTAGAAAGTCTGGATAGTTGGTTGGATGCTGCATTAAAGGTACTTTTACTTCTTACTACACCAGGCTTCTGACTTGTTTACAGAAACATCTTCCATACAACATATGGGTGATCACTGCACTATGCTAGCGACCAGGGCAATCATAAAAATACAGATATTTGTCTGCTGACAGGAGGTTGCCAGGGCATCTGCTAATGATCTTGAGGCCTATATGACTGAGTCCTAAAGATCTATGGAGTAGAAAATAAAAGTGACATGTTGTTGTATAGCAGTGAAGTTAGACCTTCTCATATAGGACTCTGTATTAAAGGGAAAAAAAAATTAGACTTACATTTTGTTTTAATTGCATTTAAATAGTATAGTAATGTGCAGATCAGTTATGCTGAGCTGACTTAGGGTAATTGTACTGTAATCAAACATACCAGAGCCCAGGCTTAGAGAAGCTTTGTGCAGGCCTTATTTTCCTTACATTACCAAGCTTACATCAGCACTAGTATCTGTAGCAGTTAGCAGCACGCAGCAAATTAAAATGACCCTTTAGCATGTTGGATATTTGTCTTTGGTGTGTTGTGACAGGCCTGTCTTATAACCTGCTCCACCCACCTGCACCACCTTCTGTGCTTGAATATCGACCACCAGCACTCGGCTCTGGAGGGGCTGGGTCACGTAGATGTACTTATCTCTGATGTTGACTGCTGAGGACCACACACAGTGTTGAGGTGACACCCCCTCACCTTTAGGGCACATCTCCTCCTGGGAAGAGCCAACAGAGGAGATGAGGAGAGGAGGAGAGGAGCAAGAGAGGAGGGAAAAGGTTGGGAGGATTTACTGGTGTGTTTAAGATCAGCACTGTGATGCTTTTTATTGTACTATTCATCCATGGTTACCGCTAGGTTAAAAAAGAAATTCCTTTCTTTTTTCCCTTTAATGTCACCATGTCCCTTTTATGAAATAATAGAAAATGGTTAAAAATGGTTAAAAAATAATCACATGTTCAGAAGCCAAACCTTCTGAAATACAGCTGACAAGAGATCTGAAAATCTATACCTATAAAGAGCTGGCAACAGCATTTTTTTGCTTTTATTTACTCTGACAATTTAAACTGATAATTAAGTCTTGACTATACTAATAACATCAATATTATTTAAATTAAAAAAATACAAAGCACAATATTTAACATATTTTGGAGCCCTACAAAGGTGCATATCTTTACTACTGCTTGCTTTATTTCAGTTATACTTTCAATGATTGTCTAAATGGCATCTGTAATAACTATTAGTCATTCTAGATGTTTCTCTTAGAAAACTAGTGTTTGCATCCTTAACATTTAGAGGGCAGACTTTGCAGTAATTTCACTCAAATATCGACTGACTCAACATATGTCTCCTGCAGGCCCTGTAGTCCCCCGTCTTTGCTGACGAGACAACTATGCACACACTCCCTCACTTACACTATACTGATGTAATCATTAATGCACACACAGAGGTTGTGTTCCCAGAGTTGCCACCTCCTCTCCACCTCACCAAAGTGGAGAAACTGCTGTTTATAGCAGGAACTGGCTAACACATGGCCTATTGAGTTTGTATTGATCTCTAATACAATTACAGGCTACTGTAAAACCCAAATCCCTCAGAAGAACAAGAACTTTTACCATCTAAAGCGCCCTGCTCGAGGAAAAGGATGTTCTCTAGTGGATTAAAAACCCCAGGTATATAGTCTATATGCTCTGTAGTTGTGAGCTGTTGACTAATGGACATGAGTAATCCTATTACGTTTAGTCAGTTGAGGAGTCATCCAATGACATCAGAGAGGGAGGAGGAGGAAGGATGGCCTCAACCTAGGTGGTAATTTCATACTGGACTGAAATGAAGAACTACAGAATGGACTTTAAAAAAAATGGAATAAATTAATTACATAATTACAATATATCTTAAATTTAATTTACTTTTTATAATTTGGCTTGACTATATACTTACTGACATAGTTTACTAAAAGATGAGCATCTATATTAAACAGCATGCTAAGCTAAATGGTATTTTTTATTTAGAATCGATGATTAGTGTTAATCCACTGCTTGTCATTTTAAATTAGACAGTTCGAGGTTTTATCCACGAGATTTCTGGTGAGCTGTTTGGGAATAGGATGTAGACTGGCTGGCCACTTTGTTAGGTACACCTGTTCAACTGCTCAATAACACAAATACTGAATCAGCCAATCACAGTAAGTCAGTGCAGGTACATATGTAGTTACTGCCAAGATGACCTCCTGAAGTTTAAACTGAGCATCAGAATGGGAAGAAAATAGGATTTAACAGACTCTGAATGGGACATGATTGCTGGTGCCAGACAAGCAGGAGGATACATCTGCAGCAACTACACAATGCTGTTGTGTACCTAAGTAAATGTTTATTAGCCACATGTAAATCCAACACATTTTTAGAAAAATAGAATATTAAATATCTTATTGAAGTATCACACACGAAAGCCTGTAATAAAAAAAAGGCAAAGCTGTTAATCCAAACCGCACCCTGCCCTGAGTTTCTTGGGGAGTGCTATCGAGTACAGATGGGTTACTAAGACCTGCATACTGGCCTTTAAGCTAACAAATCCACAGAATCAATGTTCTTTCTAACCAAATTTGCAAAGGGTTAGACATGTGGAGAAGGCGGGACCCTTTTACAGTGTGTGGGGTCCTCTCTCTTCAGTGGTCAAGTTAACAAAAAAAATCACTGCTGCATTATGTTTTTATTTTGACAGCAGTTACAGAGATGTTTAGTTTCTTTGTTCTGGTTTGAAGGCGTATCCTGATTTACTCCCTATACTCAAAGATCTTGAATTTAAAGGACAAAACCCCTGAGATTTTAAAAGATAATTATATGTTTCCCTTATATAAACACCTGGTACCTCATAGTCATTCTTTGTATTATGGTGTAAGAAACTAAAACCTTTTTACTGACTGCGAGATACTTTTATGTTATACCATGGCATGATGAATGCATGCCACTACTACTATAAAAAAGTGATGGGGAACACACTGAGTGGCATTCTTCTACCTTACACGTAATTTGATTTTAAAAGACATCTGCTCAGCAATGACAAACACCACCATCCTGAAATCTATTTAGTAAAATATAGAGAGGCCTGAAACTCACCTATAGGTCACTCATTAGCTAATGGGCACTTTTTGTGTATTTTCTTTTTATTGAATTTATTCCATTATTAAATTCACATGCACTTACATAGGTAGCGACAATCCTCTCTGTCCGCTTCATATGTCTCCGTATTTCACACTCACTAGGCTGAAGAAGAGTGATGCCCTCATCAGAAAACACGTAGAACATGTTTCCCACACTTAGCCCTAAAAATCAAGACAAGCGGACAGAAAAACATATTGTCAGAATACTTAAAAAAAATGGAAGAAATACAAATTTAAAAAATCCAGCTCCCATCTTTTCTGACATTTGTGATTGGCATTTAAATTTTCCTGCCAGAGGAGACACAGCAAGACGCCAGTTAGCATGTTAGCATGGATGGGCAGTATGTGGCTGCCAGCTGTTTGACAGTGCTTATAAAGGATCCTGTCAGCAACCTGTTCACAGTCTAATACAGCAAGAGACATAAATTAAAAACACAATTTTTCACATGTATTCTGCTAAGTCTAAACAGCAGCTAAAAACTTAGCAAGGACTCCGCAATCCTATGTTCCCCAACCCTAACAAATTATTACTCCTTCACATATCATTATCCACACATATATACAGTGCTTAACAAATTTATTAGACCATCTCATAAATTAGAAGTCAGAAATTAATCAAGCATAAAGAAATCACTAAAATATTAAAGTCGTATCTTAATCAAAAAATAATAATGTGCTTTACTATTCGGTCTGCTTTTTGTAAAAACAGCAAATGTGAAAAATCATAGAGCCCAAAAATGATTATAGTTTAGCAATAAATCTATCAATTTTATCACTTTTTTAACCATTACTTAAACTTAAAGATAAAGAAACTGTGGCATAAACGTTTCATTTGTTAAACACATTGCATTCATATATAAATGCAAGCTGTATGCAAAGACAAAAACTGGTGGTTGTTATTGATTTGTTAGACTATTAAGATATTGCTTTTTCCACAAAAGTGCTGTGAGGTATCAGATCACTTGTATTGCTAAGCAATTTAAAAAATGAAATATAAACAAGCATGCAATGAGTCATTAAAGCGAAAAAAATATTTGCTCACTTACCACCCCCACTGTTAACAAGATACAAATACTTCAGTTCAAGAGCTTACACTGTATTCTAAACCACTCTGACTTCTTTTAGTCCTGTGGTAAACCATACTTTGTAGCAATGTATACAAAAAACCCCAGATTCTAAACCACAGTAAGTTTTTCAGTGTGCTGCTACTAGAATGCACGTACTTGTGGTAATGCTGATGTGGTAATAATATTTATTCCATAAATACAGGATGGATTTATATACTGCTCAAAATCACAAGGCTGTTTTTCTTGCAGCGACCATGCTGGGTCTGTGGTATTATTGTAAAACACATAAAATCCCTGCTTCCGTGCAAATGTTCCCCTTAGGTGTCCTGAAAAAAAAATGTTAGAAAGCACACTAAGAAAAGGATGAAACACTTTGGGCATGCAAGATAGGAAAACTTAAAGAAAAGTTTTGCTGGAAACAAAACAACTCTGAATCTTCTGGACAGCAGGGCAAACATCTTGGTAAATCATAGCTATCCAGCTGCAGGCCCTGCAGAGCTACAAACATGCACATCACATCTTCCTATTCACAAGAATGCAAAAGTGTTTTGAGAAGTGTTATGTATTACCTTCTTCTCTCCACAGAATGTTTGCAACTGCACAATCGGCCATTGAGCAAAAGGAAATGGAGAAAAAAAAGGAGAAAAAAATATTATTTCAACCCAGCAAAACGTCTTCAGAAACAGGAGATAAGTTCTGTCATGCCATGTCGATCCAAAATACTATGTTTGACAGATACAAAATGTTCCTCACTACTGTTGACAGGTCATGCTTCCTCTTAGATCAAGACATAACTCTTGTCTTCAGAGAAGACGTGGCATCAATTATTCTGTTTAATTTCATCTGACCCAGGAGCTCTTTTTAGGTATTGCTAACATGTCAAATGATGCAACATAATGAAAGACTAAAATTTTACAGAGCGCTAACGTATTTAATTTGATAGGTTAAACCTGCTTAAAACTGAGATTACTCCATGAAAAAATGTAGTACCTCATAAAACCTGCTTTTCCCTTTATTGAAACATTTTAGATGACCCCAAAGAGATTTTAGTCAGAGGCAAAGAAATATGATCAGCTTGCATATTTATGCATGAAAGTGTCATAAATAACAAGAAAATGCACAGATTTCTGTCAAAGGACTTATGATATTGTCAGTCTTTCAAGGCCCATTCAAAACCATTAAAAAACCCCACTGAGTTCATATTACAAAGAGCTAATTTTGGACAAAGTTAATTGTCCTAGATAAATTATATTTGGACCCTAAACAGTTTGCTGCCTTTCATTTGTCACTGACCTCACTATTTCCCTTGACAGTTCCAACTGAAATGTTTAAATTGATTTAAACTCAATTTTATGGACTAACAAAAAGGTCAGTCTTGAGTGTTTCAGAAGTGTTCACAGAGATAAATGATCTTGCCTAAGGGACGGCAGTCTCAGAAGCACTTCATGTTGCAGCTCTGCTGTAAAGGCGAGATTGATAGATACCAGTCTGAGTGAAACACCTGACATTCCTTAAGTGCCCTGGTCAAAACTCAAAGACACCATAAGATATTTGAGGGAAGATGGCAGTTCACAGACGCCACCCATCTAACTTGATAGAGATTGAGAGGTTGTGATAAGGAAGGAAGGACTAAGCCAACTGCAAACGTCCATAGACTTAGCCAAGAAGGCACAAAGCTGTAAAGGCTACTGAAGCAGCCTCCCACAACTCTTATATTTAAGAGTCTGAATACTTTATTCTGTAGAGTTTAGTTTTGAATTTTTAATACATTTGCAAAATGTTCTCAGTTTGTCATTATGGTATTTCAAGTACAGATTAATAGGAGAAAACAGCAATTTTGTTTATTAGGAACACAAATGAAACTCTATAAAGTGCTTGAAAAGCAAAAGTGGTCTGAAAATCTCACAAAGTGACTGCTTTGCTGTGTGTGTTCACAGAGGGGGATCTCTTAACTGCAGGCATGATTATTTTGCTAATACTTCTGGTATATTGTTCCTGTTCCTGGATAGGCTGACTGAACTATTCCCCACAAGCAGCTCTTTACTTCAGTGAATCAACCTCAGGAAAACACATTACAGACAGACACAAACCTACATGCTACTGTATTCTTCCGGCGTGGAGGTTTTGATGTCTCCCATAAAATCTGTTGTTTCCTACTATAAAAAAGAATGGGCTCAAATAGGAGATTATTGTGCCTGACATTCATCTTTTATCCGTGTCACCCTGTCCCAGCAAACATCGTTGGCGATGTTTTCACAGTGTCTAGTCATTGCTGAAAAATAGTTTCAAAATGAAAGTTTGCAAAAACGTTACCACAACGTCAGTTTGAGTTATGTCTTCAATTTTAAGCTTAGACATTGTTGTTAGCTTTTCGGGTTAGAGAAAGTTTGTGCTTACTTATTATTTTCTACTTTCTTATCTTTTTTATTGATTAGAATAAAATGAGAAAACAAAATTACTTGATATGAACAGTCAGAAGAGAAGAAACATCTCACCTTGAGTATGACTCAAACCCTCAGCCTTTTGAGTTTCATTCATTTAGTTACTGAGGTAATCAACTTCTTGTAAAAAGAGAAGCGCATTCCTAAGTCTATGATACTGAAATCATGGATGGGGAGGGGATAATTGTAAGGATATGATTGATGCCACAAATTAAAATTAGATGCACAAAACCATAAACAGCTTAAAAGTGGTGTTTATTAAAAACAGGGCTTAGTAATACTAGTCTGTCTCTTGTATTTGGACACATGTTCTGTGGACATCTGTTCAGAGCCATCGACATCCCATATGTCACTGACTAATTACATATGGTTTGCAATAATCTAGTCTTTACTGTACTTCTCATTTTAATGATGCTCTGATGCAATCTCTTATCTACGTGGAAACAAAGTCAACATCCGTTTGTCTGCGATTCAGTTTTTACTGTTGTTCACAACCAGTTTTGACCAGGGAGGTGATGTTGGGGTTTCAGCCATGTTTGCTGGGGTGTCTTTGTAAGTGTGGATACAACAGAGCTAGTGTTGTGTTTGATCTTAGTACTACTGTAAAAGAAATGTGGCTTTAAAGTGCAGCTGCTGAAATGCTGCTTCACTGTTGGCCTAATATGAATATGGTGATTCCTTCTTTATTTTTCTACCATCTGAAGGCATAGGGAATCAGCTCACTGTCAGCTGACATAAAGCAGTTTTGGGGCTTATTAGGTTCACCACTTACTGCATTAAAAATTTAGGAGATGCATGGAGCATTTGCTGACGCTTGTCTGCACAGGACAAATTTCAGCAAGCTTATTTTTTTAAATAATAGAGCTGTCCACATCTTGGTAAATGACTGTGATTTGTTTGTACTATTTCTTTATTACATGTCTGAATTTTATTTCATTATACATGATCTGACAATCGTTTATTGTGGATGATGTTAGTCTTGTTCTAGCCTAGTCTGTATAAATAGGTATCGCTGTGCACCACCAAAAAAACCCCACCAAAACTGTTCAAAATTAGCATTTTGCTCTCATCAAAATCAAGCTCCTGCCTTTCCTTTCTATTCAACATTCAAAGAGGCAGCAATATAGACAGTGCATCCAGGTGAAGGCAGGCTTGTAACTGTAAGCGCAATCAAAACGCTTTGTGAGCACAAAGACAATAAGAGTCCTTTATCACACCACCTGTCCAAGGCTTAAACAAGTAGAAAAGCTTAAAATCAAAATATACTTGGCTGCTGGCTTAAACAGCAGAGTCCTTTTCTTTTACAGTAACCTTGCAGGTAGTGAATCCACATGAGCAGCAGTGGGAGGCGAACAGGCAAGGTGACCAGTGTTGTTTCTGATCTCAGTGTCATCAGTACCTCAGTTCACCCTTCACAATATTTTCATGTCGGGAATCATTTTTTCCAAAATATTATTTTCTAAGCTTTTCTTTTAGAGTAACTCTTATCAATTCAAATATTGACTTCTTACATAAATAGTGAACTGTGACTCTGTAGGACTTACGAGTCTTCTTAGCCGAATCTTCAACAAACAGAGACGAGATGTCCTCATCCACTCCCACTTCATTCTTGGCGATGCACGTGTAAGCTCCTGTGTCCTCATAGCGGACGCTGCCAATAAAGAGTTCACTACCGTTCGCTAAAGAAGAGAGGAAACAAAATCAAACAGGTATACACATTACTGATGCAAAGCTACTATACACTACAACCATATTCAGAGTGTTTATTTTTTTTAAACAAACTTTTAAATTTAGTGAACAAATTCAACATTGCATCTCCACTGTGTTAAAATTCTGTGGTTGAATCATGAATACATGTATAGAGTAATTTGACAATACACTATTCCGGCGACCGTGGTTCAGGTGGTTGGGAAGCTCATCAACCGGAAGGTTGCCGGTTCGATCCCCAGCTCTGTCTGTCTTGGTCGTTGCGTCCTTGGGCAAGACACTTCACCTACCGCCTACTGGTGATGGCCAGAGGGGCCGACGGCGCGATATGGCAGCCTCGCTTCTGTCAGTCTGCCCCAGGGCAGCTGTGGCTACAACTGTAGCTTGCCTCCACCAGTGTGTGAATGTGAGAGTGAATGATTAGTGGAATTGTAAAGCGCTTTGAGGGTCTCGAAAAGCGCTAAATAAATGCAGTTATTGCATCATTATTATTATTATTATTGTTATTGTTGTTGTTATTATTACTATTGAGATGAAGCTGGGCGTGCATCTAACAGAAGCACAATGAACCAAATACAATGCTTAATACAAGCAATGTGTCCTCAAATGTGTAGGGGAATAGATGCTATAGACACCTGGGAATGTAAGCTATGGCAGGGGAGCCATAAACAAACAAACAAACAAAAAAACACAGAGTTTGATCAATATTCTTGTGTCCACAGGCATTTTTTATCTCAATGAAATCAGAGACGTTGTAGCTACAGTGTAGCAGCATGTACAACTTGGTCAGACTCTGTTCTGGTCTATATCTGGTCGCTGTGGTTGATGAATACATTTAAATAGTATTCAGTCAAAATGATATAAAATTATTATTCCACTATCCAAAGATTTATACAACAGGTGTCCTAAATTAACAATACTGGTAATAACCCCCAATTTCTTTTTTACATTTCTGTAATGGTAAATTAACCAGTATGCACAATCTCATAATTAGATTTTTTATTGCTAATATATAATTATTGTTGAATTTTCAAATTTATTGTTTAAAAAAGGAAAGAAAAAGTAAAGCACATTGCTATTTATTTTAATTAAGATACCTAATTATAGTATTTACTATAATAGTTTCACTGGTTGAATGCTACTGCACATACATGAGTTACATTTTTTCCCTCACATACTGTGCAGCACAGCACTGTTACTCTCAAGTTTCCGAATCATATTCTGAATCAATAGCGACAGGTGATGCTGGCGACGTTTAGAGACAAAGGTCAACATCAGAGGTGAGCGCTCTGATGTTTGCTGCGGCATGCTGTAGCTTTGTGATCCAGAGCTGCACTCTGATCCTTCCTGTACTTCATTGATCACACGAGGGGAATTTGTCACAGTGGAGATCTTACAAGCCAGGATGTATAAAAACATTAAAGAAAGCTTTCATTTTCACCCCTTTCTGTACATCACCTGACAGAACATTTAGATAACATCAAACATGGGCACCATCCTTTTTCCTCACATATACAGGATATCATGTGTTCCACCTGCTGAAACTTAAAGCCTTTTTAATGGAGGTCTTTCTATAGAATCCATAAACAGCAATGTCGCACACAGCTTATAAAAAAAAAAGAGAAAAAAAAAACAACTGTTCTTCATCTTAACCTTCTAATTCATGCCCAGTGGCTTAGGAGAAAAAACAACACAGACATTGATGCAAAGCTTTTCACATTAGTGAAATGTCTTTTGGATTCTGATAATAATTCTCTTTTATCGGAGGAAATGCGTGCAATGCTTTGAAGTGAGAGTGCCTTAAAGCACTTCTAACGTCTCATGGAATGAGACAGCACTTTAATTACTTCTAATTCATAATGATGTTCTGATCAATTCTTATTAAAAACCACAGAATCAAACACTTAAATGAGTGTTTATATCCTCTGCATGTTTGCGGCGCCTGTGATGATGTGACCGGTTTTGTCTTAAACTGAAGCGAGCTCATTTTCTTAAACGGCTCCCCGCAGATGGATTACTGCATAGGTGAACAGGACATGTCACCTGACTCAGCAGCTCCTGTTAGCTTTATTGGGCTTTAAAGCACCTTTTAGCTCACTGTTGTATTACATTTTTGCACACCACAAGTGAGCTGCTCAACCTCAAGTAAGAAAGAGTAAATTAAAAAAGGTTACATGACATGAGAGAGGCTGCACAGACACACACACAGTGATAGTAATTCATCAGTGGTCTCACTTAATGTGTTATCGGCTTCCATTGTGATGCTCTGTAGCCTTATAATTGCTGCTAAACAATTCAGATATATGCCTTTTTTTAACACCCCCCCCCACACACACACACTCCAAAAAAAGAAAAAAAAATCCACTGATTCTTCTGGGTCAGAGAAATTATCTCACATGTTGAGATTTCCCTGCGTTCCCTGTTTGATAACAAACTAAATGACAGAAAATATGAGGCAGTGTTCTAACAGTGTTTTCAGCACTGCAGTACTTTTCTTTACAGTTGAACTGTGGCTCGCAATCAATACTTCTTACTATCAGCTGTCAGTGCGTTGTTCAAATTTTACAGAAACCTATGAAAAAATGAGGATAGGGGCAAGACTTTTATATTATCTTTATTAAACTCCCATCAATACAAGTGCGTTGCGGAAATAAAATGGTGAATTACTCTTCCTGTGCTTTGATCATTTCCTCCCCAACCACAGCCAGATTAAAAAAAAGAACTCTGCGCTGCATAATTTGCTTTTCCATGCTATTCTTTTCACTTACCTAGATGTTGTTTATTGAATAAGTACAAATGATCACTTTAAATAGGGCTGCTGCCCCTTTCTGCTGCCCATATTAGTTGGTAAATCTGAAACAGCAGCTACTGCAGTGTTTATACGGTGGTGAACCTTGCAGAACCTCCTTGTTTGAGTGTCTAAGGGTTGATAACAGGCTATTACCATAGGTAATGACCCACACACAGCCAATAAACTTTCCTTTAATGAGAACTAGGCCGTAAAAAGGGAAGTTGTGCTTCTTCTCTCTGATATTGAGAGTGTATCATAAAACAAAAAAGCCTTCTTGCCCAAATAAGTTGTTGCCATCTTCTGTCACACAGTGTATTTCTTTTTATCTTCAACCTCCCATCTCATTCGCCATCTGATAATAAGTATGTTTACGTTGTCAGGGGAGCAAAAGGACGTAGTGAAAGAGGGCGACCGCAATCATGGTTTCATCACAGTGGTACAGAATGCAAATAAACTGAAAGTATATGAGAAATTATTACTGTGGACAAGTGGAACCACTGAGTTTTCAATAAAAAAAAAAGTTGCTTGTATAAAATAGCAGCTTGAGTTTCAAGATTTGTTTTCATTAGTCTTATACACTGTGGTGGTTTATAAAGATTTATGCTTTTTCCATTGTACACTGTTGCTGCTACGTATTGTGCACTTGGAAGAAATCACTTTACCACCGAGCTGTGACACACAGAGTCCGCTAAAGCACAAAATATGCTGATAGCAAAACACTGCAAAACTCACCTATGAGAGAGAGCTGTTTGGAGGATCTGGGCTGCAGATCCATGCCATTCTTCAGCCAAAGGAGTTTGGGATTTGGGATGCCGTCGGCGTGGCAGTGGAGGCTGGCAGATACGCCGGGCTCCTGAGCCTGTGTCTCTGGATAGACCAGGATCACTGGAGGGACTGGACGCATATACACAAAACCAAAAATACAAATGGAAATAGTAAAGCGGCAAGTGAAAACATAATTACACACTGTTTCATTGGTAGACCGTAACTCCTGGGGGAATATAACACAAACACCCACACGCACAGTGGGCAGAGAGGAATTTGTCTCACCACAGCATGGAATATATTCACAAATAACAAGAATCCAAGAGCTCTGGGGCTTCTTTATTACAGCTTGAGTCCTGCATGAAATAGATGTCGGACGTATGTGCCACTTACCACCTCCTTTGGAGAAGGAGCCGTAAATAGATGTGGAGAAATTGAGGAGGAAAAATGAAATATGAAGTAACAGTTTACATGAACAGGTAAGATGCTGTTTTTGGATTATTGTGCTTTGCACATTTTGCACCTTGGGCCAGCTGTCAAATTCTGACAGACCCTTCCTCCAGGAGCTTACTCACCTCTCCCATTCAGCTTCCCTCATTACTCATGTAACACATTTGTATTAAAAACACAAGACATGTAAAATACAATACACTGTAAGAGACAATTGTGTCAATTTTTTTTTAGAAAATGTTACCCCTTAAAGCTCTTTTTCATCTCCTGTTCCTGTGTTTAAAGTGTTGTGCAAAAGTCTTGAGCCACCCTTTGGTTCTTTTTCTTTTTCTTTCAAGGAGCCAGACTTTCTTGTAATCTTTTAAAAAAGGCAAGTAACTCAAGGGATGAATCAGTGTTGTGTCTACGCATCCAGAAAACTTAGCCAAGAACCAGTTTTAAATTATATCTTTAGGCACTCTTGTTATTTTGCAGCCTGTTGTAAAAGAACATAATTTCTTTTGTTGAATCTATGAAAAATGACAAAGCAGTTTGACAGGAAAAAATTGTGTTTTGGGCCAATAAGGTGATTCAAATATCTAAAAACACACAGTGGAACAATAAGAGTCATAGATTGGCCTCCCCAGAGCCTGCACCTCAACATTATTGAAGCAGTGTGGGATCATCTTGAGAGAGAACACAACAGAACTCAGCCAATTTCCAAACAGGAGCTTTGAATGTCTTTTAAGAAGCCTGGAGAACAATTCCTAAAGACTTCCAAGTTTTGGTATTGACTTCCACGCTCTTTACAATTGTCCAAACTCTGTTTTTTGCCCTATATACTGTGTTTCCATGTATGTTTGCAGACGTTTGAATAAATCACCGATTCTCTGTGTTGTTTTCCTCACAAAGTATAAAGATTATAAAGAGCTTCTTGAGACTTTTGCACAGTATTGTTTGTCTACCTCAAATCAGACATTGTATTGACCTGACTTATCATCCTACAAAACACACATATGATGAACTCCTTCTTTTGCATGCAGCAGGACTCTTCTTGCCTGAAGTATCAATAAAATAGTCTGCATGTGTCACATCTGTCTGTGACTTGAACTGTTCTGTTTCATTACCAAAACAGTACTTAACTAAACCAACCCTTTCTCTTGTTTCAACATTAATAATGTTTTTGACCTTTTGACATTATTAATGTCAAAGATTTCATATCTACCCCTCTTATACTGTCATAGAGTACAGCCATGGCTACTTCACCAATACTAAAGCTGCAATATTGTCATTCCTCTCACTAAAGAAAAGAAAGCACAACAGGATACAAACCGCCCACTTAGTATAATGTGGCACTTGGCTCATTTCCATTGCACCTTATCTCACCTTGTCATATCTTATTTGAAATACCTTGAATCCCTAACACAAACATTTGGTAATTGCTCTTTCCTGATCACTCGCCCTTCAGTCCCCCTGTCTGTCTCCATGACTCCCTTCACATCACTCCCCCTCCCTCCTTTTTTCCGACAATTCCACAATGCAGCTGTATTTCTTTTCAATTAGCAAGTCAAAGAAAACAAAAACAAAAACAAGACAAAAAAAGGACCCATTGTGATTCCTCGATTGGAAGAGGCTTAGTTTAATCATTTGTATTCCACGTTAGCCTGTCTCACATTCAGATTCAAAAACAAAAGCAGTTTAAGGGGGTCACCTTTGTTGTGCTACAGGTGTGGAGCTTTAAACTTTCTTGCAGGGTTTTCTTTCAAGAGATGTCAAGTAAAGCATAACAGTAGCAGAGACGAATACCCTAATTTAGGTAATTATTATGAGCGAGGCAGCGCTTTGATAACTTCAGTGGTGTTCTGTGTTTCTGCTGGTTTCTAAATGACTACCAACGTAAGTAGCTTTTATCCACTGCACAGAATCAGCTGAATAGGCTGCATGCACTCACATTTCATTTGCAGCCTAATATGAAATTATGTTTTGCTGTTTGGCAAGAGTTACTTTGATGCAATGCTCCGTGTGCCCTTGTCTCCCGAAGCTCTTGTGTGAACCATGCTGCTTAAAAGATACTTCGTCTTTGAGTTTTGCCTTTTTTTGTCATATATGGAATTAAATTTGATATCTTTTGCGTTTTATTCTTGGTCAGGCAAACACTTTTATTTATCTGATGTGTGCTAGACTAACACTGGAATAGATAAATCTTCATTAAATAGCTTCCTGAACACAATGATTAGTTATTGGGAACATTATTCGATGGTGAGCCTTAGCTCCAGATAAACAGACTAACGAGACAGACAAAAAATGATGCAACAAACAAACTGTGCCAACACCTAGGTCACATTTACTTAGGTCTGACACATTTTGAAAACAAAGACATATTAATATTTAATTTTTTTATAGTGATAGCCAATTAGACAGTCTCATAACAGTCTCATTGCTTTAAGGGTTACAAATAGTTTTGTTAGTATAGCTAAAATCTTTAGACTTGTTCTGGCTATATTATTTATTTACATCTATTGATACCCTTTGTTGCTGAGATAGTTCCTTATGACCTTTGCTGTACTTTTGGAATCATTGTTATGCTACTAAATTGATGTGAGACCAGCAAGACAACTTCCTGATGATATCCAAACATTAAATGCCATCATTTTTTTTTTCCAGAATTTTGTCCACATCACCACTGTACGACCACTGTAAGTAAGAAATGAGCCACTACTGACCATTCACCTGGAGCACATGTGTCTGATAGAGGTCTTCATAGCCGTAGGCATGGCAACTGTAGTTTCCCATGTGGATGGTTGTCACCTTGGTGATGTACAGGGAGCCATCGTCCCCAAAGTCCTGAGATACGGGGAAGAGAGGGATGAGTAAAATTAAGTGAGGAAAGAGGCAAAAAGGCAAATGCGGTGAGAGGGCGTGAAAAGTAAGGAAGAAGCGTGAGGAAAATTAAAGATGGAAAAAGAAGAGTGGGAGGTGTTGGAGAGGGAATACCGGTGAAGAATGGGGTGCAGAAAACATCCACAGGGAGTGAGGTGGAAAAATGAAGGTATCTTGATAGAATAAATAAGGATGCTTGAAGGGAACAGAGAAAGGAGGCACACAACAGCAGGGAGTGATGGGAAAAGACAGCAGAGAAAAAGAGTGATGCGAAAAGGACGAGAGACCATGAATCAAGGGTTTCCCTGTTGAGCTGAAGCAGGCAACAGGGAATTTGATCCTCCTCTCTCCCCTCATCACACTGCCTCAGCCTGATAAATGGCAAGGGTTAAAAATATAAAGCCCATTAGGTTGATGAATGGAGCGGGTTGTTGTTGGTGCAGCATGCGACAGTCACCGGGGGGTTTCCAGCCACAGCTTAGGGCGGATTAAGGCATTAAATAGTTTGCTGTCCCACCAAGTGGCAGAGCAGATGTCCTGATGCAGCTCTGTCATGACATGGAAACCACAAATGGCAGCTCTTCCTTTTCTCTTTTCCTTTTTTTGAGGGCTCTAGAAATTAATGTGACCTGACAAGGGGGCGGCGTTGTGACAGGAAAAATGTGAAATGATTTTCCCGTAAGATAGATGGAGGAGCTTAGGCAGCCTTTCAAGTTCAGGATTTACAATTAAGGGAAGAGACAGCGCTACACTGGCAAGGACAATTAAAACTGAATGGGCCATTTGGACTGCAAAGTAGGACTGTAGTACAGTATATAAAAAACAAGGGACTGAGGATGGCGGTCTCCTAAAACTGACTCAGTTGAGGTACCTTGGATTTTATCTTCAGTATGTCAGCTGAAATTATGTTTTGGTTGGTTGTAAACTTCAAAGTAAGTCACATTTATCTGTGATACGGATCATATCACAGATGAGTGATTTAAGGCACTAAAATGTAAACTATAAGGCTTAACATGTGTTGATGCAATGCTCTGCAGGTCCTACTGACTGTAGTGCAACTGGGCAGACTTCGTAATGGTTAAATATAAGATTTTCTTTTAGAAGAAACAATCCAAGTCCAAGGTAAAATAAATTAAAACCCCGTTTTTCATCTTTGACTAATACTTTTATATGGTGATGACCAAGCTGCATTGTCTCCGGGTAGCTGGTGCTATTACTGCCTAAGAATAAATGGGAGAGACCTGGCCTGCAACCTCATCATAACGTAATGGTATTAGCCGTTAATCTTTGAGTTTGTGAAATGTGCTGATGACACATGGACACAGAGTAAAAAAAAGTTATTGGAGAAAAATTACAGGGTTTTATTACTAGTCAAGGAAAATTACATTATTCAAGGAAAATTATACACTTGAATAATAAGAGCAGTCCCAGAGTTATACATAAAGATGGTCAGTGGCCACATTCAAATTAATAGATCTTAAATCACTCACTGAAATTATTCCTTTCACATGCAAAACTAAATCAGAGTCTCCTTTGGTCTGTTCTCTAATGTTAATCATCATTAATTTGCCTTAATATACAGAACAGATCTGAGTAGTACTATAGTAGTAGTAGAAGTAAGTATCTGCTTCTATGTGTGTTTAATACATGTTAGCAATGCATATGCATATGGAAGCTCTCTATTACCTATTTTTGATGAAATATAGCTGATTTTATTTCCCAATAATCAGTTTTCTATCGCAGCACTTCATATGAACTGAAAACTGAATCCACCCATATACACAGTGCGTAACTTTTTGGGGGCACAAAATGCCTTTTTTTGTGATTGCTGGTGAAAGCACTGAGAAAGAAGCTCAACTGAAAGAGAAAAATATGGGCAAAGATAAAAAAAAATAAGAAAAGGAGAATAGACTGAGTGTAATGGAGGCTCAGCTTTCTGGTTTCAATGAGGTTATATGCCAGAGAGCAGGACTACTTCAAAAACTATCAAATAAAACTTCTGTAAACAATCCTGTTTCCATTCTGCACAGCTCAACAGGAGAGAAAGGTGTGCTGAAAGGACTTCAACAGGAGAGTAATGTCCTGTCCCTGCTGTCGCTGGTCACCTCGCAGAACCACTGTGGTCCAAATCAACTCGTACAAAATGTTACACAATAAAAATAAAAAGTCTCAAAAAGACAACAGATCTGTGTTTGTTTCTAACACCCTGCCCTTTTTTGATGCAATTTAACTGTTCTAACATATGAGGTTTAGAGGGAAGTTTGCCTTGGAAATTCTATTCAAAGCTGCCCTGCATCTGGATATTAAATGCGTAGATAATTTTTAAATTTCTATTATAGTTCTGTATAAATTGCAAGAACATGTGCACATGTTGAGATGAAATATACCCTGCATCAATGAGATATAAAATCCTAGGATAAACTTGAACATTTACCTTTAGCCCTTTATGAACTAATTTATTTGGATGTCTACATTTTCATTACTTAATGGCTTCTTTATCTTTCGTTTAGCCAGGAAGTCACTTAATCTCCAGAGATGGCTGTCCAAACTTGCTTAATTGACCAGTTGGCCACAAAAACTTGGCACGTTACATTAAGTATGCAATTTCTTTCTGGCACCGACATCCAGTGTGTTCAGAATAACACAAGATATTAAAACTCCACACGCAGAGGTTATCCCATTCATTAATTCTGGGATTTTGTTTTTAAGCTTCAAGTTTGATTTGAGTGACTAAAAAGGAAGCCAAACAAACTCAAGCTTCCTCTCTCCTGCCATTTAGATCACTGTGCTCTGTGAAAATTCATTATGCCCGGTCAAAAACCCCAAAGGACCTCTGTTGCCATCACCTCTCCTCCAGTCTCCACCTCAACACTTGACATTGTTTATCCGCTCATCATCACAGCGGACCAACAAGGCTGCTCATTAACATGCAATTAGTGAATTGTGATCCGGTTGTGGATAAAGCAAGGCCGGCACTGCGCTGTCACCTGTGCAGATGTGTCTAAACAGGAGCACGGCGACATAGTTCATTAAGCACTGAGCGAGGTATAATTGTACCATTTCATGGAAGGTGCAAGGGAATCGTTGTTTTCTTTATTTAATTTCTCTCCTTGGTTTTTGTCCCCCTCCTGCCCTGTTTTGGTTTCTCACATGCCCGTGGATTATTAGGTGGGGTCGCGTGATAAGAGGTTCCGTTAAATGAAGAGCACGGGATTCTCTGCACACCTTCCAACATTTCAGATCCCCAATGAGCATTTTATAAGTACCACAAGCAGAGTGTGAATACAAAAAGAAAACAATATGCTAGTGATTAGAGACTAACTGAAAAACTCCCAGAACTCTTAACGCTTTTACAGCAACAATGTGATTTTCTAATTTTAAAAAGTGTTAATAGACTTTCTGGTTTCAATCCATGTGAAGAGCCCCCCGACTGTGCCCCCATGCTGCTGAAGTTTACCAAATATTAATTAGGCAGTCCACTCAGAAGAACCTTTGGCAGACAAAAACGCTCACATGCTTTAAGGTTGTGAGTGTGCATTCTATTTAAGTCGATGTCAAGGCTAATAAATATGTTTTATAAAGTAACTACAGGACTTTTGTAATTGTAGAGAGTTTTCTCATGAGTGCCTGGGAATTTTAACCAGCACAGTTTTACTAATATGTTTTTATATTTACACAGATCGCTCACAGAACTCTTAACCTCATTTTCAACAGTAGATGCACAGAAAACAAAGCTGGCAAATTAGGTGGTAAAGACATTTAATTAACTGGCAGCTAAAGAATCAAATATTTGTATCTATGGTCAGAAGAAACAAAGCAGATGAAAAGTAGATGGTAAATTTTTGCTTGCTTCTACTACAACAGTTCGAAATAACTCGAAATTTCGAGTTATTTTCTCGAAATTTTGACTTAGCTCTGCCAATCAGTAATCTACGTAAATAACGTCCTTTTCTTGTTACCCGGAAGGATATGGCGCAGAGGAATGCACACTCAAAACCGGATTGCAACAAACTGGCGCTTTTGAGAGTACATTTGCTGATAGCAACGCCATGTAATTCGGCTAATAACACAAGGATTTCACCATTTGTGAAGCCACGCTGAAAATACTCAGCAATTTGTGAATTCATGATTGGCTGTAATATCGGTAGCTTAGCTGTAGCATTTGTAGCTGAGGGCTTCAGCTTCCGGGTAATAAGGAAATGACGTCATTCACGTAGATTACTGATTGGCAGCAGTAACTCAAAATTTTGAGTTACTTTTCTCAAAATTTCAAGTTATTAAGTCAAAATTTAAAGAAAACAACTCAAAATTTCGACTTATGGATCCTTTTCTTTTTTTTTTTTAGTGGCGGAAACGGGCTTCCATATATAATACCTGACTTACACAAGCAGTTTATGTACAAAACCTTATCCGGCAATAAAAATCAAACAACCTCAGTTTTTAACTGGGTATAGCCATAACGAACCAGCAACTTGACTTTGTAGTTGTGTAGTTTTTACCATCAACCGCACCAACAGCCACAAATAATTACATCAGCCACGGAAAAAGGCATGAACTCACATTGATGTCCTCCAGGTCCAAGAAGTTTAAGATGATGCCATTCCTCTTCCAGATGACTGGTGGGCGCAGCGTCCCCTGGATGGCGCAGGTGAGGACTGCACTTAGGCCCACTGTTACTGTGGAGACGCTGATTCGTTGGTCCTCGGCCAGGCTCAGCTGGACAACCTCTGTTCAAATGAGAGCATGAAGGAAAATAATTTGCAGTTGGCAGAGAAAGAGACAACAGTAAGAAGAAAGGATTGAGAAAAAGGGGAAGATGGAGAAATAACGAGAAAAATCACAAATCTGAATGAGTGCTGATGAATTGGAACTATAGCCAAGTTGAACACATTTCTAAGCATTCATCTCATTACAAGTGGACCGGGGAGGATAAACAGCTGTCCGGCTGTGAAGGATATGCAGTATGAAGAAAGACCACATATCAGAGGACACACAGCCAGCCAAATATCATTCTTCTCATTAAGGGAAATTTATGTTCATTGAAATGGCCGCCCAATTCAATTCACCTTTACGGCAAATTAAGAATTATTCTTCTCTGTTCCCGCTGGCGCTATAAATAGTATCTGTCGCCAAGATGTGTGGCCAGGCACCAAATCTACATGGTCCCAGTAAGACTTTGAATCCAAAAGCTTCATCATATACTTTGTACTGTCTTAAAGGCAGTCCATTTAAACTAGGCTAGTTTAAACAGTGTCTTAATTATAAAATGGGTCATGGGATATATAACATGAAACATGTATTTTAAACTATTAAATATATTGTGTGGCCTGTATTGCACCACACCACCTCATCATTTGCTTTGCTTAGTTTCTTCTGTTTTCCATGAACTCTTTGCTAATAAATAGATTCCAGTTTTTGTATCGGTTTAAAGTTGATGCAGGTATGCCTGCTGCCAAAAGATATTATGTGAATCTGCAATTCATTCGAGTCACAACTGACATGATATGCGATCCTACGTCAATACTGGCTCAGGAAACAATTCAATAAATCTAAGTAACACAGATACCTGACAAAAATCTCAGTGGAGCCAACTGAGAGCAACAATCAGCTAATCACCTCATATGTAGCACACACACACACACACACACACACACACACACACACACACACACACACACACACACACACACACACACACACACACACACACACACACACACACACACACACACACACACACACACACACACACACACACACACACACACACGATGACCTTGCAGCACTGAAATAGTTATAGAAAGGGTATAACACTGAGGATACAATAGATGCGAAAACGTGAAAAATACTATTACTGGAATCCCTGATGATGCTAAAGAACAAATGCAATCACATAATATTACAGACTAATTAGCATATTTTAATTGTTAAACATTGCTAAATATAAGGTACTTAATATAGTTAAATATAAGGAATAATTTGGGTCCATTAGACTTCCTGACCTATGTAAAAGCAACCTTGCACACTTATTTAGACACCGTTGCAATTCCTTTAATTTTTCTACCAATATTAGTGAACAATAGATTTATGGATATTCTCTCTCATGTGCTGTGGCATCTATCAGTGGTTTCTAGTGTAATTGTTATTCAGCGTGTTACTGCCCGACTTTGACAGTAGTGTTATTTATTTATTGCAGCTGCTAAAATTAGTGAAGCATTACAAACTTGAAAGTATCTGCCTGCCATGGAGCTTCTCTTAGATCAAAAAAAAATGTTGAGGAACTGATTAAGAATAAACTACACTTAGTGTGATGACATATTTTTACACACCTGACATTTTGCTATCACAGCTATCCGAATGCTTGTACAGAAAAAAAAAAAGTTTCCTAACTTCAGCTTCCTCTCCATGTATTTAATCTATCATAACATGCAGTATCATAACACATAGACCTACATGAAGAAAAAGACTAGAACACTCCTAAATTCCTGACTGAGTAACAGTGGTGAGGCCAGCATCACAACAAATTGCCATTTTGACATCCACCAGGAACAATATTTCATTGTCCAAACAGACTTCAACGAGATGGCTAAGAGACTTTGAAATGTTTGTTGGGGAACTTGCTGTCTGGAATCCGACTGTGACAAACCCTGTTGTAAAAGACCCCGGGATATTAGCTGTCTGTTTCACATAGCTCTCCAGATGATAGATATATCCATGCTGACAGCTCGGTCTGTCAGTGATATTTCAGAATGCCTTGGGTACAGTACACTGCCAGGTCCAACAAAGTTATAATTCAGCAGATCAGTAATTTGGGTGGCAGAACAGGCTTTGAGTGCCATGTGGACAGATGAGGGATGAAATGCATTGATCTGACATGGCTTGGAGGGGTGATTTCAGGTGGTACAGTGAATTTCAAGTAGACCACTGCTCACACTGAATTTAATACAGTGCACTGGAAGCAAGACCTGTGTGGCTTGCTGAGTGTTTATGCAATGAATGCTCACTCTTAAGACAGACGCAACCATGAATACATTATTTAAGGGTAGAGTTAAAAAGTCTCCATGTTCATTTGTGAAATGTAATTAATATGAATTTTGTGCAGAACAGCTACAGTTGATACAAGCAATAAACTGTAGTCTGTAGTAACTGACTTAACACGTACTCGTAGATTTCCTTATCAAGAAATAATATTAAAAATCTGGTCCTCAAACACAGCAGGAAATCTAAAATAGATCGGCTAAAAACAAAAAATAATCAAGGTGATGCAAGTGCCCAGTCAAAGTCCAAACCTTAACCTGGCTGACATCCTGTAGCCTTAAGAAAGCTGTGCAGAAATAAAAGTGTGCAAATATCAATGAACTGAAACAGCATTTTAAAGGAAAAGAGGAAAAATTTCCTCCAAATCATACAAAAAACAATTGCTGCAACTTGTTGCTGCCAAAGGCGGCTCCACAAGCTCCTAAATCATGGGGTGTATTTAGTTTTTCAGAGTCTATTTCTTCATTTTGGCTTAGTTTTTGTTATTTGTCATGAGTTGTTGTTCACTAGAGTTTGGTTTTAATAATTTGAAATTTAATAAAGACCAGATGACGTGATATGTCCTAATAGATAAAACCATAAAATGGATTAGGATGTTCTTTCTTTTCAGTATAACTGCATATTTAGGGTGCTAACTCCAAGTTTGAAATCAGTTTAATTCCGCAGACAAATTCTTGCTATAAGAACTAACTGTGTACTGAAGAAAAGGGGAAAATAAGAAAACTGGTTGCACTAGTATGCTGTGTTTGTGTACTTAAATCTCTATTTGAGGACTACATCAGGTATAGGTTGGTGAATTTCAGATAGCACTGTGTTTATCTGGTTTTGGACTGAATACCTTCACTCCATCCTGTCAGAAAGCAATATGGCAGCGGTGAAAAGATAACCTTCAAAGCCCTAAAGCAAGGCTGTTACCTTCCTTTTTTGCAAACCAAATCAAATAGAAAATGCACCATCAATCCCAAATCGGTGGCTGTGTTTAGATGTTTCTGTCAAAACATCATCATATGAGGTCAATCTAAACTTTTAACATTGCAGCTGATACATTAGTCGTCACTTTGAATGTCTGTCAGAAACGACATAGTTAAAAAAAAAGACCTATGAAAGACGGACTAGTTGTGAAATTAATCCTGACACCATGAAATTAATTCTGAGCCCATCCTTATTCAACCTGCTGAGATTACAGTCAAGAGACCAAGAAGAGACAGAAAAACCTCTGCCTTTGTGTGCAAGGGGAAAAATGGGTGTATAATATCAATTACAAATTATAATGATTGCTTTAATGTCACTTTCCAATGGAAATGAGTCTAGGTGAGTCATTAATGAATATTTTTTAAAATGTTTTAAGCTGTAATTAAAGTCTTTAGCTACTTGAAAGTTGGCTTCTGAAGAGTTAAAGTAAATAGACACCTTTAATGAGCTGAAGATGACAGTCACACATTGCAACTTTGGTTTTATGTTCACAGGCAGACCCCACTTTTCAGCACTCTTGCTTTCAAAAGCAACGCTGTTCCTCATTCACAACACCTTCAGCAACTTGTGAAGCTGCTTGATCAGACAGGTCCCCCTGTGATGACAGACCATTTGGCATAAGGTGTTACTATGGTCACTTTTGCACATCGACTAACAGGGACTTGTTAAAAGGCAGAGCTGAATTAATTTATCAGATCAGGATCAGGACCACAGTTTCACATTATAAGACCCTAGAATTACTTTCTTTTTTAATTTGACTCTAATTTAACCAGAAAAAAAAAAAACACACAGCACTCTAGAGACTTTAAATCTCTTTTGCTCAAGATCTCTCAGTACATAAACAATACACACCGTGATGCACACAAAATAAGTCTATACGTTGTTCCATTGTTTAAAAATAATCCGCAATAGGTGAAATCCGCGAAGTAGCCAGCTTTATTTTTTACAATTATTATAGATGTTTTAAGGCTGTAAAACCCCTCACTACACACTTTATACACTTTTCTCAGACAGGCATGAACATTTTTGCACTTTTCTCTCTTGTTTAAACACACTCAAAGTTCAAACCTTCGTAGAAAAATAAGTCCAGTATTAGAGAATGAAACCAAAGGCACCCACGGTTGCCTTTGACGGTGCAAAATGTTCGGGGAGAAAACTTACAAACATACCGTACAGCACTTCAGAGTCACACTGCTAGCGATCGAAGATTTATGTAAATTTGACAAGCTGAATGGATTCTGTACTGTGCAGGAGACACGGCACGAGATTGATTGACAATGGTCTAAAGCCAATCAGGACGCAGAACACAATGCGCTGTAAGAGGGGAAAAAGCATGCAAAATTGCACCCCAAAAAATCCGCGAAACAGCGAGGCCGCGAGAGCCACGTTATAGCGAGGGACCACTATACATAAAAAAAGGTAATGAAGTACCAACACATAATAATGATAATAATAATAATAATAATAATAATAAAATACTTCTACCACTTAGCCTACTTCTAGATGCACCTATAGTACTGTATTCATTTGAAAATCCTAGATGATTTTCAGAAAAGCTGACCTCTAATTTTGAGGTCAAAGCCTTCAGGATTCATCCTTGCTTAAGATTTTTAGGATATGCACCTATGGTATCAATTTCAAAACCCTACGTCACCTTGTTCTTGATTTATTGCATTCACAAGATTTTTAGAAAACCTGACCTCTGACCTTGACCTTGCAGTGGAGGCAATTAACACTGGAACTTGCACCCATGATATCAGTTTGAAAATCCTAGGGTGCCTCTTTCTCGAGTTATGGCATGAACAAACTTGGGTGTCTATGCCAAGCGTGCATGCTGGGGTGACGACAATATCCCATCAGCCTTTTCTTCCTGAGAGGTAAAAACTAAAGCAACATTAGAACTGAAATGTGATACTCAGGCACAACATTTGCTGGAAAATCTGATTTAAACTGGGCCCAAATTCATGTATCAAGACCCCCAAACTCCCTAAGACTGAGCAGGTAATGACACGGATAAAGCAGTATATTTAAACATCATTTTCTCCAATACAACATATGCTTAAAATGAAGTGAAGTGAAGTGAAGACAATACCCTTAGTGAGCCTTCTTAAATTTGTGGACTAGTCTACAGGAGGACAACGCACTACATTCAACACAGGCATCCAATGTGCACGTGTGAGTAAGGCAAATGGAGTTTGTGTTGAGTTTCCATGACGAAAGTCATTATTTAGGATGGATAGGCACTGCAAACACGCATGCATATAAATTTAAAAAAAGAAAAAACAACTATTTTTTTACCAGCTGCTGACTATGAGGATTAAGAAAGATAAATCTGAATTCAGAGTCACTTTAAGTTCTGATAGCTGACAGGGTCAGTGTTTTACATTTTGTGTTTTATGATTTCTGTTTTCTTTTTTGGCCAGCATGTAGAATAAGTCTCAGATCATATTAGGTGAGCTGTATTATTCCAAGACCGAAGCCTGTTTATGGAGTTGAATCGGACCATGGGCCTTTTACAGAAAACACTCTGAACAAACTCGGAGCCTAGCTATAAACAGAAAGACTCAACAGAGTTGGTTCAATCAATTCTAAGTATGTTGACCCTGACTTAAACTCATCCGTGAGTAGAGAAAGAAAGCCGTTATTAATGGAGCTCCGATAACACGATTCACCATGACAACAAGTGAAGAAGAGAAGAGCCTCCATTTTAATACAGTTGACTAATGAACATGAATGTGTATCAATACAAACCAAAGATAGAAATATCGATCAAACAGAAAAGATGTGGTTTTCTGTTGGCCCTGTCATATTATGCAGCAAGACTCATTTAGGTGATTTTCAGTGGAGAATATGTCGAGATTTTCACTTTGAATTTTCAGACATTGGACCTTTTAAAATGTTGCTTGACATCATTTAATGAGTGTATTACAACATGCCAGCGTATTTCAACATGAAATCTAGTCAGAATACAATCAAACTGTCTGCAGCCTGCTTTAAAAAATCACTTTAAACTATATTTAGTCCAGTTTTAGTCGTTTCAGCCGAATATTCCCTCAAATGTTCATATAATGTCCAATCGCCAACTGTGACAGACATTTTTCCATCAGTGTCACTCATTCCAACACGCCGAGTAGTTGGTCATTGATTACTATGTTATGTGTCTAAAGCTTCATATATATAAGCTTTATTTAAACAGTGATTGCTATGGTAACATGCACTACATGTTTCAGTGCTAGGGAATTGACTTACAACCTTGTCTGTGAAGGTTCTCAGTCATCCAGGTCATCATAGTCAAAGGAGTTTGCAAAGAAAAGCGTCTGGACTTCTTTGAGTTGCTTGAAGACGTTTCACCTCTCATCCGAGAAGCTTCTTCAGTTCTAAGGTCAAATGGCCGAGAGTCCCAGATTTAAACCCAGTGGGTCCCTTGAGTTCCCTCCCCAGACGCCTTAACGTCCACTCACATCCTGGGCCATCTGACCTCAGGAAATCACATGATAGGGTGGGGCCAGGTTTCACAATGAGCTCACCCGAAACCCTGGCTGATTAGGACCCACACCCGCTTTCACACCTTGGCTCATGTGATTAGGTAGAGGATCATCAGGGGGTCCTTTGTCCCCCTTTGGGGGGGGAACTCCCACTAGGTTTAAATCTGGGACTCTCCACCACTGATCCTTAGAACTGAAGAAGCTTCTCGGATGAGAGGTGAAACGTCTTCAAGCAACTCAAGAAGTCCAGACAATGTATAAGCTTTCTTTTCTTTGTTTTTGTCTTTTGCTTTTGTAATTTCAGAACAATGTCAATTTTGAGCTTGGAGAGACAAAATATGACTATTTTTGTGCTTGAAGAAACTAAAAAGAGCTAAAAATCTAGCCAACGATTAAGCGTCAGTTGCCACTGACGTGCACTTTAGTGCACTTTAAAAACATCCAGTCCCAGGATAATGAACTACACCCATGTTTATTTTAACTATGAACATTATTTCCGCCTTTTGTGGGACCCTATAAAAATCTGTTTTAAAAAACTCCTCCCATGCTCTGTCCTGTTCTCAAATGACCCAGACAAATTGCATATCCACAGGCAGTGCCTCCTCTGCCCCGGCTGACTGGGAAAGGTTGTCATGACATTAGCTAGTTAATGATTCCTACACTCCCCCTTTCTACCAAAATAGCTCCTACAGTATATGTAAGTTAGTAATTGACACTCTGGGGAATTCAGGAGCTCCTCTGATCGATCATCCCTGCTAACCGAGCTATGGATCAGCTGACAGGGAAGTTTCCTGTATCAAGCTCAGGAGGGATAGACCTGAATAAAAAAATAAAAGTAGTGAGAGAACAGAGAAGGGGTGAGGCCAAATACTGCAAGAAACAAATACAGAAACAAGGGTTTAAACCAAAAAATAAAACACATATGAGAAGAAACAAGGGAACTTGAGTTCGAACAAAAGTAAGAAATCCAAGTAAAAAAAAATCTATGATGAAAGAAGTAAATTAAATTAAAGATGTAAAACTGTAAGCTGCGTGTGTGTGAGAGAGAAATTTGATGCTGAGCACGTAGAAGAGCTCCTAGGGGCTAAGTATTGTAGCAAGCTCAACAATGCAACTCAGAGAGTTCCTACTTCTATGAGACCACCAAGACATCAGGCCACAAAGCAGAGAAGTTGAATGTCTTTCTTAGAGGATAAGTCCGAAGATGGAACAGTGGAGGTGGTGAGGTGCACAGCAAGAAGACAGACAAAGACATATCGAATCAGGGTTATAGGGGAAGGAGTGAGAAGCCATGTGAGTAGGCCTAGGAAGCACAAAACAAGCTGACAGGCACACAGTATGCAAAGTTTTGTTTAGATTACTTAATTTGTGTGTCAAACGATGTCTACGCAGCTAAGTGTAGCTAAGAAGAGAAACTATTCCACATTCCTTGGCTACATACCAATTACCCCCCCTCCCCCCAGCTAATTTAAAGTGCGAAATGAGATGCTGAACGACGACATACCACATGTCTGTGTACCATGATTCTATGAGTCTCTGCGACTGAGTGGGCCAAGTGTACACAGAGGGCATAACATCATCACTTTAGAGGTCAAGGGTTTGATTTTTTTCCACCACCCGTTTGTACCAAACCACTGCTTGAACAGCCTCAAAATTTCAGTGTCCCACAAACTGTAATCATGCTATGACTCATTCTACTTTGAAATGACTTGCTAACAAGATGTTTTGACCTAGACACCATTCACACAAGTAAAAGGGAGCACTATTAAAATTAGAGTAGAATCAAATGGTGAAATGATTTTAATTATTGTAACATGAAATTCTCAACAGTGTTTTATTAGAAAACAGAATATTCTGTAATGCGATTGTCTTAACTGAATCTCCTTAATTTGATGTACCATTCTAAAATCCAGTCTCTTCACTGACTGAAAAAGAGTGCACCCAGTTTTAGACTTTGCCCAGAGCACAATCCGAGTGAAATTTTAATACAGACTTCAACAATACCTCAGCAAATGACAGAAGACAAAAAAGTCAGTACTTCATAAGCTTGAGAACGATGATATCTACAGAAGTGGGAGGTAGAAATTATTGTGGGCTGGTGATCGAAAGGCTAGTGCTGAAAAGAAGTGCACAGAGCGGCTCAGTGGAGGAAAACAGAAATTGGATGGATGGATGGATGGATGGGTAGGAAGGCAAACAGTTTCATAAAAATCTCTATGAAATTAACTTTAACATCTTTGTGGTTACATCATCTTCCAACACTGGATCCAATTCCACAACTAACTCAACTCAGTGTATACCAGATGCACCACAGTGCTTTTCTGAAACATTGCATTGCTTAAAATAGCATTCAATATTTTTATGGAAGCCATGTTAAGTTGCACGGAACATGTAAAGAGGGTAGACACCAGAGCAGCACTGAGTACCCAGTAGTATGGGCTTTTGAAATAAAAGAGTCCATATATAATACACGATGCTGTGCAAAAGACATCACAGGAGTGACCTGATCGATTTGCACCAGGTGTATTCCTGGAGTAAGCGTTCATGTCTGTCCATTTATTTATTTATCTATTTGCACTGGTAGCATCTATTTTCTTAACAAATCCCTTGAAAATCAGCATTGGCAGAACCTTTGGTACATAAATGGCCACAGCACACTGCTGCACTCAAAGAGCTTGTAATTAAAAATAGTTCAACATCTAAAAGACTGCACCAAAAGAAAGAGGAAAGGAATTTACAATATCAGTCCACAAAGGAAGCAGTTCAAAGTGACATAGCGACCAAAGGCCATATAAAGTCAATTACATGTGGCAACTTCAACGGCCATAAGAACAGCTGACGGCACTAAGCACAAGGGTCCCAAGTTCAATTTTTCTCCACTTGAAGGCAAACGACTGAAGTGGCCACCGATGAGTACGAAGAATACTGTAAAAAATTATCTACCCCCTTCTTGATTCCTTAGTTTTTTGCATTTGTCACAAATGTCTCAGATCATCAAAATTGGAATAATAGATAAAGATAACCAAAGTAAGTACAGAATGTAGATTTTCATGGATGATTTTTTCTTATTAAGAGAAAAAAAGCTATCCAAAACTAATTCAGCCACATGGAGGGTTTTAGGGCATGAGCTCATGTTAAAGTATCTCAAGTCTGGACTTTGACTAGGAAACTCCATAACCTTTGTTGTTTTATTTAATTATTCTTGTTTCCAGCTGTTCAAAGGTGGACTTGCTGGTGTTGGTGGTGTTTTGGATCACCGTCCTGCAGTGTAAGTGTGCTTGACTTTCATTGCATGAACTGATGGCTGGACATTCTTATTCATTATTTTGTGGTACAGAGAAGAATTGATGGTTCCAAGAATTACAGCAAGTTCCCTAGATCCTGAAGCAGTAAAGCAGTCCCAGACCATCACACTATCACAACCACGTTTGTAACCATCTTTGTAACTTAGCAACAAATGTGATGATATATGTTTTTTTACATTCACTTTATTTTAAGAATGGGTGTTAATCAAACAGTTTTGCATTATTCACATCGTAGAAACATAAATGTATTTATTTTCACCCACAGTGCCTCTTCATACCTTAAAGAATTAAGTGCTCTCTCTCTCTCTCTCAGTCATTGTTTACTTGCCTTGGTGCAGGGTAACGTGTCACACATGACAACTATATCGTCCTCTTGTCGTGATTTATATATGCAAATACATGCACGACACACTTGATTATTCATATTTGACCCTCTTGAAAAAAAATATCCTCATTCGAACTCATTTGGTAAATTAAGATTCAGGCATTAATCATTAGGCTCATCGCTTAGTGAAAAGCAGCTGCTACAGTAAGTGGGCTTGATTTGCCAGCCTTCACACTTCCTACATGTTCTTGCAAAGCTGCCAAACTAGGCACAGAAACTTGAAGGATTCAAAGCAACTAAGCACTAAGGTTATTTTTTTTTCTTTTTTTTTTTTTAGATACAACAACATGGATTTTCTTAGTGATTGTTGCCATGCAACCATCATAAATCATGACAACAGGCAATCTTAGACCATCGGGCGAGAAAGCACAATAGTTTTCTTGTGTGTCAAACTGTTTATAAACACAGGTTCCCTGCCGCAAAGTGCACTTCCAATCAGAGTGACACTTGCTGCCACCTGTTATCTTCTGCAGCATGATTGAGAAAAAGGCCTGGACGCCTTTAGCAATAAATAAATTCATACTTTTTGTGATAACTCTGTAATACAATATCAGTCTAGCAGAGAATCATCAACTTAAATTCTATTTCTCTTAGTTGACTCTGAAATTATTATTATTAGTAGTGCTAGTAGTATCATATACCACTATAACAAAAGAATTTCCCAAATATGGGAAAAAAGTATTTATCTATTTTAAATGTAATGATAAATACACTGTATAATTAAACTACACAAACTGAGACAAATACAGGTAAGTAGAGTTGTTAAATAAATCTTTATAACAATGAATGCTTTTAAGCTCCACTTATAAAACACAGATAGGCAATAAGGTTCAGTGACAAGAATAGCAGTTAAATGTGCATTATTGTAAATTAAAATCACATTCACACTCATTAAAACACACAGTATACAGATAAAAATAAATATGAGCAATACAGGCAATACAAGTAGTGATTTAAAGAGCATAGCATTTTAAAAATACACACACACACACACACACACACACACACACACACACACACACACACACACACACACACACACACACACACACACACACACACACACACACACACACACACACACACACATATACATATATATATACACACATACATATATATATCTAATATTACAATTAATCAGTCCTCACTCATTTGCAACATTCTCCACACAATACACCACAAATAATAAGGAGAGCTACCTCAATATCAACTGTAATAATGTCTTCCAAACATAATGACACCACTGGGTTTATACAGTGCAAGTAGGGAACCAGGTCTCCCACTGGGAGCCCACGGTGCGTACAAATGATCTTGGTGCTTTACTGTGCATTCAGTATGAGGGCTGCTCTCTGCAGGTGGGCTGCAGCTATTAGTAAATACATCATATAAAGCACAATGACACACTGAGTTATGTTGTGTATATATAGACATAACTATGCACACTCTGTTAATTCTGTGTATATCACATCTCTTCCACATATTGTACATGCATACTGCTCATTTAATGTCTCTCATACATGCATACTCTTGATGTGCTGCATATCTAATGTACACACAAGCACTTTGTCTTCCTCTCTCTCATATACACACGCAGAAATTCATGCTTTCTCTTTGGGAGTGCTGGCGTGGTGATTATTCATGGGAGGGAGACTGGGGATGAGCAATCAGTGGCCAGCTCATTAATCACGCTGGATGTAGACCCTTAATCTCCTCCACAGGTATAGAGGAATCCTCCGCAGCCACTCCTCATTGCTTCTCTAAATTCTCCCATCTCTCTCGCTCTCTCTCTTCCACCCACCTCCTCATTTTCTCTGTGATGCTGTCTTTGCATCTTTGGCTATTTCTATCCGTCTTTGTCTTTTTCAGAGCCTCTCACCTACCCGATGTCTTTGTGACTCTACGGCTGCCTGTCATTCTTCCCTTCCGTATCACTTCTTCCTCTTCTCCGAGGTTTTAATTTGTCTCTTTGTCTTCCCTGTCTTTCCAGTTAAAGTGCTTCCTTGTCTTTCAACTTACTAGCAAAGCAACAGTAGTGCTTATTTTCCAGCAGGACCCATATGCAAAAAACTTAGCCTTGTTACGATCAAAGAAAGAAAGAAAAAACAGAACAAAAAAAAAGCACAGTAGAAATCTAAGTTGGAATTAGCATTTAAAAACAATATGTTTAAAGCTAGTTGGGTAGGAGATCTGGCTGTGCCAATTTTCCTTCTGCATCTGCATAACCATTTAAAAAAATAGAGCTGAGGATACTTCACAGCAGCAGGACTCTTAGTAAACAAATGATGGGAGTTATGTGCTGCTTGGAAGCTGTGCTGTTATTGATAATAAAAATAGGATATTTCATAGTAAATGCATAATAATTTGTCAAAATTACTACCTCTAGGTTTATTGAAGAAAAAAAAAACTCTCAGAGGTTACAAGAACAGAAATGGGTCAGTCAAATGTCTTTAAAAATAAATAAAAAGGAACGGTGGGTTTAAAAAACAAACAAAAATGAAAACACTAGGAATACGAGCATAATGAAATACTTTTAGAATACTTTAGAAATGTGTCTGCATACTTATATTAACAAAAAAGGCAAATTTTTTATGTGTTATATAAGAGAAATTCCAAAAGCCTCCTGGAACAGCATGTTTCCAAGACCATTTAAAGGGAAACCATCGTCTCCCCCACATTCTTTAATGGACAGCTTTGCAGGAACAGGCTGCTAACTACAGAGTCCATACATAAGGTGAGCTTAGCCACAGAGAACCTGTGTGCATTTCAAGGCGGCGGTGATATTCAAAGGACAAAACTCAATAATGAACTGCCATCAGTTTGCTAATGAAGGACAGAACTCTCTTTACTATGTTGTTCAATCCCTAAGGACAGGAGTAACCTGTCAGGAATATAAACAGATTAATTGCCTGTCTGGAGGCTTCATGGACATTTTTTTTTTTTACTAAGGCTTGGCCTGCCCACACCATTAATCCCTATTTTTAATATATACTATACATTTTGTTGCTTGTGGGGGGATTCTTCATTCGAGATGCTAAGGTTACACCAGTGAGGTAATGTAAGTGGTTATGATCTGCACTGATGTAGCAGCTTTTAACCTAAGAGAGATTCTGTGAAACACTTTACATTTTCACACTTGCACACCATGCAACGTGCTCACCTGCCAGTGAAAGAAACTTGGGTTTCAGTGTCTGGTTTGTAGGCACTTAAGTTCATGGAAGGGCTGGGATTTAAATAACCAATCACGTAATATCTGGAAAACTCATTTCACTACCAGAACCACATCCACACAAGGTTATCCTTGTTAGGGCAGGTAAAGGTTGTCTCTACAGTGCATCAGATATTTTCTATGATATCACCCCTGAAGGTCGAGGATATCGTCACTTTTTGACATCACTAAATTGTGTTGAAAAACATTTGTTTAATAAAGTTTAATAAAACTGAGCGCATTGCTTTCCAGTCTAAACAGAGAGAAAAAAGTTTTAAAAAAATACTCTGTTATGTTGTAATTGAATTTCAACTATAACTATGAGCTTGAGGAGTTCAAGCTTTCTATAAGCCAAACTTATAATAATACAATTGTCGTATGTGCAGGTTTTATTTATCCATCACATTTTTATTACATATTTACATTTGCTATTTTTGCTTTTAGGCAAACGGCATGGAGTGGCTTGCATAACTTCAAGAAGAAAATATATGAAGAATTAAAAGTCTTAAGACACAACTTGGAAAGAAATTTTACGTTCGCACCATTTGGTTTAATAAAACAGAGGGCATTTTAAGTTTCACAGTCCAAAAAACCCCATCCTGCTCGGAAAGGCTTAATGGAAACAAGCTGACAGTCTTGAGCTAATCTCCCATACTTCATTTGGTCGGATGAGACCCCATTCGTTAAAGCTATACCCTCATCTGATAGTAGCATAAGATCTCTGACAATCTGGATAATCTTTCATCTTTATGGAAAGAAGGAAAGTCCTCTCAGCCCACTCTCTCTCCCCTCCCCAGCTATGCCTCTTACTGTAAACCACTGGCAGTTTTCTGACAGAGCTGGCTAAGTGGTCTTTCTCATTTTAAAGCCTTTTCAGCCTTGTGAAGGAGGAGGGTGAGCGAGATTAGTGGCCTGCAGCAGAACTCTGCACTGCAGGAGCCACAGCTTGACCTGACCTGGAGGTCCACCTCAACAGTTACAGAATGCAGAATGAGATACACTGTGTGAATCTGGGTGTACACAAGAACACTGAAAAGTATGTTTTTAAATGTGCATGCATGGGATTACAGAGTCTATGCATTTTATACAAATGCAAACATTAAGCAGTATTATTTGTGATTAGAGTTGCAGTCTGGAGGAAAGAAAGCCCAATCATCAGTTTTCATTAAGCTCCCATGAAGGCATCTTTTCATACAAACCACTCCACATAGGTCAGTGGACTCTTCAATTAAGACTGAAGTAAAGAGAGCATACTGAACACTTTGTAAAAAACCTCCTTTTTAAATATTCTTAAAAAAAAGATGCAATTTTTTTTGTTATATGTAGTTTTTTGTTCTTTAAAGAAAAAAAAAGTGAAACAAAAAAAAATAAAATTTGCATCTAACAAGACAAAGAAAATAATCAGGAAAAAACACTGTATCTCTTTTATTTGTCACCACCCTTTCTCAAATGAAGAGGTAGAGCTCATTTATATTCTCCACATTGTTCATTTTAAATTAATGGTGTTTTGCAGTGTGACAAATTGGAAACACTTATCTGGCATTATGCTGCTGCACTTACTACATTTTTTTATATAAATCACTAAGCATATCAAATATAGAAAGTCGGCTATGTACATGAAGTCTATATGCATTTCTGTGAATTCCAGTAATTCTATTTTTACTTGGAAATATTCAAATAGTATTATAGTATTGGAATTATTCATATAGTTGAATGCATTTTAAAAACCGATACGGTATAATTATTTTAAATGGAGTACTGTTTTAATTGTAGCTGAATTGCTTAACTGACACCCCTGAGGTTACCAATTAGTCTAAAATATGGGGGCATCCTGCATCCTGGTAAAATATCCACTTTAGGACATCAACCAACCTCAGTATCATTTCTCACATGTCACAAAAAGCATAATTGCTTCCACAAATTTACTTAGAATTGCAGCAGCACTCACTTCACATACAAAATCCATACTTTATATTACTTCATCACATATTCAAGTCACATAGTGGTCTTTGTGATTAATGGTAACACTTCATGAGTAAAACTATCACAAGAATGATTGGTGTAAGTTAGGTGTTCTCGAAAACGACGTCCACAATGAAAAATGACTTTAAACAAACTGACAGAACTTTTTAAGCACTAAAAATGTTTATAAAAATCATGGTTCATTGATTTGAACCTAGCTGGAAAAATGCAAAGGTTCAGCTCTTTTCAACAAAATAAGGTACAGTCGAGTTGTGATTCCAGAAATCGAGGCAGGCCATCTTCAGATGAGGTATATTTTCACCATCATTTATACTTTTTAAAGTTATTGATCTAGAATGCTGAGTATACAAGTTCTCTCCCAGCTCAAATTTACGGTCCTGTATGTACACACCTGGGAGTATATCTATAACCAACATTTTTTGCTGTGAGTTACAGAACTACTGTATTGGATCAAGTTAGTAGGAGACAGCTTGTATGCTGTGATGACATATAGTCATCATAGCAAAGAAGAACATTATCACAGTACTGCACAGAGTGCTGTAAAAACTAAATACAAAACTTTTATCAGCAATAATGTGAAGTAACTGTTTTCTGTAGAAGTATCAGTCTCTTGCATGGTTGCAGAGGACTTTTGGCCCATCCTTCTTTACAAATTTGCTTCATTTCATTTAAGTTTGCAGACATTAATTTATGCACAACATAAGTTCCTGCTGCAACCTGTTACAGCCTTTCAATCAGGTTGCAGTCAGAACTTAGTACTTTGTACCACTTTGATTCGTTTCTTTTTCAGCCATTCTGTTGTAGATTTGCTGCTGTGCTTGGAATCATTATCCTGTTGAATGAACCAATTTAGGCCAGGCTTTAGCTGTTGGACAGATTAACTTACAGATGACTCTACAAAACTTTGGCTTACAGAGAAATGCTTTACAGTTGGTATGAGGTGTTTGTGCTGATATGCTGTGTTTGGTTTTCACCCATTGGTAGTGTGCTTTATGGCCAGACATCTCCACTTTGGTCTTATCTGTCCAAAGGACTTGTTCCAGAGATTTTGTGGTTCGTAAGTTTGTAAACCGAAAGTGTGCTGCCCATGTTCTTTTGAGAAAGGAAAGGCTTTCTCCTGGCAACCCTTCCAAACAAGCCATACTTGTCCAGTCTTTTTCTAATTGCACTGTCATCAACTTTAACATTTTACATGCAAACTGAGGCCTGTAGAGTCTGAGATATCACTCCCATACTGCATACTGTAATTTGGTTATATGTGGCATTTAAGGGTAATACACCAGTATTGAATTTCCCAATACAATCTCATTTGCATCTTCAGCAAAACATCCATCCACCCATGCATCGTCTTCCACTTATCCATATCAGGGTCATGAAGGGGCTGGAGCCTATCCCATTCCTTCCATAGAGGCGGGGTACAAGTCTTGTCACTTTAAATATTTTGTCATAGTTCTCCTCCAATTTAGCAGCTCTATACACTGAATCAAGAGCCTCTGAAGAATAAAACTACACATGAACAATAGCCGTCAGAGTTGCCTCTGTTATGAATACTAATGGAAACATTTTTGGCTTTGGTTTAAGGTTTCTTTATTATCTAATGACAAGAGCATGACTTTTCAGAATTATGACTCCATATTTGTAGATTAATGTAGCTCAGCGTTGGCTTAAGTATCACATTTACCGTCAGGACACTCCTTTCACATTTCTTCCAGTTCCAGGAAACCACGCTCATTTTATTTTATGGTAGTAACATAACACGATTAGATTTGTTTGGGCTAAATGATTACAGCCTATGCTAAAGACTGTATATACATATATCAGTACATTTATTATAAGTCTCTGAACTAGTGTTGATGATTCAATAAAAATAATGCTCTCATTACATAAACATTCATTAAAGCTAAATGGTCCCTTGTCTTTGCAACTTGGGGACCACCCAACAGACCAGCTGATTCTAAAAAAAAGAAAAAAGGATTCACTAGAATTTAATGCATTTTGCATTAAATTAACCACACACACACTCTCTCTCTCTATGGAAATGTCTTCATTCATGTGCTGATCCTTTGTTATATAAACGGACTGAACCAAGAAGGAGATTACAGGTGGTTTGTACCTGACTATATTTTCCTCCTTTATACCTTAGTAATATAGGCTGATTAATTAGCAGAAAATTGAACTAAATAGGTTGTGCAACATGGCTCCATTATAACCACTAACGGTGTTTTTAAAAAGCTGCTGATGAGCTGATGAAGTTGATTAATTGCTCCATATTTTCCCCTGGAGAACTCCCCCTCTGTCTTTCTCTCTCCTTCTACCGTGTAATGAATTACGGGCGAATAAATTTTGTCTACAGCATGCGTATGCTGAACTTCAAAATTATTATGGATCCTCCAAGCATGACAGGAGCTTTGGAAATAACTACGAAAGTTTCAGGCTAAATTTTTGCATGCTTAATGGTTAGACTGTATGTGGGCAGCACAAAGGCTGGGGGTTGGGATTGGCTGATCAAAGTGACATGGGTACCATTTCTAACCATCTCCTGTAAAAATTTGATATCAGCTGACCTTTCTGCTTCAAGAGATAGTATATTAATGTTTCCACTGCTTGTCACATTAAGAATACAGGTAACCAAATGCACATCATACAGAATGGGTGTCAGCACAGAGGCTTTGCCAGCACTGACTCAGATCTTTGTCACAATGGCAATTTTGCATTTGCAGTCCATTATGAGTTGCAGACAATGAGGCAAATCTGTCCCAGACCTTCATGTGGCAATAAACAATGCAGTAAGCATATTTTTTCAAAGTTCTGATGCAGGGTACAGAAATGAGCCACAAAAGGTGTCAAACCTCAAAAAGCTCTCATGTAAAAGAGATAAACAATTGAGACAATTATCTCAGGCAGTCCACTATCATTAGATATCTTTCTCCTACATACCCGTCTTAAGATAAAAGCTTTCGACTGGAGAGAATTCATGTAAACAATTATGTCATGGGGTCTAATTTGCCCAAAGTTTTGTGAATTATAGATTACATTCTGATCTCTTTATGTTTCTCCCAGCTGGCGTGGGCCTCCAAATCCTCAGATACTTTTCTGCAGCCTCCTGCAATCCTGAATGTCACGGCTCTGTTCCATGACATCAAGGCATCAAACTCAAAAGCTTCAGAATTTCTTTCTGGATGCCTGATGTGTAGTATATCTGCACTTCAAGGTGTTCCATCTGCGTGTTGCTTGTAACTTGGATTTAGCCTGGCACACCAAAAAAAAAGAGAAAAAAAACACTGCATCATCTCGGTATGAAAAAGCCTCTGAGCTTTAACCCTCAAGGTAGCTCAGCGCATGTTGTTTTAGAAGACTGGGTTGAACAGGAGCTTGTTGCCACAGGAGATACTGTGTACTAACACTCAGCTGGGAGCGTGCAGCATTGAACTAAACCAGAGAATCAGACCGCACTCTTGAGAATAAAGACTCTGGAGATTTGGGAATACCTGCTCCCCTATCATCAACCTCGCTCTTGCACTTTAAAAAGTTTGACTATATAAGCTTTCTGAAGCTGTCAAAGCTGCTCTTTCAAGGCTTACTGAATGAAAACTCTGGCTTTAGAAATACTTTGAAGGCTACTAAATGATATTGGCTGCTGGCTTGAGTGCCATGCAGGAGAACTGTAATTCTTTTTAACGGCTCAGGAAACCTCAGTGTGGCTTTATGAAAACTGCAAGAAAACTAATTGAAACTTCTCTATAAAACAAGAAACTGATCTGTCAGGTTTAGTTGGTGTTTCTATCAAATCGCCTTCTACTCAAGCACACAGAATCATACACACAGCACTTTGCAACTAATTTGTCTTGACAAGAAAGGTGATGTGTATAACTGAAGTTTTTAAATCATGTTTGATCATTAACATGAAATTACAGAAGCTATGATGTTGTTGTCCCTGTAATTATATTTGCTGTACTTGTGTGCTTGTCATAGTTTAGCTTTAAAGACTTCCAGCACTGAGAAGCATCTGTCCTCTCTGGCTGGTGTCTCTCAAATGACAGTGATATAGTAGGAATGTGTATAAAGAGTACATGGTCTCAAAAGTTAACATAGATTTAGCACTCAGCTAGTCCGTTGTGCTTCTGCTTTAGCCTTTCACTTCTTCTGCTGCTCTTTTACTTTATATTTCAATCTCGAAACTCTTATACCCTCCTAATCTTTCCTCCAGTCTGGCCCAAACTCTTATAAACACAAAATTATGTATTACCTACTTGTTTTGTCTGCACCCCCATTCAACTCCCTGATTGCTCCTCACGATGCACCTCTCTCAGCCCACCTCTGTGCTCGTCTAAGCCTTGATAAACATGTGCAAACATGCAATTATACATCACCTGCTCTTCTAAATCCTCCCAATCTTCGCTGTCCTTCTCTTTTCTTGACACTCCTGGCCTCTTCCCAAATCCTATTTTCTCCTTCCACCCAGGTAAACACATGTAGGCAGGCAGAATCACCAGGTTAACATTTGCATCTTTCTTTGCAACTTATCTAAAGCTGTAGTCCTTAGGTTGATCCAAACACAATTTCATCCTTTTGACTATGGGGGTACTAAAACGAATAACCCCTTAGGTGTTTGTTTGGGCTTCGGATGTGTGTGTATGTGATTCAGTTGTTTGGAAATAAGCTTTCAGCTTGAGGCAACCACATCTAGTCACTTGTACTTTAATTCTTTTCCCACTTTACTCCGTTCCACTTTCTTTCATCCCTTTATAAGATCAGAGTGTTTGTTGTCTTGTTTGTTGGGTTCAGCTTAGTGACGTCACTCAGTGCTGGCCTGTGTTCATCTCCACCATATACATAAAGGGAGAAAACAACTCTTTTATCAAAACATAACCTTATCACTATGACCACACCATCTGGACCAACTTGCTGATGATTTACACAGAGCAGATGTTAACCCAAAGAACAGAATGCTCCCTCTACAGGAAATAGTCCTTGCTTTCTTACACAGAAGCATTGTAACAGCAGTGTAGCCATAAGCTGAAGTTATCCAACCACGACAGATTATATGGTCCTATTCTTACCTTGTTGGGTTGTCTTGTTTTCTGGTACCATATTCTTTTTTTATGCAAAAAAGAAATCCCCCTAGTTTTTGCCCTTTTCTGCCGTGTTTATCTCCTTTGTTCTGAGAGAACATTTTCAAAGCTGATGAAGGTGGATGCTTGGGGGGATATTGTTGAAGAGATGAGAGGAGGAAAAAACGGAAAAATCATCACTTCCATGCAGACCCACACTTACAGAGAGGTAAACAAACACTGGTGAAGATGCACACTTGTTTGAAATTGGAGAAGGGTGTTAAAATAAGAAATAAAAGAAGAGGAAGAAAAGGGGGATTGTTCCACCAAAGAAGCTAGAGAAATACCAAATCAATGGAGGCATGATAATGAATTATTTCCTCGCCAGAGTGGGAGTTAGAGGAGAGAGATAAAAGCAGACCACATGCTGTGCCACTAACAGCCTAGGGGGCTGCTGCCTGTGAATTACGGTGCGCTGAAACACACTTGCTGCCCTCGGGACCCATTGGTTGCAAAAAGAAAGAGAAAGGAGAAAAAAATAGGAATAAGAAATGGGGATGGGGAGGGGGGAGAAAAGAAATGTCGGGAAGGGTAATAGGTCAAACCGAAACCCCTCAAGGCCCTGCGAAGCGTGGATTTACATCTCTATGGCTAATTAGAGTCATAACGATGAAATTAAAGTGGTGGAAATGAAAGAAGGATAGATGGATGAGGGAAATTGAGAAGCAGGGACACAGGCAGTGTCGGATGGGATTATTCAGCATGTGTAATTATAAGAGATATTAGATGTCTGGTAGAACAGCGAGTGCGTCACCAATAAGAAGTCATATCTTAATAATTCTTATATGATGTTCTACATGTACTGTGGGATTTTTCCTTGCAAATTTAGCCTTCAGTAAAAACATTATCTGCACTTAGAAGACCCAGATTACTTAACTACTCAGAGTCAAAGAAACAAGCGATTGACAAGTAGACGTGCAATTTGTTCTTCACCGTCACAACTGCAGCATGTTTAACAGACTCAAAACAAACATTTGGTTTTGCTTTCTCTCATTAAAGACATCCTGCTGAGTTTGCCTTAGTTTAGTAGTTCAGTGGATTAAAATTGGCATTTACAATTAGTAAAAAAAAGTTGCACAGGAAGTACATAACATATGCCTGAACTGTACAGTTATAGCATATAATAGTTCATATGAAGATTAAAATTCAGCTGCCTGTGGATGAATTTTTGTGTCATCTTAATGAGTAGACGAGGCACTAACCTCAGCTTTTGATTTTTAGTTAATGTTTTTTAAATGGGAAAACGTATCTGCCAATATTACAATTTTATACATCATCCATGTGTGATGGTAACTTACTTTTTACTGCAATCACTGTTGGGCACACTGACTTTCTTTCAACTTGCTTCATCTTTTTAAGTTATTAATTCGCTACACATCTATAAATGTCAATATCTCTCAGAGAACATCCAGTTTTTTTAATCTATGTGGAAAGACAAATGCAATGTAGATGTAAGAGCGCTACAGCTGGTTATTCCAGTTGAGCAACTATTAAGCTATGGACACTTCTTATATTCAGTTTTAATTGGCTGACACCAACTAATTAAATTTGGTTGGAGATGCTGCCAAATCTCGATTTATAAGGTTCTGCTATCTGGTCAATAAGAAAGAAAAATCTTTTAATAATAACAGTTATTATAAAACCACACCTTATTTAAATGTATCTGTTCTCCCCTTTCAGAACATCTCTCCATGCATAACAGGTCATATTGGAGCTTTGAGCTTTTTTCTTTTCTTTTAATATAGCATGTTACATCTCATTCTGTTTCCTTGCAGTTCTGCATCTGTGATGTGTGCTGGATGTGCACCACAAAGATGATCCTTCAACATGGATTTTGTTTTGTGAAAATGGATGAAGCAAATCTGGTGAATGGAGCAAACAGTGAGTAAATGTTGTTTTGGTACATATGTCTAGAATGATGGCAAATACTATCAGTTTCTTTCAGCAGAACTCTACCCCACACTTTAGGGGACAAAGTTAAGCTGTACAACCTCATGAATCTAGAAAAAATTGACAAGTGTAATCCTGGTGCCACTCCTGACCTGACATGTTTCCTTTTGCTTGTAAGTGATGGACTCTGCAGTCTTGGGCTATACACCAGTAATTTTCAGATGAACTCTACCAGATTAACCAGATTAACATCAGCAATATTATGTCACACTAAAGTTTGCTTAATCTGAAATGACTATGTTTGCTGCTTATAAGTCTGATTGTGTTGACCTTACAGACTGCAAGTACAAATAGTTATGACCACATGCACAAGATTATGACCTTAAAGATGTAACTAATGTAATATAAATGTATATAGACTTCTGCATCATCAGTGTGATGAAAAACCAAAATAAGTGGCACAATACATTTAAGGAATAAATTGCTACATATTTGCTACTGTTGTAGCAAATATGATCCAAACTGAAACTCATATATGCAAATATTCATTCTTGTTTTATACATTTATCTATATAATAAAGACTTCACATATCCATTTTCAAAAAAATTAATTCCATCATTAAGGCTTTAAAGTGATTTAATATGGATTTTTGATTTTGGGGGTATGGGGCTAAAGGTCAGCAGCCTTTGATCACAGCTCCCATTTGCTGATCAAGATTTAAAAATCAACCTACAAAATAACCAAGCATATTAAAATAAGATAAAATGGTAAACGGCCTGTATTTGTATAGCGCTTTATTTAGACCCCAAAGCGCTTTACACTACATTCAGTCATTCACCCATTCACACACACAGGTGATGGCAAGCTACATTGTAGCCACAGCTGCCCTGGGGAGCACTGACAGAGGCGAGGCTGCCGGACACTGGCGCCACCGGGCCCTCTGACCACCACCAGTAGGCAACGGGTGAAGTGTCTTGCCCAAGGACACAATGACTGAAACTGTCCGAGCCGGGGCTCGAACCGGCAACCTTCCGATTACAAGATGAACTGCCAACTCTTGAGCCACGATCGCCCTGATAAGCCAAATCGTACAAATGTAAACATCAGTGTATAAAACATTTCCATTCCAAGCCCCTGCAGAGAATATAGTACTGGATTTCCTTCATTCTTGTTATTCACTCAAACCTAATCATTCCAATCATCCAGGTGGTAGTGCAGCAATAAAATTTAATTTATAAAGTGTCAGAGCTGTGAAGTTTTATTTACTTGTTTCTTTTGTGAATACCTCAGTATTCCTGTTGCTTTATGTACACGTTTTATATAATTCCTACATAGCTTTTCTATATATTTTTGAAACTAAATGATCCAGATAATCCATTTTATTGCTGCTATTTGTTATGGTAAACTCGTGGCTCCAACTCCATATTGAACACTGTGACACAACAATAGTATTGACCTTCTCCAATAAAGCTGTATTTAAAGAGTAGAGAGGTGATGGCAAATAACAGATCCTACCTGGATGATATGTAATATACCGCTTGCTTGCTCATTTATTTAATTCTTTGGCGATTGGGATGGGAAAACAAGAGAACTTGAATATCGCAAGGAGTACAAGACAAGTCCATCACACTTCATCAACTGCAGGTAAACAACCCTCCAGTAACTCTAAAACCACTCCATCAAAGTCAAAGTTACATTTTACTTACAGGTACAACAATCAGTGTTTCTATCAAAGCACTGCACAAACAGTATTTATGTCAAGTCTGGCAGATGTTTACAAAGCATGAATGTCTCAGTTGAGAATTTCACTGAAGAGTACTTCACAGTGCCTCAGATGCTGTGCACATTAAGTGTATTTATAATACCATAAAATAAACTGATGGCCCACTGCCTCTAGTTATCCATGGGGGACATCACTCACGTATTATTTTTTTTTTTGTTTAGATGCACACAGTGTGCTGTTTTTGTATAAAGGAGGCTCAACAGACGCCGTCAGAATATTCTTTTATGTTTCACTGTTGCCTTTCCCTCTGCTCATCTATTCGTCTCTGGTATGTGCTTAAGATGTCCACCTGTGTGCAGCGTTTGCACCTGGGGATAATGCAGTCCTGTATCTCACACCGCACAGGTTTAATCCTTAATTGTTGATCGTGCACAGGGTTCAAATTGCTTACTTTACTCTACCTTCCTCTGGCTTTATGTTTCTCTCTGCTTGTTTCCTCTTTGACTTTATGTTTCCCCTCCTCTCTCCTCTCTTCTTCTCTCCTCCTGGGAATTAGCTGCAGTGGGTAAGTGTTGCACTAAATAAATGACTTGGAGATTAAACAGACAACCACAGTTGCCATGGCAACTAACTGGGCATCTCTCGCTATTGTATTCGGAACACTGCTGGATGACCACTGGCTGCAAAGACTGTGGGTCTCTTGGTGTATATGAAATGCATATTTACATGTGGTTATGTGAATGCCTATGGTTATGGGTTAGCAGTATTAAATATAGTGTTATTATAGTAATATAGTATTATATAAATATAGTATTAAATATAACTGGGATAAATGTATTTTAACTTGTGCAGCAACAGTGATTTGAAAGATCCAAGTAACATGCTACAACTAAGCCCCACAGGATGCTATCCCCCACAAACACCCACTCAGCCAGCCACCCACACCCAAACGCATACACACACCTCAACCCCGTCTAGTCATACTTTGTGTGTCTTTTAGCATTTCACTTTTGGACCATCTTGGATCTAATTAAGATGCAAGCTGCTGTTTTTGCAAAGTTGAACCACAGCAATCTTCAAAATAGATCTCTCTCAGTGCAACACATAAAAAGTAGAACCAAAATCTCAACTGTCTCTTACCTGTTACTGCAGCTACCTGACACTGGGTAATTACCCAGAAATAGAAACGGCACTTGGAAGTCACCAAAAAGGCCCTTATACACACTGGCAATTAGCTTTAAAGGTCCACTGAGCAGTAATGAGGTATCAGACACTGGCCAGGAGAAATGAAAGGAAAGGAAGAGAAAGGAAAGGAAAGGAAAGGAAAGGAAATAACAAAAGTGTAGGTCTCCTTTAAGACTCCTCTGAGAGAATGTGTAACCCAGGCAAGTAAAAAAATAAAACTTAGCATTGCATTTGAACCTTGATCTTTCTCTAAGGCTAACTGCACACGTCTGTTGCCAAAATCTATCCATAAAAATAAGTGAACAGAAAACGGGGATGGAAAATGCAGTTTAAGTGTAAATGCACCAAAAGAAAGTGTTAAAAAAAATATCCTGTGTGGGATTTGATCTGCAGTCTCTTGTGCAAGTGACGACTGACTTACGCCTCCACCAGGCCCCCAAAGTCCTAATGTGAACGTTTTTGCTCTTTAAAATTGGAAGCACTTAACCTTGTGTCCGTGGACACGAATCGAACTTCCCTCAGACTCCATGGCAGGTGTTGTGCACAAAAAAGGGGAAAATCATGTCCAGGAACACGAATCAATAGATTACATTTCACGATTATTTCACTAACTGCTACAAGGCTGCAATGTGAACTAGGTGAGAGGAATTTGTAAGTAGAACTGAAGGAGTGGAGAAGGACATGGTGCAAACAAAATGGCCAAAAACACAATAAAAAGCAGAGGAAAGACTGGTGTAATTTTGCGTGTGTGGGTGCTGAAGACTATTCCAAGACCTTCACTTCAAAGTCACTTTGCTGTTGACAGCTTAGCTGGAGGTCGCTCACTCACACAACTGTCAGAGAACAACAGGCTCACCATGTAAAACTGACATCCGATCTCAGCAAGATCATTTGTGCAGATTAAGAGCAAACTCGAGTAGCACAAAAGATCAAACCTTGACAGGAGCTACACGAAGATTTTATCTTGCAACACGGACATCCCTTAAAGCTTTTTTGTCCATGTAATCTGTAAGCGTGATAGCATTGAGCCCAAGCTCAGCAGGAAACATCTGAAAGCATCTACCCAGAGGCGTGGATCATACACATGATATAGAAACAAACTCCCTACTCAGGGATGATGAAATGCAAATTATAGTCTATGTTAATTTTGGTCTTTGAATACCTACCTATGTGTGAATGACAATCATGTGTTTACAGTCTGGTTTTGTCAGTTTAAACCTTGTTGCTTTGGCAACTGTCTTGATGACCGCCTTTGCTCCTTGATAATCATCATATGTCATTATTATAACATTTTACTGACTGCAAAATGTATTGATTCAGCTGAAAATGAACAGATTAAATAAAGAATCCGATAACCTTGAGATACATGAAACTCTGTTCTTATTCAGCCGTGTTGAGATGTGTTGGGTTTAATTAAACTCTTGGGGCTAACCTCCTTTTCACATTTGCTGCGCTCACAGTAAATCATTTTTTTCGTTGCAAGCTTCACACAAAATGGGATACAAACACGATTCCATGGGTCATTTTTCAGGGCTTTGCCATTTTATAAATGAATACAGATAAATTCATACATCACCCTTTATGGGGTCACACATATTTCACATGTGCAATTCACCAAAATACACCTGCTGAGGTTGTACAATATTCCTTCCTTAACCTATTAACCTGCATTTATTTAGCTGGGCTGCTCTAAGTCTCTTAAATATTCAATTGCAACCAAATCATTTTCTTACCTCTGTTTTCACTTTCTCTTATTTGTCCTACTGGCGACAAAGAGGAGCTTTCTCCCCCTTTCTCTCTCTTTTTTCACCAGTACCACTTTCCACTATCTTTCCTCCACAAGCCTTCTCAGAATAGCCAATTCCCCATATGATGCTCTCTCTCCCCTCCCTTCTTTTTTATCCCATCCTCCTCTTCCTCACTCTCTTTTTACCTCTCTGTCTCAACTTCTCTCCTTTGATTAATTAGTCAGAGCCGCTGAGTGGCCCTGCCAGTGCAGCCCAGCATCACAGCATAATTCCACTCTTAGTTGGCGTCACGGAAAACAAATACTCACAGTTGAGTAAATGCTTAGAGGGGAAGAGCTGCATGTGGGAGAAACATGGAGAAGCAATATGAACCACAGAAAACCAACCTGGACCTAATTAGAAGCTTTCCAGCTGTGTACTTTTGCAAATAAAATAAAAAAAATATGAAACCAGTGGTTCGTTGCACTGTCCCTCAATGACTAATGGCTCTGTAAATATACAGTTACATGACCTTCAGCTTCGGCAACCTTGGCATGCACTACATACCAACATGCTTCCAGCATTTTCTATTGTAAAGAAAACCAAAAAAACAAACAAACAGAAAAAGCAAGATGAAGTTTAGGTTAGTCCTCTGATCGGCTACGATATAGCCACAAACCTCTGAGATATCAGTGTCAGCACTTCTCATATTTTCTTTTAAAACATCTTGCTGTCTTTCTGCTGCTGCATTGCTGTTTCCTTCTCACATTGCATCATTTTCCTATCTGTCCTCTGGTCCACTCCTGTTGTTTTCTTGATGATTAAAAGTCAGTCATGAAGACTTAAAATAAGCAAACAGGCAAGATGAAACAGGAGCAGAGGCACCTTTCTGTCCATTACTGTTTATCTTTCTCTGCTGTTTGAATGCTCCTGTGTGCACAGACTGAAGGACCTCCAAAATTCCCACTTTTTAAGTTTTCATCTATTAATGCAAATTCAAATTGGAGGACTGTCATGATATTCTGAGAGATTCAGCCTTAAATACTACAGCTTTTGATTAAAAAATACTAGATATAACTATTATTAATAACTATTATTACGTGACATAAGCTCATAAAAGTTTCATTCAAATTCACAAAGGTTGCACCATATTGCAAATTTCTAAAATGAATAAGAACACAGAGAATCCACACGTTATCATATCACACTAGTGTGTTCTACCTTTCAGTAAAAACGCATGCACAGTTTACTGAAGGTGCATTCGGTGACTCCATGTACGACATAACCTATACTGAAAACCACAATAGTTTGAAATGGCACAATTAAAATTGCAGCATAGATATCCCAGTCTCCACATTTGCAAAAGGTTACTTCGCCATAATGCGCATGCAGTCCACGTATCACCCCAGGGCAGCTCTATATACTACACATGTATCCTCACAGGAGCTCTGACCTTGTGCGTCCACATATATTACATCTGCAGGCTACAGATATCTCTCAATAAGCCTGCTCACTTAGCAGTTTCAATTCTAATGCACTGTGTTGTTTTTTACTGAACATTTAGGTAATGTGAATCACCTTGGCACGGGCATCACTGGCACAGTCCACGAGGCACGTTCCTGCACATTTATTATTGTGTAATTACAGTGGTTTTAATTTGGACACAAAGGTCACGTGTATAAGCAACCGACTCCTACAGAATGTTGACATTGTAATAAATGTTGGGAAACAGAACCCTGTTGAAACCCTAAACCATTAGGAGGCTACAGAGCTAATTTAAAGCCATTATTGCTGTTATCTCTGTCCCGCAATATGCTCTATGGGAAAGAGAATGTTGATTATTCTGTAAAGCAGAACAAGAGGTCATTCTTTTTCTGGCTCTTCTGAGCAAAACCTCTGGATTAATGGTGTGAACTACAAAATAGGCAATAAAACAGAAAAAACAACAACAACTTTGCACTGAAATACCAACTTGAGTAGCTTTTTACCATAAGATGGCAAAAATATCAAACTTATATTTTTTAAAGCATTTCTTTTTGTTAAACACATTAGAGGTTCCTTGTTTAATGATACACCTCTAGCTATTTGGTTACTTACTTTTTAACGGTACCTTCAAACACATTTTGTCTTGTGTGTAATAATATGCAAATTGTAAGTGATTTCAGAGAAAAGCAATGGGTATCTTGACCAGCACTGGTCTCCCATCATTGTTCTGGCAAATGTCTATGCACAGGCAACTGAAATTAATGGGACATGGACACATTAATCAAGAAGACAAAAACTGCAAATTCTAGTGACACAGAGTAAAGCCAGCTTCCACGCAATGCAGTAAATTACAGGATAGATTCAAAGATGGAGTGCTTATGAGACAGACCACTTTCACTTCGGTATGTTTTAATATATATCTAGTTTAGGATTTCACTGCTTGCTCTTAAAATTTCACAACTTGCAGATACAAAAAACATTTTTCATTTATCTATCTTTGTTAACTTTACGAATCAAACTGAGTTATTGTGGTTCAGCATTAATGTAAATTGAATAAATAGTCAACTGTAGTATGTTCGTAAATGATCAAACACCTGGTTTACAAGAAACTGCTGATCAGTCTCAGTGTTTATTTCAACAGACTGAAGACAGGAAAGTCACAAATGTCGCAGGCTGACTGGTTGCAAAGAATTGCAACCTGAAAGGTTTGCCGGATGCCTATTTGGGGCAAAATATGAGCTATTCATCATTTTTGTATTCGAAACTGTTAAATAACCTATGTTCTTTTGGACATAGTTTAAATTTGTGCAGGTGACAACCACTGGAAATACTGGAAAGTGCGGTTGTCCCTAATTGCGTTTTCTGCCCACCTGAGTTCTCGGTTTGTATCTTTTGCTGCCTTTTCACATGATGCATCTCAGTAGGTTTTGCCCCATGTTTGTGCTGATTGGATAAGAGCACTATCTATAATACAAATATAGATGTGATTGCTACTTCTCATTTCTGTCAATGCATCAGTAAATCTAATCAGTGTTATTCTTTGATTTTAATTCTAAATCTATGCTCTTGGAGACAAAAATAGGTGTTTAAGTGGGATCCACTTAACACAGGACCCAGTGACAGTTAAGAAAAGTAAAAAATAGGTCAAAAAGAACCCTGCTGGGATTGTAAAAAGGTAGAGTACGAGGGTAAAATCAATAAGAATGTAATCATCTAAGGAGTATTAGCAAAGCACATATTGGCCTCTATTCAATTTGTGGTGAAAAAAAAAAAAGATTTATCTGACAGCAGGACAGAGCTTTGAATGGTGGTTTACTTGCTTGGTTTATACATTAAATAAGGCAAAGGCAACATGGAGGGGCAAAATAATAAAAATAATAGAAAAACACACTGTGTTTCATAAGAGAACAAGTTCAGAGACTGTGGGAAAAACAGTGAAGCTGGAGTTGGCTTCTTGGAAAATGGCCAAAGGGTTGTGATTTTTACATCAAAGCTACAGAATAGAAGAAAAGCACCAACAGAGAGAACCATGAAAACCAAAGAAAGACTGCTGAATATGCCTTCTAACCTAGTGCTTTGAGGTATATGATCCCCAAAACATGACTAAGGCTTGTATTTAAAATGTTCGCCCTGAGATCAAGCATTTGGCTGCATGGAAGAAAATCAACGCGGGAAAAAAAAACCTTCTCACATCATTTAGGTTAATTTTTCATTTTCAGTTTTCCAAACTTATGTCCATATTGTAAATACCCATCCTGCTAAACACACCTGTGATTCCTGGCTTTTTGGTTTCCCACACTACCCACCAATGAGACCTCGGACTGCATCGCAGAAACACACACATACACAAACATGCAAACACACACAATTTAACACCATCAACATTATCCAGAACACCAGATGTGCCACTCAAACATAATTGCTCCCCCTCGGTGTTGCCTTTCTGCAGCCCAACACTTAACCTTGAGTGTCATCTGATCAATAGCTTGTGTTATTGGTCCCTGCCCACTTCTTCAGCTGCTTGTCAAACATAAAATGCATTGACTAACCTGGCCTAAAATGCTGCAGGCAAACCTGTAGGTAGATAAATGCCATGCAATGGCTTTTCGGTGCCCATCTGGAAGGTGAAAGGACTGTAACCGAATAATAGCAGGATGACTTCCACTAAAACCAGTCATTAAGGGGCTAAATTAATGGTGGAGCTTAATGGACCCGCACAAGCCAAAGGTAAAGCTTTGGAAATGGCCACCTGCCATAACTAGCTGCTGGATTCATCAACTTTATTACCATTTTGCAGCATAGTTCAATACAGTTTGAACTTACACGCAAGATAAGACAATGATCGAATTAGAAAGCGAGTTTGAGAACAAGATTTGCAGCAGGTTGCCTCTGTGTCTAGCAATTTTCATGCTGGTGCTATAGCAACATTAGTGACGGAGTTGTGATTTTTGGTCCTAATAAAGTGGAACCTGCATGCTCTCAGCTGCCACTCAGCCTAAACCCCAAAGGCTATTATAGCTCTTCCAGATGATTCCAGATGCAATTATCAATTTATCTGTTCCAGGAAATCTTTTATCCTCAGAACTGCTGTGGAGAGGCTGATTGAATTGTGATGTTGTGAAATTCTAAAAAAGTACCAACAGTAAGTATGTCACCCGTACCTTATTTTTTGTGCCATCTTTTTTAACAAATTAAGGCCTTATGTGGCTCGTTTTATGTACGCATCTATTGGAAAAGTGCACATTTCTACACTTTCAGCTGTTTCGATTACAAGATGCTATATGTTAGTATTATATGTACGTATTTTAACAGATTAACTGTGCATTTTTTGTAAGAGGGAAGAAAAAGTAGAAAAAAGGATAGAAAAATATTTACGGAAAGCTGTGTAGAACTCGTGGAGGCTGAGATGGCCATCGTTGTTGTAGTCGTCGTAGCGTAGCAGGTCTTGCATGGTGCACTCCAGCAGGCTGTCCTCCAGGTGCTCCTTCATGGAGATCTAACACATATACACACGCAACACAGAATACAACCATTCAGTCAGCAAAAGGAAACATCTAGATGAATATGAGGAAAAATGCACAGGTGCCGTAGTCCTATATCTTATTATAGGCTTTATTTATTGTTTCTCTCTTGCCTCCATCTTTTTATGATCCTAAGCTATGTGTAGTAAGAAAGAACCACATTATTCATACCCAGAAGGAAAGATACTGTACAAATTGAACTTTTCTGTATCACTTTAATAGCCTAGTTTCAAATACTGAAGGGGAAAATCACAGAATCTTCTATTTAATTAAAACAATACATTTTTACATTCACTGGTTATTACTTTTATAAAAGTGATATATTAGTGATTAAACCTCTAATAGAGCCTTTTTTATGAAAATTTTATTTTGACTTTGGTGTGCTATGGGGAGTGAAATTGCCATTTTTTTATGTATTTAAAAAAATAAACAGCAGTGTTCAGCTCTTTCTCATAATAATTAAATACCAAATGTACTATAATCAAGAGAATCAGACTCACAACTCCTGAGTGTACTTCCATTCTCATTAAAGGTAGTGGATTAAATATGTAATCCGTCATGTTAGTGCTCTACTGATTGCCTTTCCTTTTTAAGAGTCCTGGTCCTGCTACTCTTGCATACTGCACCTGAGTTAATTCAAAGATGTTCCCCTGGGAAGACTCACCACTCTCACATCCATTCGCTGTCATTTATGAGTCCTCTTTTGCAGTAGTAGCAGTACTTCACTCTCAGGGGAACCATCTTTGAGTAGGTGATGTTTAGCAGTTTTTAGGAAGTTAAACAAAAAAAACTCAGCCTTGCTTATTCTGTTAAAGTTGTTTCTTCTCTAGAAGTAAGAGAATAAAAAATGCTTCTCAGTGTAACTCTATATTTATCAAATGCTGGCCCATGCTAGAAAGCTAGACTGCTTATGTAGCATTTATGGAGGACACCTCACCTAATCTTTTTAGTTAGTGCCAATATTTATGTGCTTAGAATTTATTATAATAGCAACAACAAAAACGGTTGGACAGTAAATTCTGGAAATTGAATCCTTATGTGGTTATTCTATTTATTTATTTAGTTATTTTGGCTTTATTTTTCTAAAATCTGTGAGCTGAGACCCTTGTAAGAGAAGAGCAAGTCAATATTTGATTTAATATATCAAGGTACAGTTCAATACAATACAATAATAATAATAATAACACTAACAATAATACATTTCCTGTAAAATATGTTTTTAGGTCAAAATCTAATGGAAAAAAGTAAACTGCTATTCGTAGCTTAGCATTTATCTCCAGCTGATTTTATATGGTTCTGGACATGTCACATGGCGGAATAAGGGATATACCAAACTTTTTTTTTTTTTTTTTTTTTGTTCATGAGCCAGCCTGCAGCTGACTGCAGTCATGTTTTTCCTGTCACAGATAACTCTGTCCTTAGGCATTTGAATTAAATATTTCAAACCTAAGTACAGGATTTTACCCTCCAAGACCATCTGTGACAATAGACAGATCCAAAACTGGAGACAGTCTGGAGGGATGACTGGGATTCATCTTTGATTCTTAAAAGCATTATCTCTGTGAAACTGAATTTATGAATTCCTCAGGATGTGAGCGTCCAATCTAAAGATTTCCTGTGGACATATATCAGCATTAATAATTCCCTCAATACAGATCTGTCACAAAAGGCAGAAGTCACTGAAATTCTAAACTTGGACAACACTCTGGTTGCAATATAAAGCCACAGTGAGATAAGATGAGAATAATTACTGAAGTCTAAAGAGCTTGGAAAGAACTGAAGCACTTTTGAGAATTCAGTTCAACCCATACTGAGTTTATATTCCTTTGACATCATGCAACCTTTGTCTTTGGATGCCCACATAATAAAGAGCAACAGCAAATTTAAAATGCACATATAAACATCAACTCCTGCTCCAGTCTGAAGTCAACAATGGCTAACACGGTTTACTGCATATTGGCACAATGGAAGTCACTGATATCATAGAACTGGCTAGGTGGAGTCTAATTAACACGCATCTCTGATGCCCAATTCAAGATACCTCACTGTGATTTAATTGAGTCAAATATCAATGCCAAATTTTTCCCATCAGCCCCGGGTGGGAAGACAGCCCAATATTTAACAATATTTCTTATTGTTAAACAAGATGTTCCAGCCACTCTCACTTATAACTTGATCACACTGTCTTGATCATTGGTGTAGATAAAGATAAAAATGTGCTTGACTAATTCCCCACTGTAAGCAATACAGGCTTCTATTTAAAGGATCACATTATATATAGTTTAATAGAATTTTAAAAAAATAACCGTTATTTTAAAAAAGTCTTTTTTAAAAGAAAAATCTGCCAGCATTTTCTTTTTGTAAATTTGTACATTGATACATTTAAACTGGAAATACTTGTTGGAGAAAAGTCCACAAATAAAAACTGTTACAAACACTTATGGCAAACAAAACACTCCCAGCCATTTATCTCTTCTTTTACACAGCTACGTTATTCAACTTGACACTCACCTTTTCCAGTTCATCACTGATCAGTCGGCCATCCTGGTTCACATCCAGGTATTTAAACATGGTGTCCACCAGCGCTCTCTTCTCCTCCATGTCTCTTTGCTGATTTTGCTCCCCAACCTTAAGCACTTTCGGTTGCATATCCAGCAGCATGCTCTTCAGCTTGTTGTACTCTGACATGGTGCATGCATTGCCTAGAAGAACAAACACAAATATGGGGGGGAAAAAGACGTTTGATTAACCTCAATTGCACAAGCCGAAGCCTTTGGATTGTAGCTTCAAATAGCTTCAAATTGGATTTAATGTGTTTGTGTGTTTCCGAGTGGGAGGAGAGGGAAGGAAGGCAAATGGGACAGATAATGTGTCTGTTCGTACATCCGTACATGTGTCCTTGAGTGTTTACTCATTTAAAAAAATATTAGTTTTTTGTTTGCATAATTTGTCTGACAGCTTTTCTGTGCAGGGGGTCCAACTAATTACAAGTAATCCTTGAATCCAAGTGAAAACAATAGGTAAACATTCCCATTTAGACCCTCTCAAGCTTTTTGTACTGCTTTTCTAAGGGATTAAAGCTCATGCTTTAAACCAGGCCTTTTTTAATTCCCAGCAAGGTTCTGTTTAATGATGATGTGCAGCTGAAACATAGAAACCCAAAAGAAATCATGCAACTTGCTTTTATTCGTCTTAAGTTAAATCAATAATCATGTGAAACACATCTGCCACATGGTGTGAGAAACGTATGGAGTAAAGAACAGACAAGAAATAAGATCATGTTTTCCTTTTGCTATTTTTGTGTCCCTCCTTTGCTTGTGTATCACGTGACTTAGTCCTTTGGCAGTATGCTATGAGAAGGTAAGATCAAGTATGGGCTACTTGCAAGTCAGAAGCACAGTAAAAAATGTTTTAAAATTTTTATATCAGTAAATCTGAATATGACATCCATCCCCAGTTATTGCAGAGCAGGAGATCCCCCTCTGAGAGTATATAGAGATGGATCTCACTGCATAATGTCCTCCGACAACTCAACAGCCACGAATGCTAACAAATGCAAAATTAAGGGACATGATGGGCTTAATAGACTCAGAAGTTTATTCCCAGCGTCTCCTTTTGATGTCAAACCCACAGCAGGGCATAGCACTGCCAAAGCATGTCTACATTTGTTAGCCCAGCTGTCACTGCAGCAAAGTTAACACAGGTTCGACTGGGCTACAGGAAAAGCACAGTGTTCTGCAGTGTTAAAGTGCATATTAAAGAAGAGCATATTTCTATTTGCATGAATACAACATGAAGGTTTCTGTTGTGGATGAAGTCTCTTCTGCAAGAGAAAGAGAAAGGCTTTTTGTTTTTGTTTAGTGAAGAAAAACAGAAAAAGCTTAACATAATATAATGTAATACCTGAACCTGAAAACTGATTAAGGATGAATGACTGTAACACATGACTAAACATGGTAGTAAATAAACCTCAGTCAAGCTTGAGTATAGTTTTGGGAATGTTTGCTCTAGTGGCACTTGATGTCCAGTGCATCATAAAAAAAGTTAAAAGATAATTTGAAGCTTGTTGGAACAACAGTTTGGGGTCATTCCTGCTTTGATGAATTGCGTAGTGGAGCCAGTGATAACATTTGAAGTTATGAGACTGGAACTTGAGGTTACTATGGCCTCTAATTTGTAGTACTCAAATCTGTTAATCAAGCACATCTATCAAGCAGTTATGCTTGGTGGCGGAGGTCAGTTTGAAAAACAGCAAGTTATAGAAAATAATCAAACCAATAAATCTCAGTTATCTCCTGTTTTTTTCTGGAAGGACTGCGTGATGCGCCGCGCATAAAACTGGCAAAGATGAAGCCAGAGAAACACGCGCACACCCTTAAGGCTGGTGACCCTCCTACTTATTACAAACCAAAGACTCACACAGCTGTACAAAAAAAAAGAAAGACAATGCACACTCTTCTCTGCATGCAGGCAGTCAAGTCAAGGTCTTGGGTAAATCCCTGTTCAATGTTATTCCTTCAAGGGGAATGAGGCGTGAGATGGCTCAGACATGAGGGATCATCACCTAACTGTCATTCTTATCCCTGTGCTGGAAGGACAGAAATAAATTAACACACACATCCCCCACCAAGCTGATTTACATCTTGTCATATACAGTAAGAACAATCCTATCTTTGCTCAGACTTACTGTGGTCCCCTAAGTACATATACAGGGAGAAACAAAAGTATTAAACAATATTAAAGGGAATTTCTGCTGCTGCACATGTTAAAAAGATTGAGTGTTATATTTGATATTGTGCCAGTGCTTCTTAACTGAAAGATGATAATTAAATTCAGATTATTTTAAAGACCCAATGACCTCTTCCCCACTCTAAATACACATTTGATCCATGGAGAGAAAATGAATGTTACACCTGGAGTAAACTTGAATGCTGGAGTGAATTGTGCTCCCTTTCTTTGGTGTAGTGAGCGTCCTTTGATTCAGCCTTTCCCCTTCTGCTGAGCACAGCAGCTGCAGCAGTGGCAGAGAAATATCTGTCTGTATTACAGTGCATCCACCCCTGACTCTAACACTGTTTTATTGTTCTAGAGGGACTAGGACTCTCTTTATTGCCCATTTGAAATGTTAGCTGCTTAAGTGAGTGATCCGAAGCTGCTCGCACCATGGACGCTCAATGTCCCGGAGACGGAGCTACTCTCCACTGTTCACAGCATCCTCCAAGCGCTTACTTTATAAATGTCAAGCAGGGGAAAACAAACAGAGAGACAAAGAGCCAAGGAAGAAATTCTCTTTCAAAAGGGAATTTGAAAGCGCTGCATTAGAGGACAAAATGTCATGGATATTTAAAGATGTGATAACTCTAAAAGGCACAAAAAGAAAAACAGATAATTCATAAAATGCGATGGAGGGGGGGAGCAAGAGGGTGTAACAAAATACAGTATTGTTAAAAAATCTCGAGTCACCACTTATTTCCTTTTGTAAGGAAGATTGGAAATAGGTGCAATGATTTACTGAAATATGGAAACATGGAAATACAGTGTCAGTAACAAAAGCAATGTTTATACATATCTAACAAGCTTGAAAGTCAATATGACCACAGCCATCATCACCTTTATTCTTTAACACAGCCTAAACTCTCGTAGGGAAGCTTTCCTTTAGTTTCGTTAAATAGTCTTCAGGAATAGTTCTTCAGACTTCATGAAGGACATTCAGAGCTCTGTGTTGGATGTTGGCTGCCTTTTGTTCTGCTCTCTTAAGATGATGAATTATCAGGTCTGGGCTCTGGGGAGGCCAGTCCATGACTGGCAGTGTCCCACAGTGTCTCTTTCTATCCAGGTATGCTAAAACTGCACTAGCAGTGTGTTTGAAATCCTCAACATACTGAAATATGAAGCTGTTCCCAATCATACATTTCCCAGTGTTGTAGATGGATCAAAATCTGAGAGTACTTTTCAGGATTTTTATTTCCATTAGTTTTGACAAGATCCCAACACCAAAGGCTGAAATTCAGCACCAATCCATTACATACCCTCCATTCTGTTTTACAGATAGATACTGTAGATACTGTTGTACTGCTCTCCTAACCTCCTCTGTATTGATTATTTGAACCAAAGTACCCTCAAATTTGGATTAAACCCTTAAACCATTGTATAGGTTTCCTAAGGAAACCTAATGACTTTCTCAGAAAAGTCACTATATATTTTGCAGCTGCTCTGCCTGAAATATATTATGATGTTCAAAGTTTTTTAAGCAGCCCATTTGTTGGTCTTCTGCATTTTTCTCTTAATTTTCAATTATTTAAGTATTTTGAAAGCTTTGTAGAAGCACTTTGCTTGTAATTACACAAACACAATACAACAGTATATTACATTTGGAGGAATAACGATTAGAAGAATCAAGCTTTCTTGCTGTCTTCATTTCATAAAAAGAAGAAAATACAAATTGAGCCCATAAATGCCATGAAAGCTTGTACAATTCTTAAGTGCTGAGCATGTCAGACATCAGAACTGAGTCATTGCTGGTCTGCTGTCAAGAGTTGCTTGACAAAACATTTTGTGTAGAATTCCAGTTGAGAAATTAAAATGGTCCAAAGCAGTCCTAAAACTGAATGCAATTCAGATGTACATTAATCAAAGAAACAAAAAAATTACTACTGTACTTATTGGATGAGTTCTTGGCTTTGGCTGAAAGGCAGCGAGAGGGAGGGAGGGGAAATCCAAGACATCAATCCTTCTGATGATGAAACCTCCCTACAATGCCCTCCAGGATGTAAAACTGCTCTGTGTTAAATTTATGTCTGCCTGACCTCCTCTGGGTGAAATGATGGGATTATTTACTGCCATGCCGTCTGTGTGCTGCTAATATGCAATAGTGATGGACCTCCCTTCCAGATAATTACGGATATGATGGACACTCTTTGCTCCTGAGGGCAGAAAGGTCTACGAGAGCAGAGCCAATCTCGGAGGGGGTGACACAAGTCATAGGAGAGTCTCATATTGCATAATCGCTGTTGGCAGCTGTTTAAAATCGGCTTAGTGTGAGCTCCCTAGTCTGTCTAGAATTTCTTCTGTGACAGTTCTACACTTAAACTCTTAAACCTTTAACGTTCCCCATTTTAATGAGTATCAAACAGTATTTTTAATATTTTATATTTAAATTTACTGTATTTTTTCCTCTTTTTTATGACCAACACTGTGGTCACCAATACTGTGAAAAAATATTTTCTTCCTTCTTCCTTTTTTAGTTTTTTTCCATATCTATCATACTTAGATGCTTCAGATCAGCGGTCCCCAACCTTTTTTGCGCCACAGACCATTTATGTCTGACAATATTTTCATGGGCCGTGCTTTACGGTGTCGCGGATAAATACAAGAAAATAAAACCAGTACCGGTACCAAAAAAGAAGATTTATTCATAACACATTGGAAAAGACCCAGGGAAACTGAGTTAACGATTAAAACAATAAAAAAATAATTCTTAAAACCGATAAAAACCCTGAAAACCATAAATGTCACACCTGAGCCTCAACTCTCGCGGCCTGGTACCAAACAACTCAAGGACCGGCACCAGTCCATTACCCGAGGGTTGGGGACCGCTGCTTCAGATCATTAAAACAAACTCAATATTAGATGAAGATAACTTGTGTAAATACAAAACCTACTTGGAAATCTTCAAAAAAGTACTCCAAAACCTAATAACTGGTTGCGCCACCCTTGGCAGCAAGAATTTCAATCAGGCATTTGTGAAAACTGGCTATGAGTCTTTCAAATCACTGTGGAGGAATTTTGGCCCATTAAACCAAATTGGAGGGGTTTTGAGAACGAACAGCCTATTTAAGGTCAAAGCATCTCATTTCGATTTATATCTGGGTTATTTATTTATATGTGTATTTTTTTGACACATTCAGAGGTGGACTTGCTGGTGTGGTTCCAATTATTGTCCTGCTTGAGCTTCAGGATATGAACTGATGGGGGACATTGTCGAGTTCCTGAAACAGCAAAGGAGCCACAGACCATCACTACCAACACCATATTTAACTGTATGATGCTCTTTTCATGTAATGCTTTGTTAGTGTCATGCAAGATGCAATTGAACTCAAATGTTCTAAAAAGCTTTATCTCTTTAGTCCACAAATTATTTCCCAAAAGTTTGGGGAATCATCAAGATGTTTTTTTGGCAAATCTGAGACAAGCCTTTGTGTTCTCTTTGGTCACCCTGAAACCCTCCCATGGATCCCATTTTAAAATAAAACTCCCTCAGTATGAAATCATGGCACAACACCAGTAGTTTTTCGGAAGCAGCTCCCGCTGCATCTATCTAGACACGACAGCAGGAGAAGTTACAGGAGGTGCAGGGAATTTGCAGCAACCTGGGTCAACAGCAACACAGCAGCATGAATGATCAGCAGAGTAAGAGTGTGAGCTGTCAAGTTATGAAGATCTCACTGTCTGTTTGAATACGATTAGGGACTGGAGGAGTGAGCTGATAGCATCAGCTGTAGGCTGTCACAGCTCACCATGAATCACATACCACGGATCTTGTTGATTTGAGAATTAATATCCCATATGGGACTGTTCTTGAGAAGTTATTGACAGCGTGAGCAATAATCCAGTATCAAATCAGTAAAAAGCGATGATTTATCGTTTAAAGTCCTTCCTACATTTCTTAGCTAATACATAACTTGCAGTGATTTAAAATGATGCCTCTAGATTTCCTGAGTACGGGGAAGCTGTCAGTTTGCCTCACCATACATTTAGCAGAGTGGATCAGTGTGTGCTCAGGAAGTCTTATCAGAGCCTGTGCAGCTTGGCACCTACTAAATGAGAAACCCATTGCAACACCAAAGTTATTGGCAAAGCGGTAAAGGAGAAATAGTACAGTAGCATTCAGTCCCTGCCTGCCTGTCTGTCTGCAACCCTGTCATCAGGAACTGGCTTCTCAAACTGCACATCAGCATTATACACACCAGCTCTATATCACTTACCAACCACCACCCAGCCCCCTCCACCACGGTATGACTAACAGGCACATGCAAAGTTCGGTATATGGGTCCAACAACCGTCTCCCCGTTGGTTTTGTTTTTGCTGCGAAATACGTAAAAGCGTAGGAAAGTAATTATTCTCATTATTGGTTTTCTTGCTGCTGTTATTTTAATAATTAGTGTTTAGAAAAAGCCTGCTGAGTCCCTGTTAAAGTGCAGCAGCAGGTACGGCTTTATTGTTATTTTCTTTCTGAAATCAAGGTTGTGAGACCATTCTTGATCTGCACTAATTAGTCAATTAACAAAGTGCAGTGCATAGAGGTGCTTTTTTATTCAGATATGCAGGTTGTTTGTTTTGATGATTTTTCAGTTATTGTGTCGATGGAAATATTAATGTGGATACACAAATTCTTTACTGATGACTTTGGTTGTTTTGTTACATAGCGTGGAATTCATAAGGCTTCATTCTGAATGCTGCATATTGTTCACAATGGCAGCAGCTGCTGAGAGAGTTAGTTTTAAAGCAGCAGAGAGCTAACCGCTGAATCATCATGCCTGAAATAATAAAACAACTCTTATTATGATAACTCTGACTCTCCTTTCATGACTTTCATCCATTCTGTGCCTTGGGTAAGACTGGAAACTCAGAGATCATTTAGTGTCTTCATAGTCTACAAGTGGTAGGATTTAATTTTCTTTTAAATGAGTCACTCCTTGCAGAAAGGGGAAAAAAAATTGCCTGACATGGATGTATTTGAATAAGCAACAACGTTAGTGATGATTTTCCATCCCCAACAGACTCAGTTAACAGTTTTCCTTTCAGTATTTGTGTGTCACATATGTGTTTTGTTTTTTAGGGGCCACCTGAGCAAATGGTTGGATAAACACCAAAACTGTCATCGCAGTTTCCACTGTGATTTCCTGATCAACTTTGACCCAATTTGGGGTCAGATTTACTAAGCAGGGACAATGTTGAAAATGCAAATGCCTCTTTTGTATTTGCATGAATGTGCAAAAGCAAAAAAGCAGCAAAGTGAGTGGAAGATTTATTTTGGCACTCTACTAACAATGGACAGTAAGTACAGGTGAAGCCAGTCAATAATGATGACCACAATTCATCAAGAGCAGTGTTAATTATCTGATCACAAGTAAAGAGATTTAATGAGCGAGTCTGTAATCTACTAATAAAAATAAGTCATTATAGTCACAGGTTTCTCTACAGAAACACTCATATAAGTGTGAGGCAGCTGAATACCTTTGGATTTGCATTGCATTGCATTTGTAATGGTAACTTTTCAGAATTAATAACAGGTAACAATTAGACATGTTTGAGTGGTCAATAAGTACTTTACTGTATGTTTTCCTGCTTTGGAGGTTGACTATAAGCTGCCTATAACTCATCTGACATACATAATTATCATGTAATACATAGAGAACAACTAAACCAAACAGTTTGTTTAGTACACGGTCAACAGCAACAGCACAAAGAATATTCACATCCTCAGTGGCACAGAGAGGATATAAATACAGTTGCACTTACACCCTCAGTCCTAGCGGGGTGGATTTAGTCAACGAAAATAATTACCAAGCCCTTGCTCATGCTAATAGACTGCGACTAGGAACAAGCTTAGGCGTTGATTACATTTTTACCATCCATCCTCCTCTATCCCCCACACCTGCAGTGTAAGTTACAGTAATCTCAAGCCCTTTCATAGCCCTTGCTGAGGCCTGCAAGCTGCTGCCTGATGATCCCATGAGTATACAGATTTTAAATTGCCTGAATGAGGGGGGGGGGGGACCGGAGGAAATGGCTGCCTGTGGGTATATGTGGCCCAAGTGAACCCCACTGACAACAGACAACCCTGAACTAACATTACCCTTCCCAAATACTGCAGTGACCTCGAGGCGAGAGTTTTTACGATCTAGACTGAATGAAAGAAAAAGCGGGAGGTAGAAAGTTGAAAGTTGCTAAGTAAACAAACTCTTGGTTCTCAAGATCTCCATTACTGTTTTATGACTACATTTAAGTTGTAGAGAAGAAAGTGTAAGTAGTTCCTGTGTGTGTGTCCTCTATACATGGTAATGATTAGAATCTTAATCTTTAATCTTAAGGCTCTCTAAGGCTACGTCCACACTAGCCCATATAAATTTTAAAACTGCGTTTTCGTCTGAAAACACTCCACGTCCACACTATCGTTTTCAGTCATTTTCACAGAGTTGTGCGTCCACATTGAAACGGCCAAAAACTTCTCGAGGAAAAGCACCGAGTTTTTTAAATGGACTAACAATGAGGTGGAGTTGTTGCTGCGAGTAACACAAAAGTACAAAGTTGCAAAAGCGAGTGAGAATTAAAGAATTTGAAGAAAAGCTATCTGGAGCATGTACAAACTGATATTAATCTTTAATAGGGCTGTCAAATTGAGAGCAAACAAAACAACTGCTGTATAATGCCCTCCGCTATCTTGGTTTAATTGGTCACATGACTGCATCACATGACTAAAATGTGTCATCGTTTTCAAAGAGTCTCCGGGTTCGCTATCCACACTGCGAAAAATGTATCAGTTTTCCTTGTCCGAAAACGCCGTCTCAGTGTGGACAGAAGGCCAAAACGGAGAGAAAATGATGCGTTTTCAAACGAAAACGTATCAGTGTGGACATGGCCTACGCTTTGTGGCAGTAATAACACTGGGCCATCTCTTTTGATCTTTACAGACAAAGCAAGCAGGTCTGATTTTATTAATGCTACCAAGCAATGGGAACGAACCATAGCATCACTGGATGTCTTTACCAAATCATTAAAATTAAAAGATTGCAAAGCATTTCTTGCACAGTTAAGAATACTTAGTTAGCAGGTAAGAAAGAAACATGCACTACATAAAGCAGAGCGAGTTGTGCATGCAGATAAAACTATAGGAAACTTACAACTTTCAAGGCTAACTCAACTCTCAGAAGTAGCACTGAGTATGAAGAAAGACTTCAAATGTCTAATGGCATGGTGAAATAATGAGGATGTATCGTGCCTTCTCAGTTTCGTTGACTATGTAGTTGGCAGGTGTGAGTAATTTTCCACATGCATGTGTAGATCAATGCCGGATTATACTGACATTTAAAAAACAACAGGAAAGGAACAAGAGCGAGACACGGATGTACAGTCAGAACACTTCTTTTATTCTTTTGCTTCAGTGAACGAGAAAAAAGGTTCATCCCTTTTATCCAAGTTTTCCTTTCATCTAATTTCTGTCTGTGCATGTATATGCCTTGAGAAGACTTCATCTTTCCTCCTTCTTTTTTTCCTCTTTAGGTCATAACTTTCCTGCAGTGGTAAAGGCTGAAGTATTTCGTGTGGGAGTCTCTTGACAGGAGATTCTGTCTTTTCTTTTTCCGTGTAAACGTAGCAGCTTCAGCGCTAGACATCAACTGCTGCTGAAAGTGCAATCATGACAATGAACTGTAAAATAGTGACTTTTTTTTTTAAACCTAGCTCTTTGTTTAAAATGCTGACTATTTAAGGTCATTATTTTGAATTAATTGCTTTAGACATTTCAAACAAAAAAGGAAATATGTGCCTTTAATTTTAACAAAAAGTCACTGTATTAGCATGCATTGTTTTCCCAAGAGGCTAGATGAATTGGTTAGCAATATTTGAGCCTGTACAGTCATGCAATAGCTATAGCATTTTCATTACCATCAAATGAAGCAAACATAGAGAGCTCATTTCAACTTTTATGACAGCCCTCAATTATAATGAGTATGTTTTCCCCTGAGCTAATGAGAGACAGTGCAATCAGTTCATAACATGGGCATTTATTTTCCTCTCAATAATTACTATACAGTAATTTGCTTCTTGGTACATAAAGATATTTTGTCCTCTCTTTTCATTCTTTAAGTTCGTTGCTAGGTCATTGGGCACAGCTGATTGCATACTCCACTGAAAAACAAATGCTGTAGGTTAGACATTGTTCAGCATTTCAGTGACTGGCTTCCACAATAAAAGTCACAGGAAAAAAGGCTGTAGCCACTTTTTTTTTTTTTACTTCAGAAGACTTTTGTTTTTTGGCTAATCCCAGCAAATATACCTTTACCTTCCCATAGTACTAATAAGTACCATAATAAAACAGTTTGGTGTGATTTTTGCCCTGAGTCCAATCCTGACTAATCAATTATTTAATAAAATCATGATTGAAAAAAGTTTATACCAACAAAATGTTCATCATTTCACATTTCCTCTTCCTCCCTAAAATTTCCACTTTTGGAAATTAATGTTTGATGATGTTTTAAGAACTGGCAACAAACCTTCCTGTTGTGTTCTGGTCAAATCTGACCGATTTACAACTTAAAATACTCTGATTGCCTCAAGGCCTTATGACATCCTCCACACTATGCACTTGTGAACATATAAAAGTGATGATCATGGGAATCCACCCCCCCATCATTGACTGAACGACCCCCTGAATGGCCAACTGAACTAATTTAAGAGCTGTTAAAGTAAGGGGTAGGGGGGGTGGGGCAGCTGGCGCAGACATAAGGCCTAACTATGTGAATATTCCTCCACCTCTATCAGTCATTATTACCTTCCCCAGCTTAAGGACACAATGAAAGGCACACAGAGCATCAACTAATGTCTGTTTTTTTTTTTCTTCAAAGTGACGTGTAGCCATGCTGATTCATGCCTCAAAAGGCTGCAAGTTGTTGAGCCATGCAGCACTTCACAGATATGCTATTTGGAGGTGTTACTATACACAGTCAGGAGTTTGTCACCTTCAGTCCTTTCAGCTCACTGTGGGACAGTCCTTGCATGTCATATTTAACCAAAAATTCCAAAATCCTATTAAATTGACCTGTTTTATTGAAAAACAGAATCGCTAACAAAGACGTGAGTAGTGCATTGGATTACCTACAAGTCCGTTACAATAGAAGAACGTGTAGGTATATTTAAGTTTTTAATCTGAAGCACCAAGAGTAGAAAAGGTTTGGATTGCTTTTGTTCTAACATTGCGCAGTCCTAATGAGAGTAACAAACACAGAAGAAAATAACTACCGCTACTTTATTTCAAAGTGCACATGAAAACACAAGATTGAAAATAACCTACAAAAGCAATAATTTAAGTACTTCTAGTGAACAAGTAATTTAAAAGGTACAAAGAGCTGAACACTAGGAAATGTTTAGCAAGAGAGCATACTGCCTATCATTTGGGTAAGGTTTTGCTTGTTAAGATGTCTGTATTTATGAATTTTTGTACCATGCCTACTGGAACATTAGGAAATTGAGTTTCTTCAAATCATTTTAATCATATTCTGGGCAATTTCTGGGTAATGACATATTGTTTTGACCGTAATATTCTATGTTTTAGAAGGCGATGAAATACATCAAACAGAACAAGAGGTCGATGCATTTGACAAAGCTGTTTGCCCCAAGGTACACTGGCAGTGGAAGTGGACCGATACGGACTCATTAGAGGTTTACAACTGGTGTCCTCTTCTCTGCTAGCAGGTTGAAATAGTGGCACAGTAGGCCATTAAGCACAAAACAGAACTAATGAAGGAGGAAATTAACAAAACACAAACAAATAACACGTGTACTGTATTTCCAAATTCCCTCCCTGGGTCTGTTTATATGGTTTTCCTGTTTGCACACTCCCTCCTTGGTTCATTATGTAAGGATATCTGGGTCACACTCATCTGCTGCCATTGGGGAGAAGCTTTCAAAACCAAACGGGGGAAAAAAGAAACATGTTTTATGTAGTTAACCAATAACAATGAGGTGACCTGGATGGACTGAGAGTTATTCAGACCTTTTGGACACCAAAATATTTATGGAAATTACCAAAGAGTAGATTTATTACTGGACAGGGCAGTTAGAAACATGTAGCCTGTTTCAACTCTGTGTCTCCTTAGAGAATAGCAGCTAAAAATGGTGACATTTAGTCTTCTTCAGTTTCTTAACTGTGCTCCTCGTGGATTCATGGAGTATAAAAGACTATCAGAGATGAACGGCTTTGTGACATGACATGAAAACGGTGGGCAGCTGGTCTTTCAGTCGGCAGATTGTCAGCTGGAATGACATGTTTCAAAGCCTGTGATCCACAGCTATTTAAATACCCATTGGCTTCTTGGCCCTCTGGATGCTGGGCCAAGTCGCCATATCCTTCCCCTCATGCCCAAGATTGTCACTAACCACAGGCAAACAGAATGAGCTGCCTCTGAGCTCCCATGTGTTGATTTATTTTATGTCACGTCTTGCAGCTCTCAAATAAATTTCTGCTCTAGTCAAGTCATGTGATTTTTTTTCCTCCCCTTCACAGAATACATTATAATATGTTTAAGGAGTGAATGAGAGACAAAGAGCTACCTGGTTAAGATCTGTTTACAAAATTGGCCTTTGTAGGCAGTCTTACTGGAAGTTATTAGTCATATCCCACTGCGTAAAGTCACGTCACATTGACGTCCAGGTTGGGTCATAGTTGGACGTCCAAATTGTGGACCTACTTTGTCCATTGGCCATGGACCGACAGACCCAATATATACATGACCTGTGTGTCTATTCAACATTCAATGTTTAGTGGGATAAGACTGACTTTTTAAATAAAGTAACCATAAAAACTCGATAGTTTGCTTTCACACTGAATATAAAAAAGGCAAATGGGTTTGAGGAAGACGAGTTTCAAAGTCAACTAGCAAGTGAAAGTTATACTGTTTGGAGCTCTTTTATAACAGCCACCTAAACTTTCAGTGTGGGAGTGACTGAATTAATAAATGTATATGTGAAGGAGTTATGTTAAGAATCCAACAATGTGTTTCTTGTATAAAAGAGACTTGAGTCATGTTGAGCTACTGACAAGAAACACACAAAGTAGTGCTGGGCGATATGACGATATATATCGTGTGGACGATAGAAAAGTGTCTATCGTGCCATTTGTCTTCTATCGTTTCTAACCCTAATTTTTATAAATTATTACATAAAATATATCATTAACCCTTTACAACCGGTCGGAGCAGGCACACTCCGTTTTGCCTTACTATTTTTAAATCCCTGTAGAACTGGAACCAAGTAAGGTAGCGCAATAATTTTTTTTGCATATGAAACCGTGGGAGTTGTACTTACATCTTATTCCATTAGCTTGTCCTAAGTCACGGTTTCCTTCCACATATAGCTTTGCAAAAATTGCATAAAAAGCACTTCCAGCAACAAAAACATAATATTCCAGACTTGCAGCAACAAAAAAAATATTCCAGAAACACGCTTTGCCGATCCGATCAGCTGTTCATAACACTTCCTACTTTGGAATATAAGTCAGAGCAACTATCGCATGTCCGCCATTACCTGTCCGAAACCGGAAGTGACGTCATTTCGCGGAAAATGTAGTTTTTAAAAGTCATGTTTGACTTTATGCTTTTATGTATCGTTTCTGGGATGCTTAGAAGTCAAATTACACTGTTGGAAATAGTTTATTTTGATGCACATGCTGTTTTTTTTGCAAATTTGCATTATAATATTTATTTTCATTTTTCCTGTAGTATATAAAAATTAGTGTAACTCAAAAATAAAACTATGAAGACACTCAAAATAAATTTCTCGTGGTTGGAAACTATTTTGTGCAACTTTTTTGTATTTACAGTTTTGAGGGATAAGCCTCTTAAATTTCTCTAACTAGAAATATATATATAAAAAAAACAAAACAAAAACGATTTTAAATTTTTTTGTAGTTTATTGCACTTTTTTGCAATATGTAGTTACTATAGACTTAATGCATACATATTATTAAAATTTGGGCTATAACGGTTGTATTGATGTATAGCAACTTGAAACGCTCCCACAAATGGCACTACAGCATGTAAAATATAAAGATAAGCTCTGGTGGACTTGGTTCTATGGTAGGTCTTAAAGGGTTAAATAGCCTGTGGCAAATATATTAGTGTTGTCTTCTCACTATACATAATCTTAACTTTATGCAAGAGAAAATAAAGTATAAAAAAATGATATTTTTCGCAAAGAAACTCCGTCTTGTGGTTTTGCGACATGGTGCTGCTTTACATGCACCCGGATTTGCGACATGCTTTACGGTAACTCAAAAGAAAGACCGCACCCTCTCCACTTGCTGTTTACAGACTGCATACTTTCCAGATGACCACAGGTCAGGTGGTATATCGTGATATATATCGTTATCGTGATATAAAATAATTCATATCGTGATAAATATTTTTTCCATATCGCCCAGCACTACAAAAAAGCATGCGAATATTAACTGGGAGAACCTATTCACATATGAATATGAAGCACATTTAGGCCAGTTGGTCACATGTACAGTACTGCATAGTACAGTACTCTGTGTCTCAGTGTACCCTGGAGTACTCCCACTTGTAGCAATGACGAATTTGAGAGCACAAGAGAAACACAGTTCATCACTGTGCTTTCTTTAATTACCAAAGCCCCAGTGCACAATGATTTATGGTGGTTAAGCTCAGTTTCTTTAAAAAACACCAGCAAAGAGAAAGTAATTAAATTCAGTCATATCAAGAGTGTTGCGACTTAAAAGGTGTAAATAATTTTTACATTCTGACATTAGATGAGTACATATTCCAAACATTCAAATTTTCTTGATTTGTTAAGCTATGTCTCAACAATTGTTTACCAGCACCTCTAATACTTGCCAATTCCCTTGTTACAACTTGTTTGTTAATCCATACAAAAATTTCAATGGAAAATGTCAAAAATCCATTTTATTGAGATTCATGTACCGTGATACTTACAAAAGTAATAAATAACTCACAGAATTAATTAGAATGAGTATGAGTTTTAAGATAATATAGCTGTGTCAGACTGGCGACCTGTCCAGGGTGCACCCTGCCTCTCACTTGATGGTAGCTGGGATAGGGTCAGTCCCCCCGTGACCCTGATAAGGATACGCGGAAGAGAAAGGATGGGTGGATGGTATGCTCCTAAAGCAGAAGTAACCAAGGATTGGCAAACACAAGGATATAAAGGATATAAAGATGTATCCTTTAACTAAGGTTCAATCACAGTTTTTTAAACATGTAATGCTGATGAAACAATTAATCCAAGAAGATTCAATTAATCTAGATTGCTGGTTTAACTCAAAATTATTATACAAATAGTCACTGCACATGAATCAGCTAAATTAATTTAATACTACAGCTAAAATTTGTTATAATTTAATTACAAATAATAAGTGCACAGTGTAATTTATTTCTGTAGTTGTTTCATGTGATATACATTAGTTGCCTTAAGTTCATGTTAGCTTTCAGGTATATTGTACTTTAAATGTGTGAGAAAAGATTTTTACTTTAAAGCTTTAAAGAAATCACCTCGTCTTCGTCTTCTGAGAAGAGATAATGATATAATCGTTAGTTTTAAAGTGTTGTAAAAGTCACAGTTGTGTGGTGTCTCTTTAAGACAACCTAAGTTAATGTATGTGCCACTGCTCTCTGTTGAGTGTGAGAGAAACGTGCTTGCACATGGACGTATGGACTGAGATGGACCTCATATCTTTACCTCCCTAACTCAAAGTAACGTTACGGGCTGTATGAACACTGCTCGCTTCATGTATGATAAGACAGCAGCCGTTCAACCGAGCCTTGTAAGGTTGGTGAAGAGTGTGTTTATTAAAGGACAAGCACTGTGGAATTCCCGGTACCAGTGTGGTTGTGAGTTTTTGACTGTCCTGTGAGTGTTTCTGTCGCCTCCTCTCAACCACTGAATGCAACCCACGTTACAGTGTTATGGTGGATATTTCGTTGACTCCATTTACATCCATCCATCCATCCATCCATCCATTCGCTTCCGCTTATCCTTTTCAGGGTCGCGGGGGGCGCTGGAGCCTATCCCAGCTGTCATAGGGCGAGAGGCGGGGTACGCCCTGGACAGGTCGCCAGTCTGTCGCAGGGCTAACACACAGGGACGGACAACCATTCGCACTCACATTCACTCGCACATTTACACCTAGTGGCAATTTGGATTATCCAATTAACCTATCCCCACAAATTAACCTATCCATTTACATACAGGGGATTTTCACATAATGAAGACTTATGTTCCACCCTGCCTAGACTTCTTGCCCCTCCTTTGCCCCCTCATGTAAAGTTTTCTACATCTGCCAGTGCATTGCTCTAAGGAGTTGCTTTGGTGTCAGTGTACCAAGGCATGATGGGCGGTTACAGCAAACTCTTTGGTATCTGGAGCTTTCTCATCATGTAGAATAATTAATTGACAGGGAACAATTAAAGAATAATGAAGTAAGAAAATCCAAGCAATTACAAGACCAAACAATGGATTAACTGCCATTGTCTCTAGGGGTGGAAGACAGAAGTGCATATCAATAATTATCTAATCAAAAGCTTTAACGAGACAAGTATTAGCTGCATTTTAAGGCATGAAACACTTTGTGCCTTATTTGTATTTGTTTATTGATTAATGTATTACATCTGTGTAGGATGTATACTTGGATCTTTTGCACAATCAATCAGAACCACAACTCTTACATAAAGGCATTTTTCTCGCATTTTATCATGTGAATACACTTCTACCTCTCACCCCATTGTTATCTAAAATTATTAGAAAGAAAAATGTCGGTGCATTTTGTTTCCCTTATAATTAATCAACAGCAATCTTGATACTTTTAATTAGATACCTAAAATTGCATTAAAATTCTGCTGCCAATTTGATCTAATTTCATATCCTGCACAGACAGACATTTATAGATTATCTTACACTCAATACTCACAGTGTTCTCTGCAGCTCTAATCAAATTATCTTGGCATTTGCTCAAAAATAAATGTTCATTCCTTCACTTAATTAGGTTGAACCAAATGGCACGATAACACAGGATATTTTTTCTGCTGTGTATCTAATCTTTGGTTAATGATATTAATGTTGTGTCAGATTTAGGAAATTACTCCTGCCTCTTCCATCAGATTTGAGGTGCTTTAGAAAGAGGTATGGTATTTTAGTATGCTAGATAAATCAAAGCAGTGGAGTTCACAGTTGGAAGGACTTAATACTTATAGAAGTTAGAGTAAAAACTTATAATATGTGGCAATGAAAGTGAAAAAAAAAGTTTCTGAGTTCAACAAAGTAAGAAAATCTTATTGCCCAAGATCACTGAAAATCTTGCTGACACCAGTTAAAACTTAATTGGCAGTACTCTGCCTTGTGAACCACGTTTCACTGGAGATGGGAAGTCAGATGTGTAATTTTGTTGCATATCAATTTTGGTTCCTGCTGAAAAGCCTCTCTGATAAGTGCATGTGTTAACAGTTGTACATAAAGGAAAGCATTGTAAAAACACCCACTATCACAAACTCATTAGAGTCTACGCTGCTTCAGTTAAGACGTATAAATGCATAAATACACAGGACTTGTGTAAAAACAAGGCCTTACACTTTAACATTTTCAGATCAATAAATGGCATTTTCGCTGTGATTCAGGTGATAATCTCTCATTTCTGAATACTCTCGCGAGAACTACCACAGGTGGCTTATTAGACTGCATTTTATTTGGAATGAATCCATAATAGCCTGGTGGACAACAGAAGTAGAGACAGCTATCATGGCTAAAAAGATTATGATTAAGAGGGACAAGCTTTATGAACAGAAGAAAGAAAAAAACAGTGTTGAACCACAGCATGTCCAGAATTTTAAGCAATATTCTGCGAGTTCAGGGTTAAATAGTGCTGTATCCTCCACACCAACATTCAATAAATATGAACAAAAGTGAACACGGTGGAACATGTAAAGCTGTGAGAGCTGGAAACAGGACTGAGGAAACTGTCAGTCATCAGGAGACTGATGTGCAAACTCTTCTTAGAAGACTGATGGATTCTTATTACCCTACACCAGGGTACGGTCTTTATTTCATCTTAGCTGTGGACACCATGAGGAGTAGAGAATTTTATACCCCTTTTCGACTAGTGTCTACTTGGGTCGACTTGGCATGGCTCGACTAGATTTTTAGCAGTGGAGCCATGCTGTAGGTGGTAGCAGCTGGTACCAGGTACTTTTTTAGTGCCTACTTGGCCAGGGTTCCAAGCGATCTGAGGCAATCCGAAAATGTGACAACAGACTGAATGCCAGCGATTGGCTAGTCTGTGACGACACTTAATGAGTTTCTAGACCAAGGCCCAAGGCAACAATCTGAAACAGCCTAAATGACTCTGATGTGTGATACAATGTGGCCTTATGAAAACACCTGTAAAAACACAACAGGCTACAATTCATGTGTTTTTTATGTAGCTCCCATCAAAAATCTTAGTTTCAATAAAGTTTTTAGTGCCTTATCTTCCACACGACCACTCTATTTTAGTTCATTGCAGTGGAGACTGGTGTAAACAGCACATTCATACAGACAACTCTAATAACAGCGTATTGCTCTTATTTTTTTTCAGCTTCATCTTTTTGAAATCACTGTTGAAACATTCAAGGACGCTTGACAAACTAAAAGCTGAAGAATCAAATACAATGACATGCTGTTCTGCAGGAGAAATACAACTCTCTGATTCTATAGTGTCCTTGAAGGCATCAACAAGGACAGTTTGCTTTTAGTGGGATCAAGCACTGAACCTCTAAGCACCTGCTGTAATTTTTTAGCTCCAAACAAAAGATACAAAGGGAGGATAAACTTGTTTGGTTCATGTGTGTTACGCGTAAGATAAATTGTGTTTCCCAGTGATGATTAGCAACATTAATGGACTGGAGACATATAGCACAACATTATTATTATTATTATTATTTATTACTTTTTTTTTAATGAAGGCATTTACCTTGCATGGTTAAAGCAGCAGGGAAAGGTTAAAGATGAAAGACTGCTACTGTGCATCCCTACCCAAGCAGGGAAATCTGGAGAGTACAAGATTGTCACAAGAATGTTTTTCAGTTTAAATTCCCTGGACAGAGCAGGAAAAATTGTCCAGAAGCAGGACGTAAAGTGTAATAGTCACACTATCTTTAACCAATGCTTTCAAGGTGTCCTTGAGTAAGGCATTTATCCATCCACCTGTTCCACTGGAGCTATTTAGTGGATTCAACTGAGATTGTACCAAACAGTTCCCAAGGGAGAGTGTAATGCTAAATAAAGGTTAAAAAGAAAAATTGACCATGTCCAGAGGTGTGAGGCATTACACATGCAGAAATACAGACATTACATTAACTGTGCATTCACCCTTTTTCAGCGTCATCTTCTGCTATACCAGTTTGCTTGATAAACATTATTTTGGATGTCTCCCAATAATAAAATAGATACACAATCTTTTGTCGCCCCCCCACTTTGCCACAGTTTAATTATCACAAGAAAAAAGTAAAGATCGCCTCCAATGACTTCAGTGCAAGACAATAAAAACCAGAATAAATTGACTTTTAATAAATGTGTAGTCAAAATGCAAATGTACGACAGTGTTTACAGTTTTTGGGATGTGTGCGAGACGAGAGAAAATAAATTAGCTTTTGTTTGTTTGCTTTTGATGGAGTGGCACTTTACTAGATGAGAGACTGTTGGAAATCAGACCAATAAAAACACACACATTCCTTTCACAGCATCTTTCTATTTATCTGTCTCCCACCCACTTGTAATTTCCCCTGCTAAAGCGCGTGTGATTTCTTTCTCCTTCGAGTGCTGCAGTGCTTGTCCGTGATTGGGCATTTGCCTGCAACTGCTGAGCTGCCACTTCATGATTTAATCAGGAAGAGAGACACTCTGAATATGTCTTCTTTTCTGTTTGGTCCTCTCACTTACTTCCTGCATCTCAACCAACACCTCCCTGCCTCCAGCCCTATTTCTTCATCCTGTTGCTCCTTGTAGACATTCCACGTGTGCTTTAGTGCTGGGAGGCTGATGACAGAACCATTCTCTGCGGCTCCTTGTAAATAATGCAAGTTACTCACTCACACACAAATCACTGTACACAGAGTCACACATTCAAATTTATATGTGTGTTCAGCTTGCATGCAAATAAACCAACACACAAGTCTCATACACACTAACTCTAACCCTTAAGGGAATCTCACAGATGTCTGGGCACCTGGTGATCCATTCTAAATGCTTCAAGTTTGCATGCACAAGATTTAATTTGCAGCCCAGGTAAACAGTTTCAATCCCACTTTGTTAGGGAAACTGACATCAATCTTGGGTTAATTGTTTGCTCTTTCCTCAAGGAGTCCAGCTACATGTTTAGAGGCTTCTTGTGTCTTGAGCTTAAGAACCATAGTTGAAGTACAAACCACTAAAATACAATACTCAGACTACATTAATTAAAAAAAAAAAACAACTCTGGAGAGGCATCTGCAAAATGTTTCGGCAGTGAAAACTAAAACACCAGCTTAGCTAATTTAGCTAATACTAGCCCACTATGAAAAATAAAAATTTCATGTTAACTATTTATGACAAATCTTGACCATTAGGATTAGCCAGAGACAACTCATCAGTTGGGATGATAATTTTCAATTTTCTGCTTAACTGCTACTCCTACCTTTTAACGTTTGTCACACAGACGTGCATGTACGTAAAATTATGTAAGTGATCTCTGAGGGCTGAAAGCTGAATCAAGGATAGCTTAACTAACACACTTATTTGAAATTAGTCTGTTGTCAGCCTCCCATCATGGATTACAGAAGCCTTTGTCGACAGGACTGTGAGAAAGACTTAAAGCACAAAAAAAGACTTAAAGCCGATGTAATGATAGATTCAACGGGTTGTACCCAAGGTAGTTTTCAGACACAGTAGCCGTTGCAGGGTATTAAATTACTGTACAATGTGGGTGCAAACAGGTAACATGACATGTTTTTGTCATGTCATTAAACGACAGAGTGGTGTTCTGAAAGTGATTTCTTTGTTTCTTTCTGATTGATTGATGACTCTAGTCAGGCATTACTTGCACTTCTGGTTCTGAGAACATATATATACGTAATTAAAAACCCGAATATTTTAAAGTAAATTATGCTGAGTGATAAAAGGTCAACCAACACAACTTCAAAAATCAATTAACTTCAGGAAAAACTGGTACGTAAGCTCATGCTAAGAAAAAATATCTTCCTTGAACCTGCATTGACCACTGTTTCTATTTCTTCAGTTAATGTTTCTTTATTTAAGAACCTTTTCCCCTCATCTCCCCAATGAAAGGAGTTAAGAAAATAATGGGAAGGACAGTCACTGACAGGAAATTAATAACTGTGTGTGTGTGTGTGTGTGTTTATGTGCAGATACTTTTTCTGAAATAGAATTTGCAAAAGTTTTTAGCTTATATTGGAGGATGGAGTGTGACTCTGCAGTTTTGCCTGAGTTTCAAGTTCATTTCACAACTGGGGACTGGGTGGTGTGACAGCAGGCCTTTGGACTGATGCTAGCATTGCCAGAACTAAAATTAGATGGTGCCAACACAACAACCATAAATCATTAACAACTAAAATAAAATTATTTGCTTTTCAGACTGACCTAAAGAGCACACTTTCTTGGACAATTCAAATTTCATTCATTTTGGTAGCTTTAAGGAAAGTAAAAGCATGCCATTTAAAGTTGGTGACACCAAATGGCCGTAGTGATTGTATCAGTCTAAACAAAGTACAGGGAAATAGCTTTTTTCTTGGGTCAGTCTTTGGACCGAAAATTGTATGTGTCAGATAAAACAGAATCTAGACTAGTAAATATGTTTTTTCAACAAAAGTCTCTGTAGCCTACCGCTTGTGACTTCTCAATTTAATCCATGCATGTGTAGAGAGAAATGCACTTTATAACTAAGCCACATGTTCTTCAACGGTGCTAGTATCTAAAATTTAAATGTCCCTGTATGATTGATGAGCGGTATTTATGAATGCAAGGCTTCCCTCTGAAATTACCATATAATTGCAATGAATATATGCAGATTGATCTGTCTAGGAATCACAGATCTAAGATGGTGCTTTCAAGCTTATTTTCCTTTCACATTTCAAATTCAAGACTGTCAGCTATTAAAGAAAAAAATGGGAACCTGTTAGCTAAGGAAAAACTTTCAGGTAGCAATAATTCTACAAATAAAGGAGACAGATAGACACCTTTTTGACAGTTAACACTATTCTGCAATTGGCATCTGCAGAACACAGTCACTGTCCGTTCATAAGTGATTCTGGGAAAGTAACCTCTATTAAACCAATAGACTATGAACCATATTGAGTGAAAGATTAAAAACTACCACTTTACATATTATATTATTACAGTTTTGTTTTACACAAATTCCCTTTTGGGTAGTGTCAGGAAGGGCATCAAGCATAAAACTCTGATAAATCAAACATGCAACCCCGCCCGCAGTGGTGACCCCTTGTGACAGAAGCAGCTGAATTAATTATTTTAGTTTTATTACACATTACTTTGTGAGTTCTGTGTCAGTTTTCTTTTATATTGGAGTTTGCTATGTCTCTCTGCTATTCGTATTTACCTACAGACTTTATACCGAGTAAAGCATTCAGTACAAAAAGCTTTTTATTTAGTTCACCGAAAGTGCAGACAACCTTTGACTGAAAAATTTAACCTGACTCTACTTATCTGACCACAGAATGATCAACTAATAAAAGAGAAAAAAATGGTCATGTAAAAGAATGACTTATATGCATAAAAAGAGTTCAAAGGGACCAAAAGATACAATGTAGCTCAAGGATGTGATGGAGAGGTGAGCTGCTTTTCGAGTGTACAGTGGAGAAGGTGAATATGACTCTGCACTTTTAATGGAGTTTGAGGATCTTTTCACAAGTGGAGACGTGGGTGATGTGACAGCCAGGACTTTTTGGTTTTGAGGTTTTGAGTGCAGGACTCTTTCTAGTTTTGGATTTCAGTTGAACTCTGGATTAGGTTTCCGGTTAAGTCTTCATTCTTTGATGCTTTGAAAAGGTTCTTTAAGTTTATTTATGATTTCAATTCTCAGCTTTAGTTAATGATGACTTTTGCTTCCTCTTTCTGACATCTCTGCTTGTCTTTTTTGTTTTTAGTATTTCCTCATCTTTGTCTCCATGTCTCATCCTCAGTCTACCCTTTTCTCTGTCCATTTTCTTTACTTTCTTTCTTTCTTTTAAAATGTTTAGTTTTCCTTCATATCATGGTGCAGCTTCTTCTTGCCCTTGCTCTTACTAATTTCCTGAATGTCTTCAGCTGTGTTTTGTTTCTCATCTGTTTCCTCTTCCTCTTTATTTTGCATGTCATGTCTACATAGCTGTGTGTTCCCTAGCTCTGGCTTCCCTGTGCTTTCTGAATTGCATGTTTCCAAGTTCCTTGTAAGTGTTTGCTAGATTGTGTCATTCCCTGGCTTTGTTCTCTGCTTATTCCTGGATCTTGGAACATTGTTATCGTTGAACCTATCACCAAAAAATGCTTGTCTTATGTTCAACTTTTGTCTTCTGAGTCCTGGAATTAGTTCTGCAACACACACAGACATCCAATCCCTAGCAGCTGCTAGCAGTAACCAAACTAAAATTTGATGGTGCCAACACAATAACCATAACCATCAACAAGCAGCATTATTTGCTTTTTCGTACTGACTTAAGAGCATATTTAATCAAGTGATTTTCTTTATTTTGGTAACTTTAGGGAGGTAAAGTCATTGCCATTTGAAATTGGGTTGACACCCAGTGATAGTAGTGAATCACTGTCAACTGCAGGCTTTTTTCTTGTTTCAATCTAAACCAAATACAGGGAACAAATCTCAAGCACAACTAGCTGACAAGGCTTGCAAAACAATAAAAAACCGAGGACAATATCAAAGTATAGGAAATTCCAGAGTTTAACCATTACAACAGAGAGTGCAAAAACATTTTTGCTAATATCTAAAGTCTTACAGTCAGGACAAATGCATGTAGTTTAAGGAGGACAACTGGATTATTCAGAGCTGACATTCCTTATAATTATTATTTAATCTTCAAAAGTATCTTATCTTTCAAAACATCACTCACCAGAAGAAACATGACTCTAAAAGCAAACGTATTACTGTACCCTGTAACTACATAATGAGTTTTCCTCAGGCGCTAATTATAATGAAAGTCTTTTAAATATCACATTGGCTATTATGTGGAAATCAAAACTGCAGAAAGTGAGACTGGAAGGAAGATACATGCAGAATGACCATCAAAAAGAATTGTCTCTCATATAAAAGAAAGTCATTTGCATTAATAAGCAATAATATGATTCAATCCCAGACATAACAATACCAATAAAATGGGGCACTGGGATTTCAGTAGCTAGTGAACACACAAACACACACCAACTCACGACCCACCTGAAACACAAAGAAACAGAGGTTTAGCACATCAAAGCCATGTCTCAGTGTTTTCATCATGTGGAGAGCCAGCTGCTATCCTATAACACAACCACTGTTGTGTTGTTCATTGAAAGCACAGACTTTAGATAGGGGAATAATGGGGGGGAATATTAAGATACAGCAACCTTCAAAAAGTATCCACCCGAACAAGGTGTTTTTGATGCAATGTCCAGAGAGAATTGAGATGTTGAGAGCCCCTCTGAAGAAAAAAAAAGGAAAAAACCCTCTAACATCTTTGTTTCAATGGTCCCATTGTCTGAATAAAAATGCCCTAATAAAAACATACAAAATGACCTTGACATCATAACACAGAAGAACACATAAAAGAAAAAAACCCCTTAAAATTCAAATAATAATAGGCCTTAAAAACTGAAAAAATTAACATGTTTGGCAGATTTTCAGCATTAATTTTTAAGAAACTAAATAATTTACTTGTCCTGAATGTCAGAACTATGACCTGAAGAAATAACATTATGTAGAGAATTGGTTCTTCTGCGAGCCCCAGTTTCAAATATTTTAAATTCAGATTGTGAAGGTGGAGAATTAGCATGAAAAACAGGACAGCCAACTCAGATGGGTGTTTGTTTCTAAAGCCTAAAATTAAAATTTGATATGAAGGAAAAAAAATGTTGAGATTTTTATTATACCTCATCATGTCTTTGTTACAATTTATTAATTTAAGCTGTATTCTTATTCCATGATGACTTCTCTATACAAACCTTCATTATTACTTGCAGGACCACATTGCGATTTGTAATTTAATGTCACTGATGTTTACCTGACGGCTTACTGTTTGGTTTCTTGTCATAATTACAGAGAAATCAAACTTTTATTATTTAAATTACAATTGTATTGCTGCTAATCAATATACTAAAATCATTAAATTCAGTTATACTTATATAGCACCATATTACAACAACAGTTGCTTCAAGGTACTATGTTACACTGTAAGTATGAGTTTATATGTGTTGTATGTAACACTGCATCTTGAAGGTAAGTATTGGCTAAACAACACAGCAATGCAACCAATGCAGCAGCCCTCTAGGACACACACACACACACACACGCACACGCACACTTTCTTACACACTTATGCAAAGCAAAGACTGTCCAGAATACCTCTTTCCAAATATTACCCCAGTGCTCTATCAGCTTGCCAGTGGGTATATCATGATGAACAGTGTTTGCATAGTCAGAGACCATCACCAGATACCTTAGGAAGTATTTGGAGCTCTGAGAGACTGTCTAAAATCCTCAGGCGGGAACCTCCACAGCCTCCTCTTCCGACCAAGCGGAAATCTATTCATCAACTCCTATAATGAGGCTGTACATGTAGATTGTTGCATGCACACATACATGCATGTACATGCACACACACACACACAAACACATGGGTGTAGGTAGTTAAGGGTACAATTTCATGTAGGACATGGCTAGAGCCACAAACATGGTGTGTTCACGTGGTGACAGTCTGGCAGAGGTGGTTTCTCCCAATGCCTGAATGAAACTAGCTGAAATAAAATGCCATTTGATTGGTTGTTAGAGCTGTCATTAAAACAGAGGCCTCGGTTAAAGGTTAACTCAGGTTAAGATAATAAAACATGTATGCAAGAATGATAAAATGATAAATGGCCTGTATTTATATAGCGCTTTACTAGTCCCTAAGGACCCCAAAGCGCTTTACATATCCAGTCATCCACCCATTCACACACTGGTGATGGCAAGCTACATTGTAGCCACAGCCACCCTGGGGCGCACTGATAGAGGCTGTCAGTGCGCCCAGTGGCTGCCGGACACTGGCGCCACCGGGCCCTCTGACCACCACCAGTAGGCAACGGGTGAAGTGTCTTGCCCAAGGACACAACGAACGAGACTGTCCAAGCTGGGGCTCGAACCGGCAACCTTCCGATTACAAGGCGAACTCCCAACTCTTGAGCCACGATCGCCCATCAAGAAGATAAGAGACACCCAGAGACTACACATTATTTGGTCTGAACATTATTGTAAGACTACCTCTATGGTGACTATTCTCTCACAGGTTTTGTGTGACAAGAAGCATTTCATTGGTGGCCCTGAGAGTATTTATGAAGTAGGCCATTGCAATGTGGGTTCACAGTGCCCTTTCCGGAGTGGCACAGACAGATACAGTAGTAAAGGATGGCTGATGAGTGGTTATTCATGAGCATTTGAACTTAATTTTAAAAAATGTACCAAATATTTTAAAGTGATCCAAAGACACTGCATGACAAAGACTTGCAAATGGTTACCTTTTTTTCTTTACTATATTTAGCACTCACTGATCACTCACAAATCCTCCAAAGCAGTTTCTAATGACAGGCTACAAAGTGGCTGACTGACAGATAAAACTCAAATCACTGGACTCCTGGAGAGATAGGAATGCTGATTCCACATACAAAAACGTGTTGCCCTAATTTGAGAACCACAAAGTCGTGGGAAAACCAAGCGCTGCAAAGTGCACCGCTGTCGACGCAATGTGACCCGTTCTTGATTTTTCTTTCACCCATCACCCATTTTCTCTTTTCCATTTTTTATTTGGCGTACCAAGAAATTCTTTATGTTCCAGAGTCTAAATACAGTCTATTTGATCTATACTGCAGAAATGGGGTAGATTTCTCTGACGTGTCATAAATGCTCTGCACAGTTACTCTCTTGCTATGTTATCTTTCTTTCCCTTCCTCTTGTGACCTTAATAAACTGGTATTTTAAAGACGTTGTTTCATACAATAATTTGCCATTTCAGAGGGGAAATTAACATTCTTTACATAATGACAGGTTTGACCTTTTGCGGTAATTGAGGCTTTGGGGAGGGTAATGGAGTAAAGAAATGCGAGGAAGTCCCCATTGACATAAGAGCATTTGGGCTTGTGTTTTTTTATGAATTATAAAAAAAAATAAATATTGTCATTACAACTTAGCAGTTGTTTTGTGATCATATTTTTGTAAGGTTATTAACTTCACATAAAATGATATTAACACATCTGAGAATTGCCGGATTTCATTTATGCATAGCTCCCTTAAGGCCCTACCACAGCATTTAAATCTGGTAGAGGTCTGGGCTATGACGGGGCCATTTCAACACCTGATTCTTTTCTTTTCAGTTAAATGCTATAAGGTGGACGTCCACTCCTGGGAGGATTGTGGCAGTGAATGCTCCAGACTAGCAAATGGGCAAAACTTCTGCTTTTAACGAGTGGTCATACCTGCTGACGATCATTTAATCAAATGCATTTGTTTAGCTGTGATTTATCGTCCTGTGGAAGCAGTAAGAATGTATTTACTGTTTTTTACACGACTGAATACAAATATGTTAACTTTTTCACATGACTACAAAATAAGTATAGTGGCTGCTAGGATTCTGTTATCTACTGGTTAGTGTGACCTTAAGCACACATGAATGGACAATAATGTATTCTTTTAGATTAATAATATAAATACAACTTGAGGCTAAGCAGACGGTTTCTTTTCAAAAGTAAAAACCAGAATACAATAATTCAGGAACATTTGGCGTATCTTGAACATTATTTCATAATTCACATTCCTGTCAGCGATTCTTCACAATTGTATTGATCTACATGGAAGAAACATAGCACGGCACCAGCAAAGGCCGTGAAATTTTCTCTGTTGAAGGGATTAAATTCTCATGTTGATCTTTCCGTACTTCAAGACTCAGACACCCAATACCAGTCTTGTAGCCTGAAGGTGGAAAAGGACAAAACCTTTATTCTTCATGTAGTTTTTGTTTGTTTCTTTGTTTCTTTTGTTGTTGTTTTTAAATGGATAGAGTCATGGAAGAGTCATTGCCCCTCATACTGTAAGCAACCATGTAAACAAAGTTTTTGTGACTGCAGTGCACCAGTCTCTGAATATAGCAATGGCTCCATTAGAAAAGACAAATAAATATATCTCACAACAGAAATATAAGAATGTATATTTTTATGTGTTTATAGGATGAATGGGGTTTGCTGTCATTCTTTCAACTCTACACCAGATAGTATTTGCTCTTATGCACTCCAGAAAGTGTTTCTTTCTTGTCATTTACAGCTGTTCCCACAGCAAAAAACCCCATAGTAAAAAAAAGAGCATGTTACAACTTTGTTATATATTCACAACGAGAGGTCAATTTTATTTCTTCTATTAAAATGTACCTACAAAACCAGATGTAGTAATTACAGCGAGTTATCATTTTGACTCAGCTAGGATATGAGCTTGATAGAGTCTGTGTTTATTTGAAGGATCTATTGTTATAAATTTGTCAGACACTGTGAGCGAGCTTACTCCCTGGCACACATTTCTGTTAAACAGAAATGTTTAACAGAAAAGGCCACATACATTTTGCAATAGCCCTTTCCTTAACACAAAATATTAGAACACTGAAAAACATAAAAACCCACATGTGAGGACTTGTGTCCACATTAATATCCACCTTTATCCCTTGAGGTGAAAGCCCTGGATCTACCATCCAGCAGATCTATGGTTCACACCAGCAGGGGAGCTGCACCATGAGGTTGGGCTTCTCCAGAAGGAGTCCAATGGCAGGCAAAGGCACTGCTTCAGGATGCTCTCAGCTTTGTAGATCAAAGGCTTGTAGCTTAAGGGGCTCTGCGGGTCCTCTCCAGGGGTAGCGATAGGTTAGGAGTTAGGATTTTGGAGGCGTGTCTTAATCACACACACACACACACAAAAATCACAGTGTCTTGAAATCTGAAAAAAAAAACTCATAGCCTTTTCCAAAATAAATTGGTTAATAAAACTGTAAAGACCCCAAAATACTGAATTGTGTACAAATAGTATCTTTAGTCAATTCATTGAAATTTTAAACAGGTCCTGATAACAAATGTGAGTTGATCCAGGGCTCCAGTACAATCAGCATATGAGGTAAGATTGTTTTCATGTGCTACTGCCAGGTTTTAGAATGACATTAAAAGTCATTTATGCTACAATATTTTCTCATCTTAGCCATGTTTCAGAGTGGTTGCATGTAAAACATTAAACATTGTTGACCAAAGTGACTGCAGAACTAAATCGTAACACTGAATGCATTCCAAAAGTAAAGCAAAATGAGAATCTTATATACAAAACCATCTTTATATTAAAGCTTTTGTCAGTATTTTAAGTTGATTATATAACAAAATAGTGAAAAATCTATGTAAATAAAAAACAAATTTAAATTTAAATGCAGAACAGTGCAAAAGCAAGTACGCTTTCTGAAGTTTTTTCTTTGGCCATTGGCTACTTTTTCACTAATTTTCAATCCAGTCCTTGTATTTTTTCAGAGAAATTTTGTTTAGCTTGTTAACCCACTTGACACTGAACCTACAGTATGAATTCATCCTGACACAGGACCTGAGAGATGTGTCGGACGCTTCAATGGATCCATCTACTGTTCACTGAAATCTCATCAGAAATTTTCTTAGTGGAAGCGTGGTGTCGAGAAGCCCTTCTTAAGGAAAGGAAATGGGGAAAAAGGCTGAGGTACAGTATGCCAAAATACATTAAAACTGGTCTGAAAATCAGTGGCAACTTGTCTCATGAGTGACGAATCCAAATTAGATTTTTTTTATTCAAATTGTCACCTATACAGTATGTAGGGGAGAGGTCATTGGACAGATTGTCTGTCTGCAGCCATCTATAATACACAAAGAAGGCTCTGTCGTGGCTCGGGGCTGTATTTTAGTCAGTGATGTTGGGGACCTTGTCAAATTTGATGGAATTATGAACTCGGAAAAGTAGCACAAGATATTAAAGCGTTACCGTCTGGAAAGTGTTCGAATGGCATGTTTCATTATTACAATACTGACACCAAACACACTCCCATTGCAATAAAAGCATACCTGGATAGAAAAACTACAAGAACGCTTGTCTAAGAAAGTCCAGGCTGTGATGTACGTAGAATACAGATGGACATATGAAATATTCACTTTAAAACTTGTTAGAATTGCAAAAGCTCAGTTTTTGCCTCAACCTTCCTGTCGTGTTCGGGTCAAATCTGACCGATTTACAAATTAAAACACTCATAAATATTGTGTTTGACATCTGATTGCCTCAAGCCCTAATGCCATCCTCCACACTATGCTGTATTGCCATGTATGTTTGCACTTTCCAATAAAATGCTGCACCAATTTCCCATTTTACAAGCAAAATAGAAAGAAATGAGGGCTGACTCAAGACTTTTTCACACAACTGTACACACTATGTCTAGAAGCAGTCTTGTGTAGATTTCACCAGATTCAAACTGGAGGAACCCAACAGAACCTGTTAGAACAGCTGCAAAGGCCCTCCTGCAACAGCTGTATCTACTAAGCCATATTGAATAGTTACTGATATGGAGCCCGGAGGGCATTTCGTTTTACCTCTGTTATCTGTTTAGCCTAAGAAAGACTGACTTGCAGGCTGTCAGGCAGAGCTGCACCTCCTACACATATAAATCTGACAACTGTCAGCAGTAGTTTATTGCAGACATGTTACCAGGAGGTTTGGTTTACCAGGAGATTTTTATATCTGGGTTTTATTTTTGTTAAAGAATTTCTCGGTGAAAATGTCCAAAGGTTGCGTATGTATTTTATCTGCTTCCAGAGTAATTGGTTTAGCAAATTCGTTTGTCCACAGCCCAGGTTTAATTGGAATTAAACACAAATATATGGAAAGGTGAACCGCTCCTGCTGTTAGATTAACTGAGTCTATAAACGTCTGCCGAGGTAATCGCATTAGAAAAATGTGTGTAGTTGTGTGTTTTTGTGCTAATTTGTGAATGCAAATATAAGGCTGTCTATGCTGGCTCCAAGTTCCTGTGTGTGCGCATCCTTTTAAATTAACCTATCCCACAGAAGGTCAGTGTAAACACGTAATTAGCTTTAGAACAAAGGACATTATCACCTCATTTTTTTCATACCTGCTAATATCTGCTATTGTCTGTCATGTGTATACCATCTCAAGAGAGCCGTGGAGTTTAGTACCTCTTAATATGATATGAATTGCTCATTTAAGCTTCAACCAGGGACGAGGAAAAGTGCACCGAGTCGTTGTTTTGAGAATATGTGATAAATTAATCACACCAGATGCTCACATTTATTTCTGATGTCCCTACTTTCCTGTAAATCTCTAATTAACACTGTTGATCCCAGTGTGTTGCAAAAATTAAATCAGAAGATCTAAGGGATGATTCACAACCTGTTATTGATAATGGGCTTCAATTAATTGAGTGCTCCTGAAGCATCAATCCCTGCCTGAGTAGCAAGCACCTGTTTGAGTAATTAAGCACCTCGTGCATTCAGTCAGGGGCACATCTTCCCTGCTGACTGCTTCAAAGAACTGAATACTGTGGGGCGTGCAGGCCGGATTATTGCCTTAAAAGATCACACTGAGAGTATGAAGCCCCAGTGCTGTCAAAGAAACTTTAAAAAACACATCATGCTACTTGGGGTGTGATAATTACTGAACTTATTTAGGGGTATTAATTGCTACACCTTAAAATAAGTCCAGTAAGATTAAATAAGTAGTGCGTACGCAAAAACAGAAAGAGGAAAAAAGAAACCACGCTGGGTAAAAACAGCTAATAACTATATAGCTATCTTATTTAGACCATCTTGCACCCATTTAGCATTGTTGACATTGGCAGGTTCAAATGTGTGACACTGAATCCATAACCAGGGTTAATGATACCCTATCCACTATCTGGCAGCAGCTCAGTAAAATTATACTTCTTGAGGAGTGGCTGAAATGTTATCTACTGCATCACAGCACATGTTCACTTCTGCTGATGTGGTGGTTTATGTACTTTTTAAAACCTAGTGCACTTTAATCCATACAAAAAATGATTCAGTTTAAACCCATAAAAATGGTTTTGTAATGTATATTATTATCCATGCATTATGTAGTCCCTCGAGGCCCTGCAGCAAATGCTTAGTTCTAGTCAGTGCGCGCTAGTTCAAATCTGCTCATGTTCAATAAGACAGCTTAGCCGTACTCATTCACAGTATATTAACTCAATTCACTACTCAAACAATGATATTTCAGGTTAATGTCAATACTATACTTCTCTGCAGCTGTGACTATTTGGAGAAGCAGCGCAGTGGCCTGAAACACTACCCCAAAGGATGGAGTGTCTCTTTGTGTTAGACAGATTATTGCAGGCTGGTTGGAGGACGGATTGGGATTTAACAGAGGACAGCCATTAAGCTGAATTGGAAAATAGGTGAAAGAGGGGGCGCTTAATGCACCAACTGACTACAGTGGGCTTCCCTTCAAGGTGTCAGTAACAAAAAATAAATAAGTAAATGCAAGGTGAGGTTAGTGCTGGGTAGTAAATCAGCTTTTTTTTTTCTTTTTAGCTGAATTGAATACTTTCCTGTTTATATCAATATGGTTTGATATGTCAATATAAAATGGTTAATTTGGTTTGCATTTACAGCATATGTTTACAGTATATTGACTTTATTTATTTTTATTTTTGTGCATGTTTGATGCTCTGTCCTTTTTAATTGCCCACTTGGGGATAAATAAAGTGTTTTTTTATTTGAATGTTGAATTGAATATAAGCTATTTTCTTCCAGAAAGCTGCCATATCTACCCTAACAGAACTCCATGAAACCCTGCACTGCTGTTCTATGGGTGGTCAGCAAACCAGGCCACACTCACACACAGGTTCTTGTGAAAGCAGTGATACAAAGAGCGATATTTTAGGGATGGATTTGTGAAAAACACTGAGAAAGTACAATACTATTTTGCTCTCATTCTGCTCACTTTAAGTCACAAATAAAAGATGTCCAATGTAACATGTAACTTATACCATAGAACATATTATGCATCACTGTTTAGCTTAAAAATACCAAACAGGATGTTTAAGAATTTAAGGTTTAAGAGGTTTAAGAATACACAATGAAGTAAGGAAATAGGAAGGATGAGGAAAGGAGAAGGACTGTGCATGAAAGTACAGAGCAGAAATCATATAAAAAGTATAAAAGAATATAATCAGTAGAGACCTACACAAGAGGAAAAGTCAGAGGAATAGACATTGCTTGAGGCAGAATTAAATTTTAGTAATACAAACATTTCTTGAAGGAAAAGCTCTCTGAAAGCAGAAAAATTCTCAATAGGTGCAGCAAGAAATTCCATCATTATGAATCAGTAATGTTAGATCAAGGCCTGATTAAAAAGGCACAGGTTGAAGACAGGCTGAACATGTGATCCAGAACACTGTCCACTGAGCTTCGGTCTATTAAAATAAAACCAAAAGCACCAAGAGAAAACAGGGAGATTGGATGGATGGGTATAAAAGAGAGAAGAAGAGTTGAGCAAATTTATAGAAAAGCAAAGAGAAGGACATGGATGAGCAGAATGGAGCCTTGGGGATGGAGAGTGAAGTGGATGAGCGAATAACTGGTGAGGACAGAAGGAGGAAAGAGTGGAAAGAGAGGAGTATAAAGGAGAGGAGCAGGGGGAAAAGAAGAGGAATGAGTGGAGGGCTTGGAGAGCTAGGTTGCAGCTCTGGGGACACGTGAATGAAGAAGCTGAGAGAGACACGGGTGTAGCTGCAGGGGTGGTTGCTCCATTGCGCAGGTTGCGCTAGAAAAGAGGGCAGAGATGGAAGTCACTTTTTGAGCTCTGGGGCCCAGAATCCAGTGTGCATGTTAGTTAGGGAAGGGAGAGTCTATTTGCCCTGTCATTGAAGCTCCCAGGCCAACCACTAGTGCATTGTTCCATGGCAAATGATCCTGCAGGAAAGAGCTGCGTGTGGATTTGTTTTCTATGTGTGTTCAGCGTGTGTGTAATTTCGCAAGTCGTGAATATATATTTTTTTCTCCAGCATAACACGGTAGCCACTCTTCAAAAGCAATTACTGAAGCTCAAGTATGAAGTGTTTGTTTACCATGAAAGTGACCTGCCACTCAGGATTTCAATTATCAGCCTCTCTGCCTGTGAACCTAAGCTTACACACAGAACAATAACACCCTGCGTTTTTGCACAGATAAGGTAGCAGGCGCCAGGTTCGGCCACAATCCAAATAACTACATCTAACAAGATAACAGGACCATTAAAACATCTGAAGTGCTCCCGTAGAGTCGCTGTTATCGTCTGCCAGGGGAACTGCCATCGTTGCATGAGGTAACAACAAACAATGGAAAAAAATTAAACAGCACGATGGGTAACAAAATATGGCGTAAGGGGAAGCACTGCAAATATCTGTAACTCATACATTCATAACTCATGAACTTTAACATTACTCTTTTTGTACTGTAACTCTATACTATGTTGTAGTCAATACATTGCACTTCTGTTTAATTTGTAACAGGACCTCCTTGTTTTGAATTGAATTGAAATTGAACACTAGAGGTGTTCTTCATTAAAACTGAGGATCGCAACTAGCTTGCAGCACTAGAAGTATGCCATGTTTTCGAGGAAGGGAAATAATGCTAATATAGCTATTAATTCCACACATACGCGCACACTCTGAAAGGATAAGCAAGTGGAGCTGTGTTAAATCCTAAACAAGGGTCTGTGCAAACAAATTATTTAGCAGTGAACTATGTGGAATAGGAGTTCAGTGATTAGACAGTCATTTGTCACAGTAGCATCACGTGTGGACCACTTGAGCAGACAAATGTTTTATAAAGTGGCCTTTAGCGTGACATGGACCCTCTAATCAGGAGCTCAGACAAATGTTTAAAATGTAGAAAATGACTGCGAGTGAGCGAGTGGTGAAAGGAGGGAAACAAACAAACTGCAGAATTAGTGTCATGAGTAATAAGCAGTCCTCCTCTTCCACCCAGCTGTAAGTAATTCTGTTGAAGTGCAGTGACTAATTGATATGAACTGATAGCCATCACTGAGAAGATCTCACATTACCACGCAGTACAATTGAATAATGCAACTGTTTTGCATGATAATGAATGAGGCGCTGACAATTCAATCACCCACAGACTAAATATCTAACGTCATATAAAGAATAGGAAAGATCTGGATTCTTCACGGTGAATGAAGAAGCAGCAGAGTCAAATCTGAAGCAGGTCTTCTCAGCAAAAATACATGTTTTTAATCCCCCCCCACTTTTTGTAGTAACACTATTTTATTCAAGAATGTATTCTTTCACTTTGCATAATTGATTTGATTTGGAAGATAAATTCTCTCTATCCCTTAGACTTTAAATGAAGTGCTGCTGCTGTTATTGACACTCTGCAAAATAGATAATCAACTGTGAACTGTGCTGACTTGAAATAATAAGAGAAAGCTGTGAGGAAATCTGTGGATTTGGGAGTGCATCGAGAATTTCAGGGGTTGTGTATTTTATTTACACAAGTGGAATACTCTCTATTTAAATCACAGCACAGGTTTTAGGCATGATGTGTTTCTACTAAACAAAATGGAAAACCTGAGTAGGAGATGAAGTTTGCAGTTTTTTTTTTTCCAAATTAGGTTGCACCTGGACAACATACTGGAAATGCACAAAGACGTTTGAACATAAAGGCCAGTATAATCATTAGTTCTAGGAGCTTGAAATTTATCGTTTTAGGATTTTTTATAAAAGCAAAACTATGTATTTATTTATTTGTTTATGTATTTATTCATTCCAGGTTAAGGTTTAAAAGCTAGCTAAACCAAGAAAGAAACACCGAACTTACAAATAATTACAAAATATACAGTATTTATACTCCAATTGTGTATTTTTGTTCTTACATTCATTATCTGGTATATAATCTGCAGCGTATCAGGATTCAAGAGCTTGCAGCAAATAGTAAAAGCATCTGAGAAGCTCATCAGAGTTTTCCTTCACTCTGCACAGACATTTTTCACAAATGCTGCATCCACAAAGCCAACAGCATTGTGGAAAAGTAATGTGCAACTGAAATATCCCGGCCCTCGCTGCCAGACCGTGCAAAAGTTTCATCTTCTATCTCAATTAATACACTAAAAAACAAACAAATTTAAATTTTTGCAACATTCTTGATTGATAAAAGTCAGATTTATAACTTAAAGGGAAGCACAATTGCCCAGTATATCTGCTGCAAGATATGCTGGGCGATTCACAAAACAAATTATATATCTAAATGGAATAAAAGAGACGTGAAAGATGATTTAAAATGGGATGCAATCACACACCTTTGGAACTTCAGGTTGGGGGTTCGACGGCTGATCAGAGCTTCTGTATCCAGTAAGGGTCCCTAGGCTAGACCCCCCATGCTAACCAAGCCTACATCGGATATGAATTAACAACCTCTTTATCAGCAAAAGGGCTATTCATCATCCCATCAGGTATTGACACAGCAGTGGGACTGTAACCAGATGGAGTATCACCTCAAAAGAATGCTATTATTCCCTGCCAGCAGCAGTGACACCTGTAACATAGGCACTAAAACAAAAAGGTCAGCAGCATCCATCCATACTGCTCCGGTTCTCTGAGGAAATCTTGTGGGATGAGCTTGAAAACAATAACACGGACTGATAACTTTCCCGAGGCAGCTGCTGGGGTTGTTACTCCCTTTGGATCTTAGAATTAGAGCACTCTCCATAGTCAGCGACTTATGGTAGAATGGTGAGTCAATGATGCAAATAGGCCCCGTGGTACTGAGATGCTAATAATGAGCGCCAAGGGCACAGTGTCACTCAATAAATCAGGGCAACACCAGCTACTTTTGTTGATCGGATGAAATGACCATGAAAAATGTACGGGTGGGAAGCTTGCTGCTCCCAAAGGACAACGGCATGCTTTCAAAACAATATGTTTATTTATTTATTTTTAATCACAAATTTAGGTGTCAGCAATTCAGGACAGATGTTTATTCAGTGCAGCAAAATCCAAAAAAGAGGCTTTTGTTTAATATAATCTCTTAGGTTGTTTCGGTGGAAGGCTTGCATGTAGATGGATCACTACAAATTAAATGCAGTTGTTTACTATTAAGGGTCACCTATGTTACACATTGTATTTAAATAACTCAATTCAATTTAATTAACTGACTCAAACACTGAAAATACCAGTAATATTATATATTACATGTACCAGGTTCAGTCCACTTGAAATATTTCATTTACTTTTATTTCAAAGTAAATGAATAAATCAATGAAATCTTAACTATTCAAATATTTTGGGATTACATGTGTTGAAGAACTCTTTTTTTTGTTTTTAAAGGAACAATTCTGAGATATAACTTCTTTTAGGGAGCACATTTTCAGTCTCTGCATTGAGAATAGTACTCAAAGGGCAAGTAGCTTGAGTGTCTTGGTGAAATAGAGGGCTGTGCAAGAAGCTGGGCAGTCATTCAGTTGATCATTCAGTCATCTTGAGAGCTGGCAAATCAGTTGGTGCAGCACACTGAGCTGTGGTAGTTGTCAATCTGAGCTCGTTCTTTGCCCTCTGGTCAAACTGTTCAACTGGCAGGGTGGAAGTATATAATCTGACAACTCGCATTACACAAGGCAGTGGAGGCACTGTTCAATCATCTCTTCCAGCAAGATCGCCGTCCAGTTGCTTAAAAACTCTGTTAAAAGTGAGTGTATCCTCCAAAAAAGGAAGAAATGTGCACCTGTATTCCTTTCACAAGATTTAGAAAGTGGCAAACAAAAAATAATTCATTGACACTTTTTGTGCATTTGTGTGCAGCATTCAAGTAGAAAGAACTGATGTGAACTTGAGAAAACGTAACCTGTTCACACAAAACTTATGAGTGACTGAGCATCAATTATGTGATAACTTACATCTGAGCACAGGAGCAAGTAGGAAAATGAGTCACACACTGCACTAAAAAGGCTGATTGTGAGTTGCCATTATTACAGTCCAAATCAGGAAATGATTACAAAGTGCATAAAAAAAAAAAATTGTGAGACTGGATGAAGTTTTATCTTTGGGATTGCTTTGATTATGAAACTGCTGCTCTGATTACATGATACTCTTTTATTACCATTATAAATTTTCTAGGGTCTCTTTGCCTGAAGTGGTTCTGTAAAAAAAAAAAAATTAAAAAAATCTGATTTATTATAATTATAAAAAGTGGATTTGATTTTTTTTCGGTTCTGATTGGTTTACAGGTAATATTTAAAATGAAATAAGACAGTTGCTGCACAGCGAGGTAAAGCTTTCAATTTTCTTGTGCGCAAACGTAAGTAGTCTGATGATAATTGGTGCACTTTTTGCGCCCTTATTTCCCAATGGGTCACCACAGCGGATAGAGCCGCATGTTCGATTTGACACAGATTTTACGCTGAATGCTCTTCCTCATGCAATCCTCACGTTTATCTGGGCTTGGGACTGGCATTAGAAGTACACTTGTGACTCTGTGTTTATGTTTGTGTCCTCATGGCTTCAAATTAGAGCTCTTGTGTGTGTAAAGTGAATGTGTTAACCACCAATAATACTGAAATTTATATAAATTCATCTAACAATATATCTTAATCGAGTTAAGAACCTTTATAGTTCAGTCCCCAGACAGTTATCTGAGCTAACTTGCCCAGCGGTCCACAGTAGTGATCAAATACTTTGTCTAATCAGATTATCCATCACGTGATAGCATCAAAGAGCCATCTCATTGCCCCCACCAGCAGCTACAAATACTTCCACGTGAAGGTAAAGATCTTTGCACTCACTGCAATGGATTAGGAGTGAACCAAGCCACACATCCATTTTACACTCCTAGTTTATGTCTCCGTACGTGTTTGTGTGTGCGAGTGTTTGTGTTTGTCAAGGATGAAGAGTGTATATGATTTTTTTTCTTCCCAGGGTCACTTTGCCTCGAGGTGATTCTTGTATTTTTATTTTTTTATTTTTCCAGGCTCACACTCTACTTAAGCTCTGAACCAATTTAACACAGACCGGGAACGCAGCAAAAAGCTTGACAGAGTCACTCAAATCCCCATCTGCACTATATTGGGGGCATGACAAGAAAAAAAAATGAGGGTGAACGATAGAGAAGAGGGAAAGTGGTCTATCAGGAAAGAGTGGGGAGGGCGGGCTGTTTAAGGGGGAATGAAATAGATCTGCATGGACACAGAAAGAGAGCAGTGTGTGTGTACTATGAATGGCACTATATTGCTAGGAAGAGTTGTTTGAATTAAACGGATATTTAATTATCATACAGACATTAAACTGATGTCTAAACTCCAGCAAAAGATATTCATCTCACTTGTTAGTAAATGAAACGAGACTTCATCAAAAACAGATCAGACAGGTTTCAAAGTTTGGGGCTAGAAACACTGGCAGCCATATGTGTTTTCCATTTATGCAGCCATTAAACTGATGAAAGGATTGCTGAATTGGAGGGGATGGGCCAAATGAATTCATTTGTCACTTTCTAATTTCTCAGTTGTTCAGAGCCATTTGCCAACAGCTCTTAAAAAGTTGTGTTAAGAACAGTAATAAAAACAGACCATGTCGATGATGAGCTCCAAAAATGATGCAGTGCCACCTGTTAATGCTACAAGATGTAGACAGAATGCCAAAATGGCTTTCCCTGAACAAAACCCACATTAGGGATTTGTTAATTACTTCAACAAGGCAAAATGAGGGAAAAGCTCTGTGTGTGCAGGTGTGTGTGTTACACATCTATGGTGAGAAGCAGGAAAAAAGAAAAAAAAGAATTTCAAATTGTGATGGGCATCACAATTTGTTTACTCCCAACTCGGATTTAAATTATCAATATATCCATACTGCATGTGCCAGGCTGAGCAGCACACGTCTGCAGCTAAAGCCAGGCAAGTGATTTAAGAGGTCCATTGTGGTGCTGTGGAGTATAGCGCACCACAGAAAAGGCAAAGTGAGAGGCAATGCCAGTGTTGTGACAAGCATGTCAAAATCTCTTAGGCATGAATAAACATTCTCTTTCATAAGAGATTATTTTGCTTTTGTCATGATAGAAGCGTGTACCATCATTCTCGTGTGTGTGTGTGTGTGTGTGTGTGTGTGTGTGTGTGTGTGTGTGTGTGTGTGTGTGTGTGTGTGTGTGTGTGTGTGTGTGTTTCAGAGAGAGAGAGAGAGAGAGAGTCCACGTAAAAGGATGAGTAGGCATCTACATAAGAGAGGTGAAAAATAAAGAGCCAAAACCAAAAAACAAACAACCAAGCAAACAAAAAAAAACTGAGCGTCTACTAAACATTAAAGATGAAGCTTGTAATAAAGCAAAAATAATAATAAAAATCAGTGATTAAAAGTAATGAAAGAATGTTATAACGTTATAATGAACATTTAGTACTAATTTAGCTGATTTTGCCATTAAAACAACTGCAAAATTAACACAAAACACAGGAACAAAAACAAGACATATTCATCCAAACGACTGTTTAGGCAAAAATAATTGTAACTTGCAACAGAAAATTATTGGAATATCAGATAGAGAATTTTCTTTGAGTTTGTCATTATGTTTGTTAACTAATGAAACAAAACAATGATAGTTTTGGGTTTAGTTTTTAAATTGGCATATATAATATGAAAAGCCATTATATACTACAATTATTTACTAGTACTAATACATACCTACACTACAGTATTATTTTGGCCTATAGGTGCTAATGGCCATGAAATGAAAATGGTACCATCCGTGTTTTTTAGCCTGTTGCTAGGCATCGTGAAGACAATATAATATCCCCTATATGTAATATCACTCAAGATTACATTTTTGTGTCTATAAAGCGGATGTTGGGGCTGTGAAATGAAAAAGACAGGATGCAGGTTATGATGTCACAGATGCTTAAAAGTTCAAAATGACTAACAGGTGGTTGCTTGGCAATCTGTTGATATCCTGATATAGATAAGAACCTTCAGGTGCCTAAGATCCAAATTTGGTTGCTAAACTCTTGATCATGTCATAGGTGTTGGCGGACAAAGCAACGAAAGCACAGACAGACAGAAATCTCTTGAATTATAGGAAGATACCCGATTAACCACACCAGGTGTAGCCTGATTCACCATGAAGGTTTTATGGAATATTAGACAGCATTGGTTCAGTGTCCATGGCATTACCCCTACACTATTACAGTGGGGTAAACCAATGGTCAAAAGACAGCTCCTTTGTTCACAGGGGAGACTGTTGACCAACTAAATTAGGTGAATGAATGAAGACCCATGTCAGCAGTGAAAAGACAAAATGACGAAAAAGTGTTCGGGCAAGATGGCACATAAGAAAGGCTGATATAGTTTGGCTGATATACATGTAAAAGCCCACCATAACTAAAAAAGGTCCTGCCAAAGCAACCCCTGCTGGTGATAGTTTGTGTTTTTGTGTATGTGAATGGATGTTTTACACATAGCCCAGACTAGCTTTTGTTATGTGACATGGACAATTTTACATCCCTGCTGGAGCAGTTCAGTTAAAGAGTGGGGGTTTCTAAAATGTGCCCTTGTAATGTAGAAGTGATTGATGTAGGTTGATAGGGTTCAGTGGAATGAATATAAAATGTAATCAATGAACTGATTAGTTCACACCACCCAAGTAGGTCAGTCATTAATGACAGTACAAACATACTGTTGGAGGAAAAGTGGGACAGTGGTCAGTACTGTTGCCTCCCAGCACAAAGGTTCATTGTTCGAACCTGCTGGTGTCCTGCGTGGAGCGCGCTCTACCTGTGACGATAAGGAAGGCCAGCCTAACACCCACACAGGGACTGAATTGGATAAGCAGTTTAAACAAAGTGTATGGATGTACAAAGAAAAACAAACCTTGGAGAGTTAGTATCAGAATCAGCAATACATAATTTCTAGATTCCAGCCTGCTTTAGTGGCATAGCAACAAATTGCACATAAGTACATTTCATTATGGGATATTACCATACAGCAATTGTTTGGCCATTTTTTAATAAACCAAAGAAAATTATACTAATTTAAATCCAGCAAAGAATTTGCAGAAAGAAAGCAAGACAAAAACAAGATGTCATGAACATCCCGCAATTACAAACACTTGGTTTTTCATCTTTAATGGCATTATATTTTAACCCTATATAATCTTGATTAATGTATAAAACTAAAGACGCAGCCCTGGAGCTCAAGCTAAGTTGATCCTTCTTGTGAGAATGATCAAACTACTGTGTGTTTGCGTGACTAAGTTAATAGCAGCAGTCACAGGAAGGGGTAGAGGGTTAGCAAGCAATAAGATGGACGGTGGAGGCAGGGTGCTGCCATGGGCTGCAGGGAGAGAGAGGGAGTACAAAGACAAACGGGGGCAGCTTTGATGGCTAATGCAATAACCACAGCTGCCACTGAATGAGCCAGAATGATGAAGAGTAATCAGAGTGGTTGAGGCAGCTCTAAAAGTGAGAGACACCGCAAACACGGGTAGTTGATAGATGGCTAAAAGGGAGGTTGGAGAGAGGAAAAGACAAAGCAATTCATTATATCAAGAACACTGTAGCTGTCATTTTTTTGTGAAATTTGGCAACAGCTTGTGAATCTCAAGAAGACTGATGATTGCTAAAATATCAATCAATCAGGATCCTTATGAGAATCTTTATTTAAGTGGCTAGTTAAAGCAACTGAAGAACTATTTTCAGTACTGATGTCTTCAAAAGGTGAAATGAGGATGTCTGTCTTTTTTTTCCTCTGCTTGATAAGTGACTTAAACTAGCAGTTTATTATCACAAAAGGCTGCAAATTAATTTTTGACCAGTCAGCCAATCAATTAATCATTGCAGCTCTGCAATCAACTTTAACCTGGCTGGTGTCCAGTCTGGAGAGGATGGGGGGGCGGTGGTCAGGGCTTCCCACAAGGGATTTCAAGTGAGGGCTGGCAACTAATGTTATGAACCGCCTGGCTTAATGGAAGAAAATGTAGGAGAGGTAGCTCACTAAGACCCAGGGGAGACTCAACACTAATTTCAGTCTGAAAGCTACCACATTACTCGTCTGATCTAAGAGTCAGCGGGATCACAACCAAGAATCACCAGAATGACACTCGTCCATAATAGAGTGGTCAAACCAGGTACATTAAAGACCTCCCTGTGGAGTGGCATACACAACCTGGTGAAAACAGATGTCTCTTTGGACTGCCTTTTCTAGAAGCTTCCTACTCATCAGGAAGATGAAAGCGATGAATCAACTGTGTTAGTTCTTTTTCGGATCGTTTCAGAGGGAAAGGGCCATAATCAAAGGCAAGGTCAGAAAAGAGCCGACTCTCTGCCCAGCACTCATCACAGGAGAAGAAAGAGAAAACATGTTGTGCTTCTGATGCCTGTTTCACAAATTAGAAGAGGGATTTCTAAAGCTAATGAGATTTTAAAAATCTTTAAATGTAATTGAATTTATACATTATGCACTTAATAAAAGAATTAAGTGAATGCCAAGTGTAATTTTGTTTGAATAAACACTTGCAGATTTCAACATTTCTGTCTCAAAGTAATCTCCTTTTTCCAAATTAGCCAAAAATAAATAAACAGATATCTAAAACACAGGGAAAACTAAGGTGATCTGTCTCTGATGCACTACTATATGTAGTTCATTCTGAAAATAAAATCAGCGAAAGGGTGGCACTGCCACTCTATTGAAATGTGTTATCATTTTTATTAGATCAATCACTTGGCAAGAGTGTAATTTATCACATGGTTGTAAAAAGAAAAAAAAAAAAAAAAAAAAAAAAAAAAAAACAGATGAGAGACTCAAAACCCGTTTTATGACTTTTGGTACTTTTAGTAATTTGAATCTAAATAGGTTATTAAGTTTGAGTGCTTCAGGTACATCAATCTTTTTAATTGACAGTTTGCCCTTTCTAAAACCATTTGGCGTCAAGCAAGTTTTGACTTTGAAGCCGATTATCTATTTGCCGTACTTGAGCAGACAAACTGACTTTCCCTTGTGTACGTTAGACATTTGTGGTTTCCGTGGTAATTTTATAGCAGGGTCTTTGTGAAATGGATAGCTGAAGCGAGCTCAGACTAATCTTAGAAGTGCTGCAGTGAAAACAGAATTAAAGTTATCTTAAAAATGGTGAAAGAATGAAAATCTCTTTATAGGGCTTTGGTTTAAACATTGTTGTGTCCCTTTTACCGGTATGTAACAGTTATCAATTCACTTCAGAGTGTGGCATTTTATAATCCCATTGTTATTCTAATGTTATTATACAAATACACATTTTTTAGCCAATATGTATTAAAGCATCCGCTGAGAAGAAAGGAAGAAGTGGGGAGAACAAAAATCCCCATCCAGACGTTTATTATCCTTTTTTCTGCCCTGAAATCACCTTTGCCGTCTGTCAAAAAAGTCAAATCCTTTACCACACACTTTTGAGTATCAAGCCAGAAGCAAGCTGCATCAAAGAGAATATCTGGGTACCCTCAGTGGTAAACTCCTTCACCTGTGCAACTCTGTTTGCCACAACAAGTATACAGTAGTTTGAGCCATTAAACATTCTCCCTTGATTTTCCCCACTGCCCGAGGAAAAAATAAAATAAAAATTTAATTAAAAACATAAAACCAAAGCAGAGCTGACCTCTCTCCTTGAAAAAGTCGACTTTTTCTCTGAAGCTCATAAAAACTTCTGATGTTACATGATACAAACTGTACCCCCAAACATAAAACAACAAAACTTTTAAAAAAAGTACAAAGATAAAATCTTGTTAAATTCATCACAAATTTCAGGTAAGTGACTGAAACAGGCAACTGCAGATGAACTGGGACACTCTAGTAAAAGTCTCATAAATAAAATGGAAAAAAAAAAAATCAGTTGAATTATTTGTTTTCTTTTGTTTGTGTGTTTTTCTCCACTTTAGCTTAAAGTAACATGCGGTCTGCTGGTGTAACTGTAGCAGCGGATGCCATTGGATATGCATGCAGACCTATTAAAAGCTTAATGCATAAACAAAATGAGCTCTGTAAGTAGAAGCCAGTAAGGAAAGGTCAGAGTTATTTTTTCCTTTTCCAAAGTGAAGAGCTTTGGACCAGCTCTGCGGAGAAAATCACAGTCATGCAAATATGACGAGACGAAAGCTGGCATAACTACTTGCTATATTTGACACTGTGACTTTGACCCTAGCCCTGAGCTGAAAGAAATAGGCTTTCACAGCTGAGCTTTTAGGTTTATCATATTTGAAAGCAAATTCACCCCCCCATACCCCCACCCTATTCTGCAAAAAAAAAAAAAAAAAAGTCAGTGGCTTAAAACATTGCTCTAGGGTCCCAAGAGATCCATTTGTGTCTTACTCACTCTCTGAGTGGGGGGGGTGGGGGGTATGAGCACATTTATAGCTTCATCTTTTTTTTTCTCTATTCATTTTTATTTGAAAGACAAATATTACTATTATTGTACTTCTGTATAATATTGTTGTCTTATCCTATTGTCATTAACCGTTGAGGATTTCCTAGTTTATATGTACTGGAGCAGTTGCCGAGTGAAATCCTGACAGAAATGGAGGAAAATGGTCAATTGTGTCTCATTCTGCAGCTGCAGATGCGACGCAGAGCTTCAAACCAGAACAGGATGTGTTGCTATTTTCAAGCGTTATTGATCAACGTCAGGGATGCTTCTTTCCAGTGCTCTGTACAAATAGTGATTATGAATAATGGCTGTAGCACACCACCGAGAGACGTGCCTTCTAATGTTTTCTTTGTATGTCAAGTGCAATATTGACTTCACATGTACAGACACACACATGATTCCCATAACATCTGACCGATTTCCACCATTTTCCATCTCCTGCTGGTTTGCATTCAGACATCAAGTTTAAGCTTAATGTGCCGACTGAACACCCCTAATGTGGATTAGCTATGCATGGTAATGTCTGGAAGGAATCCTTGCCTCCCTAATGTGATATTCCTGAAAGTGCTGCCATGTTTGTGTGAGTTATTGTGCGTCTGTGTTTCTGTGCTGCGTTGACATGAAATCATGCGCTCGAAAATAACTATAGCTTTGCTTTCTATTTTAACATCCACGCCCTGAGGGAGTATAAAACATGCTTAATACTAGTCTGACCTGGAAAACTGGGAAAAAAGAGGCTATGCCACCAAGTTTGCAGCCCTGTTACCTTTAAATCGAAGTCATAATAAAGTGAGTGGGCTGCCTTTGGATAATAATACAGACTGTTCATGCTGAGAGTGCGATTTTGCTAATGAGAGATAGTCAAGAGTGAAGATTTAAACGATTTACAATACGGAACCAGTGATCCCAGGTAACCTTGTGGTGATTTGTGAGTGCATGGATATGTAGTGAGGAGGAAGAAGGAACAGACTGAGTCAGTGCATGTGCACATAATGCATAAACGTCTATGGAAAAATGTTTGGATGGCCATTTTCATAACCTAATTGAATGCATATAAAATTTAGAATTATGAAAGGATTTGCTGCAAAATAAGTCTGTTAATGATATGTTTGCACTGCTCAACACTGGTTTCCTTCTGACTCAAAACTCTGTTAAAGTTCCACAATTAGATTGATCATCAAATTAGTTTTTAGGGTGCAATTATAAATGATTTAGAGGCCAGTCTTTGTGATTAGGGCCAACTGCCTAATAAGTAAGCTGACTTGTAGTGAAAGGCGCATGATTAACCAAGTCGACCAGACAGAAGAGATGAATAAGCACCTGATGAAAATGCCTACTGTCCTTGTCCCAGTGTAAGTGCATCGCTATTGTTTCCCAGAAAAACTCGACCCCGAGCCACAGCCTTCAGCGCCAAACTACAGATGATTTCGTCCTTTCATCTCAACTGAATCGTAGGCTGACAGAAACCAGCACAATTTTCACAGTGATTGATGTTTGTGACTGGAACTTGACAGCTGGCAACATGCTACAAAACAGTTGCTTTGCTTGTCAGTGCAACTCTATTTTTGTTTAAATGTTTCAACATCAAACCAAAGTTAAAACCTAAGTGTAGCCTTCAGACTGTTCATATGTATCCCTCATGGGTATTAGAATATCATTTGAGGGCAATTTTCACTTGCAAAAGGGATCAAACGTATGCCATACACAGTGATGTAGTGAGACATCAAAGATACAGAGGCTGTGAAACGGTGTTTTTGTTGTTGTGTAAGCAGTGGAAAACAATGGAAATGACTGCAAATTACACAAAAAGGCCAGGTGAAAAGAAAAAACTACTATGCCCGTGTAATAATTTCACTTGATTTCACGTAATCTCAACAGACTTTAAAAGCCAACAGCAGTGGAGCTAAAAATGTGCATCATAATTGCTTGCTTCTTCCAATTTAAGTGTGAAGGGACAAGAAAGCAAAGTACGACAAATGTTCAGTTGTTGGCAGCAATAATGAACACAACGTCTTTAAGGGTTAATTCAGCTTTTAAAGTGGGGTCGTGCAAAGTACTCATTCTTTGTCGGCGTATTACCTTTAATAAATGGCAGCTGAAGTGCCGACCGTCATTTAATGAATTGCCGTGAAAGCTAAGCAATGCACTGGTGAGGATGGGGTCAGCAGGAAAATGTATTATTCATACATGTATTTTATAGATATATATAAAACAGAGGCTTTCAGTTATAAATGTATATTCCAGGATATTCCAGTCCAAGTCTCTAAGTCTATGTTATTGTGTGACTTTGTTATTACACCAGATGATAACGTAGACTAAAGTTGGAAAGTCGCCACAACAAGTGTCATGGCGACCAGAAACCACAGAAACGACTTTGAGCAACTATGAGCAAAATAACCAGAAGATGGGGAAGTGGGTGTTCCTGGAGAGTGTTAAGTTAAATTAAAAAAAAAAAAACCCAACAACTTATATTCTATACTCATTGTTAAAAGTGTAATATTTAATTTTGATGTTTATGGCAGCTGATGAAAATCAGATATCTAGTATCTCTTATCATTAGGATATTTCCTAAAATTAATCAAAAGCGGCTCTGGTCAGGTAACTTGGTGGCAGTTTCAGCACTGTGAGCAGGTCCTAAGTCATCCTGGAAAAAGGAAATCTGCAGCAGATGGAAGCATGAAGTAGTCTAAAATATCCTGGTAGATGGCTGCTTTGACTTTGGACTTGATAAAACACAGCGGACCAACACTAGCAGATGACATGGCAAACCACATCACCACAGACTGTGGGAAATTCAGCCTGGACTTGGATTCTGTGCCTCTGCTGACTCTAGGACCTTGAAAGACAGAATTTACTTTCATGCAAGTTCTTTTCCTCCCTTTTCCTCCTCCTCTCTGGATCAGCGTCGTAATATTAGGGACAGTTGAAGCCACTTTCCTGATGATGTTAGTGCACCTCGGTCTATTCCGTGTGAAGCGCCACCAAGTTCTTAATTTGAATCTTCTTGAAAACCCTCTCAAGGCTGGGGCCATCTCTGCTGCTTGGGCACCTTTTCCTATCACAGTTTATCCTTGCTATCAACTTTCATTTAATATGCTTCGATCCAGCACTCTGCAAAGAGCCAGCCTTTTCAGCAGTGACCGTCTGTGGCTTGTGGAGGGTATCGTCATCTGGACCCAAATGAGTTGTCATTGTTGTTGCGTGCACTGAACAAGTCCAAGATACCATGGTATTTAACCCTATAGACTATATTTAACCCATTTACCAAAACAGAAAATAAAATATTCTAATAATTTGAGATACCAGATTTCTATTTTTCATGTGTTCTAATAATCATCTTTAAAACTAAAATGAAAAAACGACAAACTATTTCAGTTAATGTGCAATGAACTTGAAATAAAAAAAGTTTTTCACAATATTTTCATATGGAATAATATATGATTGCCTGTTAATTTGAACCATTTTTTCTTTTATCTATGCACTGCTAAAATCCTGACATAAGTTAAAAACAGCAGGTGGGCGTTTCGGCTATATTGACATGAGAAATGATCACTCAGTGTGAAGAAAGAGATGCCTGATCAGCTGCACTTCCTTTAACTGAGTGAGCGCAGGCTGAGAGAGTTGTGGGAAGTAGCAGCACAGCTGGATTGAAAGCTTCAGAGAGTTAACAAAGCTAAAAAACTAGCTTTGTGCTGAGGCAAGTTGGAAACAAAGATGTGCGGTTCTTTGAGCTGAAACCTGGAAGGCACAGTGCTGCGACATGGGAGGCTCATTAACTTGTTCACACATTCTATAACATGGGACTGTTAAGTTTCCAAACTCACACACATCACACATCATCATCAAATAATATGAAAACTATGAATTACTTTATATAGAAATGTTTTTGTAACTACTGAATCAAAGTGTATTTAACACAAGGTGTTACAGAGTATCACGCAATATTTTAACTCATTAAACACTCACATTAATTTTTATATCAAATACCCTTTTTTTGCCCTTCTTATTTGTTACTTTGGATAAGGCAAATTATTGCAAAAAACAAAGAGCCCATTGTTCCAAAGGTACACAAAAAAAACCTAATACTTTAAGAGTTTTCAAGCAACAACAGATGGTAGAATATGTGAAGAAGACTGACAAAGTAAAATTGAAATATCCCTGAAAAAAAAAATGCATGCAGCAAGCTGTTTGTTTGTTTGTTATCAAACTTTGGGGGAAATATAATTTTGACAAACAGCTGCAGTATCACAGCATGGGCACGCATATGTCCTCAATATTTTCTTCATCCTAAATGCCTTTGTAATTTATTTTGATTAATTATAATAGAATATCCAAGATAATTAGACTTTTTTATCAATATAACTTCAAATATATAACTTCAGTCATTTTTTAACAGTGTGTGCCAGCCCTCTGCAGTGTCATTGTAGCAGTGTAGCACTAAATCTGTACCTTTAAAGAAACAATCTTTGCTGTGTACCACGTAGATCCGTCTTCTTTCCAGGCAGGCGGTGCGGTAAACCTCACAGTGGTTCTCATAGAATCTGCCGTCTGAGCCGCACACCGGCACGAAGGAGGGCCGGCATTTTTCCTGGCAAACGCACTCTGCGCGGCCAGTTTCTGCCATCAGCACACATTGTCGACCCCGTCCACAGTAGGTCCTCCGACAGGGGTCTCCGTCCGGATCAGACAGGGCTGGAAGAACAAGAGAGAATAGGGCTTTTATATTAAGAAAGAAAGCCAGAGTGTATACCTTCACAAAATTGTATGAGAGGGGGAAACTTAGGCAATTTTTACTTGCATATATGAATCGGAAAGAGTTACAAGGGCAGAGATAGAGATCAGCTGAATTTACAAAACGCAAAAATGAAATAGATTTGTCTCTCCTGCACAGACAGACAAAGACATGAGTATTGCTTTCTCATAGATTTGTGCTGCTTAAAAATAACATGGCCAAAATTCAAGGACAGTTCTCATGTAGTGTGAGATTCTGAAGAACTTAGATAATCACTGACAAATCCAGTGCTTTAACACAAATATGTTTTCAAATAAATGAATCAAAACCAAATAAAAAAAAAAATCACATTAATCCTCATTTAAAAAAAAAAATACTATATTAGATATGTGGTGTAGAATAAAACAAATCAAATATGTATTAAGGAAAACATATTTGCATGGATCATACAGTAGGCACCAAAATTAGAAAAACCGTAAACCAATGACAAACACCTCCAAACGTGATGGCAATTATCACACGGTGCTAACGAGGATAAACCTTTTTTTTTTTTTAAACACAGTCTAACTATCTACAGCTCAAACTGCAGGCTGCCCTTATTAACACCTCTCAGCAATCATTTGCACATACATGAGCACATGTGCATACAAACATACCAAGGTGTATATGTATATATATGTACCTGAGCATATAAGGGCACTGAAAGTAGAGTTTCCACATTCTGCCTTAGTTATTTTGTTGCCTATGAACACAAATGCACTCACTACTCACCCTCTTCATTATAACAACTCCTTGTGTCATCTCCTGACCTACACACATATGCAGGGACAAATGCACACAGCCATCACCACTGTAACCACTCACTGCCTAGGGCACCTTGCTTCTTCTTCTTCTCACTGATTTAATCTATCTGCACTTAAAGGAAGTCAAAAAGCTGCTGATTCAGCCAGATGCTCCACCTTGGATTGATGTTTCCTGACTCCGTGAGCCTGACCTCTGGCCCATGCTCCGTGGGGTTATTACAGTGAAAACGAGATTCTCTAAAAGGTACAAGCAAGGAATTTGCTGCCTCACAACCTCATCTGGCAAATGCCAGGGGAATATATTAAACATAAAAATGCCAGATCCCTCTAAGAGTTTACATGTTTTTTCATACGGTCGTGAGAGCGCCGAATTAATTACAGGCAAACATGAAACTCTCCTACGCAAGCACCCACAATGTTGAATTTATTGGCAGAGGCTTAACTTTAGGGTTTATCTGCTAGATGATAAAGATTCATTCTGTAGTTTTATTTGAAAATAAAAGCATTTTACAACAAAAATGAGTAAAAAATTAGATATAGATGAGACTTGATTTTTTGAGTAATTAAGTAAATAAGTAAAATTTATTTATATAGCACTTTTTAAGACAAGAAGCTATTAAAAAGTGCTTCACATGGGAATATAAAAGCATATTAAACAAAACAACATAGTACACACAAACATTACTCAAATGCCTGTCTAAACAGATGTGTTTAAAGCTGTTTTTTAAAAGAAGCCACAGAGTCGATGGTGCATAGCGGGGGAGGTAAACTGTTCCACAGTATTGGAGCTAGGGTTTGAAAATCTCCCTTCGTTTTTGAACGGGTCCGTGGAATAGTTAGAAGACCACTCTCAGTGGATCTAAGGATCCGGTTTGGAGAGTAGAGTTGAAGAAGCTCAATGATATAGGAGGGAGCCTCACCTCGTAAAGACATAAATGTAAAAGTGAGGATTTTAAACTGATATCTGTACCCAATTGGAAGCCAGTGCAAGGATTTTAACATGGAAGTGATATGGGGGAATTTATTACTGTGGGTTAAAAGCCTTGCTGCGGCATTTTGGACCGCTTGAAGGCAATTTAAGGAAGCCTTAGACAGACAGGAAAAGAGTGCATTACCATAGTCTAACTGGGAGGAGATGAAGGCATGGACAAGCATCTCCATTTCACCTTTGGAGACAATAGTCCTAAGTTTAGCAATATTTCTTAAATGAAAAAAGCAGGAGCGGGTCACAGACTTGATATGAGCATCAAAAGACAGAGACTGATCAAAAATTATTCCAAGATTCCGAGCAGTAGCTTTTATCGTGGCTGAGAAAGGACCTAATTTGGGGCTTGATACTCTTTGAAGCAAGAATGAAACACTCAGCCTTGTTTGCGTTCAGCTGCAAAAAATTGTCTGCCATCCAACCATCAATTTCCTTAAGACAGTCCATTAGAGTGGATAATTTGTCTAATTCCTAAGGTTTAAAGGAGATGTACAATTGGATATTGTCTGGATACAGATAGTAGGAAATAATTTTGAAACCACTAATGATACGGCCTAAAGGAAGAATATATAATGAAAATAACAAGGGGCTTAAAACCAATCCTTGTGGGACTCCACATGAAATTTTTTACTACATCTGACCGGAAGTTTCCCACTGAAACTAAAAGTGTTCTATCAGCCAGAAATGAGGTGAACCACTTTAGGACAGATCCAGATATCCCTACCATATGAGTTGAGTTATTATTTTGTATGGAGACCACTTCATTTGCCATTAGAACAATTTGGAAAACCATCCATCCATCCATCCATCCATCCATTCGCTTCCGCTTATCCTTTTCAGGGTCGCGGGGGGCGCTGGAGCCTATCCCAGCTGTCATAGGGCGAGAGGCGGGGTACACCCTGGACAGGTCGCCAGTCTGTCGCAGGGCCAACACACAAGGACAGACAACCATTCACACTCACATTCACTCACACATTCACACCTAGTGACAATTTGGATTATCCAATTAACCTATCCCCACAAGCTGCATGTCTTTGGACGGTGGGAGGAAGCTGGAGTACCCGGAGGGAACCCACTTCTTGTTCTGACAGCTAGTCAGTGCTTGTGAATGCAGAATGAATCTGAAATTCCATTTTGTCTACTGGTACAGTAGATTTTGCATATCTGAAAGCACCAATCAGTTTATGGAGATCAGCACAAGATAAGAACTTCTGTTTCTGTTAAAATATAAAAATGTCAAAAAGTGGTAGAAGATTAGGAGTCCCGCAGCCATTACAGGCCTACGGCGAGTGTTTATCAGTTAAAACACTGTTCTAAGCTCTCACAAAAATGAAGTTTTGGCGTTAAAGCAAAGCTTTAAAAGCCCTAATTGATCCTGCTGTTTCTCCTTTTAAAACTGCAAGCATTTTGTGCCTCTTGTTTACCTTTGAAGTCAACAAGCTCCGTTATTTGCCATGGAAACCAGGGCAAACCATAAACGACATGACTGTTCACTGCAACAAACTGCTTGGCATTAATAAATTCAGTGTCGAGGTAAGAAAGAAAATAACACTGGAAAGGAACGATAATTCTATCATCTAAAAAAAAGTCTAAAAACTCTAAAGTCACTGTCAGAAGGATGATTTGCTGTTAAAAGAAAATAATAGATTTAGTAGCCATTGTGTTCATGCAGTTTTGAGGTTGAGTCAGTCGGGATGCTGAGAAGGGGTCAACTTTATTATCCCTCTCTTGAATAAAGCTAAAAACCATACTGGCTTAACTTAAAAGAACCCAGTCCACGCTCTTATATTCAAACTGCTGAAAAGAAAAATTTAATTTGCCTCCAGTATAATCATATCTCAACTCTCAGCATATTCAATAATAGAGGTAATACGCTGTTGTCGGAGGACAAAAGTCCCTTAATTGCATAAAGGAGATTTGAGGGCCAATGCACAGAGGAACACAAGCTCACACACACACAAACACATACATTAACACACCGGCACCCTCCTACTCACTTTTAGGTGTTAGTATGTATGCAAACATACACTCTATAGTCACTGTCTAATATCCAGCTTCTGTGCTTGCAAACACTGGAACATGGTCAAATATGAACACACAGAAATGCTGCTGAAATTACTAAACCTTATGTGAACAGAAATAATGATTAGCAGACCAAATAAATCACAGTAACTACTGTGATAGTAGCAGTTTAGGATTTTGAAATGTGTGACCACCTTTTTCCTGTCCATTTGACACATTCTTGTCTAAACCTGGAATCAATTAATAGAAAATAACTGGTGGAGTAATCAGTAATAAGCATATTCGATATTGGCAGTTAAGCACAGCCCACAGGTAGGTGCAGCCTGACCTGACTTATTACTTTGACTGCTTCTTTATCATAATTAAGTATTGGGAATCAAACTAAGTCGCGGCTTGGGGGCGTGCCAGGTAACTACCCCGATGGGAATGTGAGGGGGATGGAGGGGGATGGAGAGAGTGAAGACAGACTCAATATCCAGTTTACTAATTGTTCTGCGTGTCTCGGCAAAGCATCTGTGGGAAATGCAAAATATCCCAGCTCCCCTGCGACCTTGCTGTTCATGTCAAGGTCGGGGACGATTACAAGATCGTTTGTATTCTCCAAGCATGAGAGATTAAATGCTTAGCAACAAACATCCAGTGGCTGTTATCCACTGGCGCTGGTTCTTCCTTCTTCATCTTCCCCTAGCTCTCTCCCCTTCCGTCCTCTTTCTTCTTTTCCCATTTTGTTCAGAGAACAGAGTACATGAACAGCTGCCGCTCGAACAACAGAAACAATAGTGCCCAAAAGTTACATTTACAATACGCAAGCTGTCTGACATTTAGCTAATTCGTAGCACTCGCATTCATCCTCACCATAAGTTCTTTTGTCTCACTCTCTTTTGGACTACGTTGGTTGCAATTGTGGCTTGCTTAAGAGGCTAAAAATGTCATTTGATAATCCTTCCTGTTTAAGCTGCTGGCGCAGTACATATAAATGGCTCTTACAAGATGAAGCTTTTTTATGGTGCCAAGACAATACCATGCTGACCATACTGCTTCAAGCCTTTCTATCCTGTCACTGCAGTTTTTTGTTGATTATACTTCATCTTCCTTTTTTCCCCCCTCTTTATTTCACTGCATGTGTATGTGTCCCTGTCTTTTTTTCCTCATTTTCTCTTTGTCAATATCTTTCTAAACTGGGCCTCAGAGAAACTGAAACCAGACATTGTCCACTATAATTACAGATTTCCTGTGCATGTTTTACGAGAAGCACTGCTGATAATTACATAGGAACATAAGGGACTGGGATGCGGTGGTAAGACTATTTTGGCTTATCTCCCTGACATTTTATGATAATCCAACATAACTTTCCTCTTTTATTCCCCTTTTATGCAAGCCTAAGTGGATGAGAGCATAACTGGAAGCACAGCATGACTGACTGCCTTTTCATTTGTCGGGAAAAGCTACAATCTTGTCAGTCTCAGCCCTTACTGAATCATTTTGAAAAAGCTATTGGTAATTTGAATCCACAGTGAGGCATATAATGTGTGTGCAGAGTGCACTAGCATAAAGAACACAGGCTGCGCGCGCGCACACACACACACACACACACACACACACACACACAGAAAGAGAAAGTCAGAATATGTCACTTCACTCTGGAAGCAAAGTACTTATGTCTAAGCCCTCGCTCTATTTAGCAACTAAAATATGCCTCAATTTATTTATACCTGAGGCTAGACTCTCAAGCTCTTTAAATTCCTTTAACATTTAAAGGCAATCACAATAAACTTTATTTATTTTGTATTTAATCCAGCTCCACAGAGGCTAGTTTGTTGTTTTTTGATACATTCTCCTTGGAGAGACAGAGGGACACTGTAAGAGCTTCTTAGTAATTAGACTAGAAGAATATTTGCCCTGCTGATGTGGGACTCACTGCCTGCAGCACTACAATGCCATAAACCACCTTGATCCATGGAAATCTGCTGCAGTCACAAACCCATACAGACACAAAGAGTTTTCTCTTTTTTCCCTGCCAGCAGACAGCTTCTGTTTTGTGATCGAGCCGCTAAAGTGCCGCCGTCTTTTTAATTCAAGTGTCACATGAGTGCAGCATACATGTGCATGTAAAGGGCATGTGGATGGAGCGCTTGTTTATTTGAGTTGTGCCGTCCAGGAAATGTACAGTCACATCTGCTGATCCTACAGATCATTCTGTTTGCTCTGAAGCAGCTGTAGATAATTAAATATTGAGACGCGCCGTCAAACACTGTCTCCCCTGTTCTGCACAGTTGGACAAAGCTTTTCTGACATGCACACCAAGCTGGAATATCAATGGACAGCAGCGGCCCTCGGTGTTAGGTGAGATACTCACAGATAAGCACAAACCTGTCAGCTTAACTGCACTGTACCCAAAATGATGTTTTCTTTTTTTAGGACGGAAAGTAGAATGCAAAAAGCAGAGGGAAATTTTGTTTAGGTTACATGGATATTCAAGGCGCATCTTTTGTTGCCTTTTTTTCCCCCGCCATTAGGCTCTAAATTTGTCCTTTGGCCTAGCGGTAATACTACACTTGACAAGAGGACTGATTCATCCAGCTTCCACATCAGACTCCATAAAATTCTACAAGATCACAAATCCTATACCAAAACAGAAATGAAATAAAAATAGACTGTCAAAAGGTTAAAAACAACCTGATATGAAGTGCATTTCCTGCAATTGGGTGTTGTCTTTACTGTCCCACCTCCAGTATTAACAATTTTAAATATCAGACACAGCACGTGAAAAACCAACCAACGACACAGACTGAGAATCTCAGCTGAAGCTTCTCTCAGAACTGTGTCTGAAAAGTGTAGTTTATTGAACAGTTTCTTGTGCATTAACTGAAAATAAAATTTGCCTCCACTCTGCACAGCCACACAAGCCTGGGGTTGAGATCTGGTCGGTCAGCCAGTGAAATTTGTCCCCTTAGATATGTTGGCGACTCGTCCGTCTTTAGCCTGTGGCAGTAACACAGTGTAGATGAGGTTGAGCGACAGTTTCATTTAAACCTAGTGGTGTTTTTATCAGAACAAAAACTGTTTCATATCAAGGGAGACATCAACAAACAATGAGGTCAAGAAAAAATATATATAAATAAATACACTGAAAATCAAATGTCTAAAAAGAATAATTAATCTAAATGACCACTGTCTGCTTTAAGTAATCCATACTGTATTATTATGTCTTATTTATTTATAATAAGCATAAAGTCATCCAGGAACAAAACTGTTCATGACACCAAATGTCAGCAGCAGCACTTTGATGCCTCAATATTCAGGCTGGATTTAAATATTGCCCCCAAAAAATCAGCAGAAGAGAGCATCCAAAATTAGACTAAACCCCATTTTCCCAAACATGTTTTGAGAAAACAGCCTTTAATAGCACAGAAATTGGCAGGCTTGCTCTCAGGTAATGATATAACATGTTAATCATCTCTTCAGACAATCAGGACTAAATCTCGATAAAACTCTAACAAATGCTGACATTAAACAGTAACAACTATGTAAATTCAGATTATTGATGTGCCTATGTGCAGTTTCAAGACAGATTATTACCAATAATTATTGCTGTAGCTTGTAAACAATATTGCAGATCTTTTTAATCTAACGGCAAATGTCTAAATCTTGAGACATACTTTTAGATAAAAGCTTTTTTTGTGTGTTTGTTTTACTACAAGAATGACATTACATGGTTGCAACAAGCGACTGACTTCAGTATTGATTAATCTTTTGACATTTTATTTCATATTGTCTCGCTTGATATAACTAAAAGTTCAAATAACCCAGTTTCAATTCACATGCGACAAGCTGAATAAAGGATCAAGCCTTTCTGTATAGGCTGAAGATCAGTTTTTGATTCTCACAGAGAAGAAGAATAGACAAAGGACAAATTTACCCTAGTGATAGGAATCTATTAAATCTCTGTTGTTATTAATGTTGTAATTCCATTTCACATTAGGCAAACATGGATCATTTTCATGGTAATCCTTCTAATAGCTGTTGAGATAATTCAGAAAGGACCAAAGACTGACACAGACTGAAGCACCCTCATGTTTGAGACTGACAATGAGACAACTGTATAAAAACCTCTAATCGAAGTAACTTTAGATAATAATTACAGTTAATTTACACTCACTGCCAAAGCCATTGTTCTCTATTAAATGCTACAAATCTTCCATTACCCCCATGACCTCTTTCTAAATGGCAAGTTAGTCATTACCTTGGCGATCACTACCTTTAAACAAGAGGTATGGCACTTAAGCCATCTCATATGGAGCTGAACTTAAATGTTACACACCAACAAAATGAGGCTTAAACGCATGTAGCCACAACCCAAACACAAAGACAGCATCACCATATGAACACAAAGAAAACTAGAGGCTACAATTATGACTAATGTGCCAGTTAAACAATATCATGTGGTTGCTATTTAAGTGCTAAAACTATAAATCAAACTCTATGAAGCTAGAAGCGGACATTCATTAAAAGGCTCCTTTAAAGACCGGTTCCAACAAACGTAAGCATAAAGACCTGTTCCAACAAACTTTTAAGATAGCATAAATCAAGTCTGCTATTCATGATGCAATGCACAGCAGCCTGCTTTAAACTGCAGTTACATAAAAGTAGAGGCTAAGAATTATAGGCTTTTCCGTGTTCATAAACTTGTATCAGGAAACTTTGATAGCATATTTTTTTAACAAGGTCATCAAAGATTAAAAAATGAACCCTGAATACATCTGTGGCATCCCAAAATACTAATGGAGGAGAAACTTCCTGTGATTTCTGAAGAGACATGGCTGATGATGAGACTAAAGGACGCAGTGATTAAGGGTACTTACTTATCACACCCTGACTCAGTGTTTCTCTTGTTCTCCCCCTATTTTCAGTTTATCTTTAGAGATTGCTGCAAGATTTCAAACTAATTACGCAAAAAGATGTTCTGGTCACTCCTTCTGAGGTCGCTTATGATATGCTGGGATACATGTAAGTTGCTTCTCTAGTCATAGACAGTATATAAAAGATGACCATAACCTGAGGGGCAGAAAACTGAAACCAGCCTATGTGTCTTAAACCTGTGGGTTTTTTTTCCAGCAGAGGGCAGTTCCATTGACTGCAGAAAATGGGACTGACTCAAACTTAATTTAATACCTAATTAATCACTTTTCTAATTAGCCAGTTATTACAGTTTAAAAAAAATGATGGTCCTAATTAGAGTAACACTGAATAATGCATGGTATACCTTTAGGACGTGGCTACTGTGTGATTGACAAGTTGCTATCTTGTGGAGAGTGTGGACATCCTCCTCTGCAGAATGACATCTCTTTTTAGAAAATTGAAACAGCCACTTTTTTTTCTTCTCTCTCCCCCTTTTTTAATTTTTTTTTTAATTTTTTTTTTTTTTTTTTTTTTTTCATACAGTCTGTGGAACTGGGAATATTAAAACATGTAGTATAAGCATATAGAAGACATTTCTACAGTGACAACATAGATGGGAAACTGCTGGTGGGCTATTACTTCAGCAGTACAGGACTACATTTCTTGTGCATGGAAGCTTGTTTATACCACTGGGAGAAAAAAGAAGTTATTATCTCAATATTTTTGAGTTCTTTTCAGCTAGTGACACAAGGATTTCATCATTTCAAAAACCAGCAGCTGATACTGATGCTGATGCTACCAGAAATTACATATCTTCACAGAGTTTAATGATTGGCAGTGCTAACTTGAAATTTCAAGTTATTTTCTCGAAATTTGGAGATTTCTTCCTGTTAAAAGGGAGTTTTTCCTTCCCACTCTCTATATTATTGTAGGGTCTTTACTTTACAATAGAAAGCACTTTGAGGCAACTGTTGAAATTAATTGAATTGAAAAAAACATTTTTTTCAGTTGTGGAAACAAGCTCCCATAATTGTCTGTCTCTCATATTAGTTCACTGCAGAGGTATGTTTCAGGAAAATAAAGCATAGTGATATTATAATTGGGTGATATGTTTTTATGACAGACAATAACAGCATAGGGAGCAGGCCGACTTGCCCTCCACAGACAAGTATACTCAATGTGACCCTGGGAGGAATTATCACAAGACTCGTGTGGCTAGTTCAGCTGATAGGTCTTTACTGATCTTGTAATTCCCGTGTACGTGCACCTGCTCCATGAAGGACCTCAGATCTCTTGAAAGAGAGACCTTCAAGAGCCAGGCGCTTGCTTCTGCTTGTACTTTTACCTACTGGTCGTACATGATCCTCAACATATCAGGTAGTTGAGAAATATTTTTCTTTTTTAGATATTTGTAGGTAGTTTTGCGGGGCAGGTGAATAAATTATCCATTTGAGTGACAATTTGCTTGCATTCTTATGCAGCTGATGTTAAAACTTGATTAGCTTTTCTGCTCTCCTGTCTGAAACTTTTCTTTTTATTTTACTCCTGGTTAATTCATGTTTTTCAGCAACAAGCTTTCCACCCAACTGTGGCGATAATAAGTTAGACCCTATTTTACACAAATATTTTTAGCATTTTTTTGTATTTATTGAGCCTTTTTCAGCATCACACCAGGGGCTGAAACCACTGTTTCTAGACATATTTTTAAGCAAATTCATCAAACAGCACATATATAATAAAATAGCCAATTTTCAACTAAGGCCGGCACATGTTTTGTCTGGGAGAAATGGATAGTGACTACCCACGGTGCATGAAAATGAATGCAGAAAAATAAACACAAAGTAACTGACAAATGCACAAGGACAGAAATAGCTAGTGAGCCATGCGAGAGAATGTCTTAACAGTACAGCAAAACTACTGTGAGACCAGAGTGAGCAGGAATTCACGCTAGGTAGCCGTCAATCTCATTGTCACATTCGTTATGGTATGGCAGGTATCTCTTTCCCACCCTGTGGGCTGCCTTCCCACGGGATATAAAAAACTTAGGAGTGAGGAAAGGCTTTTTTTGTGAAGGGATACATTTCTGATGCACCCACTGGCCATCCCTTTATAATTAATTCTAACGATATCTAGAAAATACCAATTAGAATGATTGTTTGGGATATCAATTTATTTTAATTCATATATTCAGCTTTTTCCGATTCTACTGACAAATATTGCCCTGTTGTAATGAAATGCCTTAACTGAATTCAGAACCTCATTAAATTATGTGTTAGGTTGTATGTAAAAATATGTTTTTGCATCCATATTCATATAGTTTTAAAAATTCACACAGCAGCAATCTACATTGAATACAAACGAGCCGAGTGTCACGCTTTGTTCATGAAAACAACTGACAACAACTACTACCTGCACACCATCTGTTCCAGCATCCTGAGGGCTGATATAAGAATATGTGAGTGTTTTACATGCCTGCATGTGTCTGTTGTAAAAAAAAAAAAAAAGTACACCAAAAGGTCCAAAGAGTTTCCATTGATTGATCTGAGACTCAGTGAAGCAGATTCACACAGTCTGCTATATTATTTACAGCAGCACTCCCACTGCTGCACCTACAACTACAGCAATATAGGTCTTGCGCATCAGTCCTCTTCAGCTGCCACACTTATATTTCCACATTAATGCCAGCATGGCCAAGGATGAAATAAGCTCTCAAATGTAGTTTTTTTTCTGCAGTAGGTCTGAGCAGGCATGTAAGTGTGGGGAGAATAATCTCAGCCTTCTAGTAAAAAAAAGGAAAAAAAGAAAAAAGAAAAAGAAATCCTTGAGTATGTGTGCCAGCACATGTACTCGTATGTGTGAAATTTGCTGTGCCCTCCATTGTATTTAAATATATTTTCCATTATTAAAAATACAGTTAGTCATAGCTGTATAGCTTTCCCATGTACTCCATCCTTTTATCATCAGCAGCATCTTAATCCCTTTGATCCATCTTCAGCCTCATCCCACTCTCACCTCTCAGCATTTATCTCTCTATTTATACATCTCTCTACAATAAATACTGTATTTCTGCTGACACCACACCTGCACCTCCCTCACTGCAGGGCTCCGGGAGCACAGAGACCCAGCACCCACGACGGCTTTGCTCCTATAGCCAAGATGACTAATAACCCCTGCAGGGCAAGAGGCTGCAAAGTTGAGGCACAAAGGTGCACCGTGTGTTGGGTGGGCTTTCCCTGCTTAATGCTCTTTTTATACAGTGACAGTGTTGTCATTAAATCCACTGTGTTGGAGGTAGAACATTTCTGGCCAGAGCAAGATTCTTAACGAAGAACAATGAAATATCAGCGGGCTGGACTTATAAAGAATTCATTCTCTTTATTCGGTGTTATAAAGCACTGCAGCATAGTTCAGTAGATAATTCAGTTCAGCATTAAAGATGTACTAATGAGATTTGTAATTACGGTCTTTAAATTTGGTATTTCACCCTGGCTTGCCACAGGTAAAAAGGAATAAAACCACACTGCAAATAAGTAATTTATTGCAAAATTCTTTAAAGTGTAAAAGGGAAAAAAAGAACCGGGTGAGGTGGTTAGGGCATCTTACTAGGATGCTGACTTTGTTCAACCTAGTGAAGGGTTTCAGGCATGTCCTACAGGGAGACCCCAGGGCAGCCCTAGGACACACTGGATATGGCTCAATGTCCCTTGGAAGAGGGAGCTAGGGGGGCGTGGCTGAGTCTCAGCTTGCTGCTTAGACTACTACCCCTGTGGGAAGGAAGGAAGGAAGGAAGGAAGGAAGGAAGGAAGGAAGGAAGGATGGATGGATGGATGGATGGATGGATGGATGGATGGATGGATGGATGGATGGATGGATGGATGGATGGATGGATGGATGGATGGATGGATGGATGGATGGATGGATGGATGGATGGATGGATGGATGGATGGATGGATGGATGGATGGATGGATGGATGGATGGATGGATGGATGGATGGCTTTCGTTTAAGACCACATCAAAAAAAACTCAAATTCTAACCAACAATGTACCAACAATAATATCTGAAGATGTTTACAGTTACACACTGTATATCTCTTTAAAGAAAGTATTTGCCAAAGCAACTTATATAGAGCTTGTAGTTTATAATACAAATCCTGTGCCCTATTGTGCATTTACAGTCTATGTGGGATGGAAGTAATATAAAAGTAATATATTTGTGTTGATTATACTGAAGAAAAGAGCCAGCGCAACAGATCTATTTTTAACAGAATATTTCTGAAAACAATTCAAAGCACAGAGGAATAACATGTGTGACACTGTAGATACATAGATGATGCTTGGAGATTAAAACTATTATTGGTTTTAGTATACAGGACAGAACTGTCTCGCCAAAGGGTCCAGTCTGGCCCCTGGGTGGCTTACTTTATGTTGAAATTGTAGCAAAGTCATTAATAATTATACTTTTTAAATAAAAGTCAGTGGTATTCCTGCGAGCATTACTGCACAGCAGTAGAAATGTATCGGCATTCAAAAGCATTTCTAGATTTCAAGTTATTTGAGTCATAAATAAGTGATACTAATAATGCAAAATTTCAGTATTCTTATCAGTGGATCTACGAAGGCACACCATGTAAAATTATTGTACCTCTGTAGATCCACTGTAGTGTGTAAGCTGCAGTGGATACGTATTGAAACATACTGATGAAACTGCCATATTTTCTGATTGAGGCATCTCATTCATTTGTAAGCATTTCAGTAGATCACTTCAGAGAGTATTATTCAGAGATTATTATTCAGATTATTCAGAGAGTAGTATGCAGTAGTTTTACTTATGTGACCCTTAACAAGCTCGAAGCATTTCTAATGCAACTCAACTGTAGAAGTGCCAACTATAATATTTTTCACACGAACATTGGGCTGGGAAATTACGCTGTTTATTTGTATATATATATTAAAAAGAAAGCATCTTAAGAAATGATACAAAATATAATATGTACAAGAGAATACAAAAGCCCCACGTTGTCATTGTACATGTACAATGATAATGAAGGGTATAGATAAAACCATCTGTTGTTTATATGCGCTAGACGTGTGCCATTTTCTGTCAGTTTGCTTTGCCAGCTCCTCTGCGTGACACACGGAGAAGGATTCGCTTCTCACATTTCTTTCCTTTTTCCCCAGACAAAAAACATGTGTTTCCACCCGGTTTCAAACCAGGGACCTTTCACATGTGAGGCAAATGTGATAACCACTACGCTACAGAAACTAGCAACCAGCATTTGAATAAAATTAATGTTATCCAGGGGACTTTTGGCTTGGCATACAAGAAAGACTCAAAAGGGCTACATTATTATTACAAATCACCGAGCGTCCCCACAGGTAATGAACGTCCTGCGTGACAGGAGCTTTCTCTTCACGTTATCTTAAGCTCTGCACTTAAATATGGCTACAGATGGAGTGCAGGATATATGCATGTAGAATCAGTGTAAAACATATGTGCAGGTACAGATCCAATATATTCTCTACTGACTTTCTCAAGCCTTTTTGTTTGTATAAATAGATTAAAACAATTATTTTCAGCTACCACTAGCAACTGGCTGCGGTGTTTCTTTTTCATTTATTTCCAAATGTGTTTCTCGCTCAAACACACAAAAAAGTTTAACAAGCTGCGGTGTTTTATCACTGGGGCTGGAGATACAGTTGTACTTCTGACAACAAGACTGTAATGCAATGAAGACATTTCAGTTTACATCAAAGATACCATAGTGCAGATGCAGCTAGAGTACTTACACCTAAACACATTGTCTGGACACTAACGAGTAAAGGCAACATAATAAAAATGACAAGAGGAAACTAGTGGCTGGGAAGCGTGGCATGCTTTCCCACACATTTACAGAGGCAGCACTAATCTGGTGTTAATGGTACTGGGCTGTAGTTACAATATACCTGACAGCATATGAACAAGCAGGGCTTGCTCGTTTGTGGTTACCTTGCAGGTGTAATTCGTTGAAAATATGTTTACTGAATTGACACAATGAACATTCAATTACCTGCAGCTTTACACTCTTAAACACTCTCCAAGATTGTGTTGTGATTGCATTGTGTATACACTAATATGATACTTATGTATGAATATTTAGCTGTCAGAGAGAGAGAGAGAGAGAGAGATCCATTTGCTTTGCAAGGATTGATTCAACTAGAGTCAAATAGAATTTGATTAAATCCTGTTAGATTATAAAAGAGCTCACAGAGAAGGTTTCCTCAAATGTTTTTGTAGTTCCAACAATGAAGTTGATACACAAACGGAGAAGAATGAGAAGAGAGGGAGAGACACAGAAGTTGAAAGATGCTAAAGACAAACCTACAAGACTAAAATCGAGGAATCAACATAAAGATAAAAGCTGTTCCAAATGCTCGGGGGATCTGGAACGGTATATAGGCTTTAAAGTCTCACTATGAAACATAAAATATGGTTTAAAAAATGCACTGCAACCTACAGAGTGGAAAGCTAAAGTTTTAAAAGCAGAGCTCTCAAAGCCTTTCGACAGTAAGGGCCATGCGAGGGCACTTGCTTCTGCCAACTGAGTCATGGTGTTTGTTATGGAACAAACTCACTTTATAAAAGCAGCTCTTGCTGGGCAAGTAGACTAAAGGTAAATTACCACCAAAAGCTAAAAAGCAGAAGAAAAAAAAGCAAAGTATGTCAAAAAGCCATTCACTTAAAGTAAAACTATGAAACAGCATTTGTGAAGTAACATAAAAAAGTCCAATAATAATGTGAGCATTGTTAGTGAAAAGTGAAGAACACGGAGAACTACAAAGACATGTATCTATATTCTTTTATAAAGTGAAGGTGGGTTTGATGTGGAACGAAAATGGTGACACTACTTTCTACCTAGACTGCCTCTGAATGAGAATTTTATCAGTTCAAACAGTTTCACCTGTTTACTATGAGATCTGTAAAATGTGTTACTCGTTTCCCTACCTCGGACACATGGAACTTTTGGAATAATGATCCAGACATGTTTATGTAAATTGACTGAAATGTTGTCTGAATGTGTCCTGATTTATAATGCTACTTTAGGATAGAAAGTGCCTCGAACAAAGATGCAAGGAGTAGAGATAGTGAAGGTAGATAAGTTTAAATACCTCGAATACATCCAAAGCAACTAAAAGTGCACGAGGGAGGTGAAAAAGAGAGGGCAGGCAGATTGGAGTGGGTGGAGTGTCAGGCGTGATGTGTGACTGAAGGATAGCAGCAAGAGTGAAAGGGAAGGTTTACAAGATGGTAGCGAGACCTGCTATGATGTATAGTGTGGAGATGGTGACACTAGCAAAAAGACAGGCAGTGGAGCCGGCGGTGGCGGAGATGAAAATACTAAGTTTTCATCGGGAGTGACCAGGATGGACAGCATTTGAAATGAGTACATCAGAGAGACAGCTCAGGTTGAGTGGTTTGAAACCAAAGTTAGAGAGGCAAGGCTGAAACAATTTGGACATATGCAGGATAGACAGTGTTTATGCTGGACAAAGGATGCTGAATATGGAGCTGCCAGGCAGGAGACAAAGAGGAAGACCTCAGGGTAGATTCATAGTAGTGAAGGAGCACATACAGTAACGGGGATAGGGAGATGGAAGCAGGTGATCTGCTGTGGTGACCCCTACAAGGAGCAGCTAAACGAAGAATGCCAGCTGTCTTAAACAAATTGGCAATGTGAAGTTTAGGATAACCTAAGAAGTATAATTTCTTGTATGTTGTTCATTCACCTTCAGCTCTTTGAACGGATCTGGATGCCAGTCTTTTAGGTGCTTTGCTAAATTGGAAGCATTTCCTCCCGCGGTTTGAAAAGCACGATAGCATCTTTTGTGTACAGCCTTTTGTGAATCGGTTATCACCTGACTTGTACTGCCTTTCTTATCAGGGCTGAGCTATCGCAACAGCTACACGAGCTGCCATCTTCTTCCTTTGTGCCATGTGTAATGTTTTCTGTGTTTGTGTGGATTCTTCTTCTTTTCTTCTTCTTCAGCATGTAAGGATAGACTAGAACATTTTTAACATTAGAATACATAAACAATGAAATGGATTTCTAAGCATAAATGTATCATGTGAATGTTTTATATTATATAAATATACAGTAATTAGAGCCAGTTGGACATTTTTGGATGTTTCCCATTTGTTAAAAAAAAAATAATGTAATTGATTTTTTTCAGAGAATTTTGAGAACTATTATGCCATTAGAGTCTAAACATTAAAATGCACGATTACAGTGATATTCAGTTCACAGGTGATGTTTTTGAGGAGTGCATTCGCATTCATGACCACCAGTAACCTCAGTACACACCTGCTGAAATAATTGCTGAGCCATGCAGGTAAAAACAGAACCACAAACGGAACAGACCAGAATTAGAAGTATTGAATAATACATCAACACTTATTCCCTCTTATACAACTGACAGGTCTAATGTTTAAATGATGGTTTGCCTCAAGGTACCCAAGAGGCATCATGGAGAAAACAGTCTGATTTTCCCCCCTATTTGGGATTGAATCAAGAGGGAATAAAAAAATATATGTGAGAAAAAAAAGCAAAGGACAAGTCTGGCACTCAGATGAATAAACAGAAAAAAAGCAAGAACAGGAATCTAATGAATAAATAAAAGAAAACAAAAAGAAATCGGCATCTAAAATAGGTCCAAGCACTGCCCAGAGAGAGACGTTCAGTGGGCAATGTCATCAGTGCTGCTGTCGGGTTTGCTCTGTGGTCAGAAGAGCTGGTGTGGTAGTGACAGCTGGCTGTCATCACTCCAAAAGTGAAGGGAGACAGCAGGACAGGAGAACAAAAAAAAAAAAAAGGAGCAGTGAACAAAGAAAGTGAGCCGGGAGGTGGGAGGAGAGCAAGGGCCAGAGAAAGAGTACGCTGAGAAATGGAAAGAAAAAAAAGGAAAAACGGTTGGAGAGGTTTACAGAGAGATGTAAAGTGACTCCTTGACTCATTGATTTGGACCAGTTACCTGCAACTTGAATCAAGTTAGCTTCATATTCTCAGCAGACCTTTTTACTTCTTTCTAAATTAAAACATGTGATGTATTCTTTGGCTATTACTGTTCCTAATTTAGGAATTAATGCTTTGTTCCATTATGAGTTCACTCGGTTATCTCAAAACTTGACAGAATTTAATCAAATTAACTTTTGCAGGTGCAGATCAGAACATTGTCTGATATGGTTTTTTACATGCAATCTTAATTTTTTCACCATTACTGGACTAGAATTTAAAAGAAGAATAATATTTTTTTATCCACCTTTCACAAACTGCTTGACAGCTCATTGCTTAAGTTATTATTATGTATTAATTTTACTTCTTAATTGCACATCTTTGCCACAGCTGTACTTACATGAATTATGAGTGCTGTCAGCGTTAATCTTGTCAAAATGACGTTAATGCCATAACCGCATTAACGCGGCAAATCTCCATTAGCGAGTTAGCGCGGATCGCACCGTGCGTGGGGCTGCACGACTTCAACGCATTAGCGCGGGTAGCTCGTTAACGCATTAGCCCCATGCACGGGCAGATCCACGCTAACTCGCTAAATGAGATGTGCCGCGTTAATGCGGTTATGCCGTTAACGTCATTTTAACGAGATTAACACTGACAGCACTAATATATTTAATAAGGAAGTATTGGTTCAGCAGTAAAGATACTTAGCTATCACAATGGTTTCTTGTTCCAGATACTTTACTGTATCCTGTATTTGCTGTATTAATAACACAACAGCATTCTGCATATACATATAACTGACAATAAGTAAATTAGATGGAGCAAGATGATGCGGTGCAAAGTGGAAGGAAACCGGAGAAGAGTGAGACTGAGGTGAATTACAAATCATTAAATAGACCCAAAAGTTGAGAACAGGAGGAAGGAAAGATAATGCAAGAGGGTGACAGACATGAGCAGGCGAGGTGTGAAGGTGGGAGGAACAGAGAAGAGGGCGAAGTAAACACGGAGAAAGCATAGCGAGAGCTGAGGAAATCGGACAAGGAGAAAGCGGCATGGGGGATGGGTGGCTGGAGGGCAGCTGGTAAAATGAATGGAGTCCAAGCATCTGAGGGACCACCACTGAGCGGTCAGCGTGTGTTTCTGTGTGAGATTTATGAGGCACAATGCGGTGACAAAAAGAAACAGCGAGTGGGGACAGCAGAATTTTAGAGTAAGAGAGACAGAAATTTTAAAAAGGAAGAGAGGTGGATCCAGACCAGTGTGTACAGGATTAGGGATTTAGGGCTTGTTGGAGCTGCCAGCGTGTTTACACGAGGCCACAAATGTGTCTCTAGCCTGGAGATGTGGATATTTGGTTCCAAGTTGCATTTAGATTTAGATGTTAAATTTGAAACAGAGAACACTGTTAAAACAAGAAGAACGCTCCCTGTGACTTGTTCTTAGTAAGAAAGCTTTAGGCATTGTTTGTGCCGATTTAAACATCTGCTCTCAAGACTGGGACTGAGTTCATGCATTGTGCACTATAAAATTAAAAATACAGCAGTTGTTCTCAGTTGTGCTTGTGCCAAGTTGTGCAGACAACATAATTAAAACCAGTTCCTTAATATTATGTAGGTCCTCTTCTGTCTGCCAAAGGAAATCTAACTTGTTGGTACATGAACATGAGCACTGGTGGTGGGACACTAGCAGTACATCCTTTGGGTCCCGGTGGTTGCTGGAAGGAACTTCCATGAACCACACGTGTTGTGGCTTGTTGCTCAGCTGGATTGGGATCTGTAGTATTAAGCAGCTGGGTCATTGTCCTGGGCTTGAGATCCCTCAACCGCCCTCAAATTGGTTAGTACTGAAGTAGCACCTACATGATTGCCAGAACCCAAGGTTTTCTCACCAGAGCACTGAAATTTAAGAAGATGATCAGTGTTTCTCACTTCAACTATCACCTGCTGAAAATGGTCTGACTGCACTGTGTGTGTCAAGTTCACCACAAGATGAACAAAGTAGCCCTGAAAGTTTACATCTGAAATAATTATAAAACCAAATGGCCTTAACTCGTGCTTTGTTATTCTTTGGAGACCAAAATTAGAATGAACACAGTTTTAAAAATAAATTAAATAAATAAATAAATAAAACCCAGTGCTTGCTGGTGAGTTCACAGAGAGGCCAAGATGGGAACACTCAGCTTCAATCAGATCACAATCCATAATAGATGGCCATGTAAATATCTTATGAGGGGAGCAATGGAGAAAATGACTCGTACACAGGAACACACACATGCACAGACACACACACAAAAAAACGCAAGTTCAGACAGAAGAACCACAAAGACATCCCGTACAGTCATGCAAAAAGTGTAATAGGGTGTATTTATTTAAAATTCATGCACAATCTTAATGGATCTTTTGTGCGAATGTTTTCTTGTTTGTGCTGTTGTCTGAGTGCATGCATAACACAAATAGGGCTGTAAAAGACCTGAGTATGCTTCTGAATGTGAATTTCCACTTAAAAAAATGCATATATAACAAATGTTACTTGGCTCATACTTCAGTATTAAAAAGTACAAGGCAAGAATAAGTGAATATTTTTGCAATAAAGCATTTAAACGTACTAGAACTTAACAAAATGTTAGATAGCGCAAATAGATGAATTCACAAATGCACGCCCACACAAATAATCTCTCGTTAATCTCTCAAGGCAACAAATCATTCCTTCATACTTGACAAAACAGTGATTCTAAACGGTAAAGAAGAACAAAAAAGAATAAATCGCACCTACTGGAAACCTCAAATGAAGCATCAAGGTAAAATCCAAAGTGGTAAAGATGCTATATGTCAAATTCAGTTTAAAAAAAAAATGTATATTTCAATTAATGCTTTGTACCAGTTAAACTGGCAATAAAGTAAGCAATAGCACATGAAAAACAAAGATGCACAACTTAACAATAAGCTCTTGTCTTATGGCTTAAACAGAAAAGATAGTTTCAGCTTCATGCAGTTGGGAATCATCTGATCAGTTCGACTTCATGCCTGCACCTTTGCATTTGGTTAGGTTCTAATCTGTCCCTCTATTTATCCTCTCGATTGTTTCCTTTTTCTACATTTTTCTAAAACACATGAGCTGAAGATTTTCTCATGACCAACGAAAGATCTCAACAACTAATTTTTTGTTAAAATTACTAAAATAATTTATTTGGATTGCTAGTGCTGTGTAACGTGGAGGTCTAACTGCTTTTGAGAGTGTGCTCCAGACCGTCTGGGTTGGTGATGATATTATGAGGGCAGATGCAGTGTTAAGCCCAACGCTGCCCCACAGGGGAGCACTAAAAGCAAACCCTGACCCTGTTGATTATCAATAATTCAGTAGAAATCAGGGTTAGAATAAGTGCAGCGCCAAACGACGCATCATTTCTACAACGTGCAGAGGAGACAACAGTCTCCGCAATCATAAAGTTTGCATAAGGCCCGAGTCTCTCCGCTGGCTGTCTGGGAGGTTGGACATTAGCTCCATTACGCTGAAAAAAAGGATTGACGGGTGAAAAATGGGGAAGAAAGTGGTGGTGAGTCATCAACCATTCTAGGTCGCAACTGAGATCTAACTGGCATGGAGAAAAGTTGGACAGCTGGATGCTGCCATAGTGTATATAAGAAGCCATCAGCGATTGGCAGCCCAGCTGGGTGACTGGCCTGCTGGGAATACAGTCAGCCATCATAGTATAGAGCCAAACTGGACAGATGAGTCTGAGAGTAATAAGTGTATGAGAAGTGTATGAGGCTGATAAAGACTATGGTGCAGAATAAAAAATGGAATAAAATGAATAAAAAGAAGGAAATCTTCTATATGTATGCGCTTTGAGTTCGCAGACGAACACAGTGGACTACAAGGTCTTTATTTACACCTAAGACATCTTGGACTCTACACAACTGTCTTTCAGACAAATATTGAAACACTAAATCATGTTTTCCAAATGAGTTTAAACAACGAAAAACCAGCACTAGCACTTAGCATGGTGTTTAGATTTGTTTAACCTAGTTTCCATGATTAATGAAAAAAAAAAAAAATGATGAGGGTTTAACCTCACTCTTTTCTGTGAAGAACACGTAACATAACATCTTTTCAGCCACTTTACACACATTCTGTCCCAGCTGCAATTACAGGGTGGGACACAGCAAATAAATAGTTTTGCCTTTCTGGCTGCTTATCGATCAAGATGACAAAAAGATTCACTGCTCAGAGAAACAGTGATTGTAGATGAGAGAGAAGATTTGGAAGATGATGAAAAGGAAGAATTTTCAGAACACGAGTCTTTCTGTCTTTATTTGATGGGACAGTGCAGACAGGAAGGTGGGAAGAGAGTGCAGGGAACTGACATGGGAAAAAGTCTGGGACGGATTCAAATTCAGGCACGAAGTCACAGTATACAGTATACATGTATACGCAGCACATACAGTAAAACTCTCCCTTCACGTGTGGGGACAAATATAGGCCAGCCTATATTTGTGCAGGGGCTGCTACATAGATACAGACAGTCATTCACACCTAAAGTCAGTTTAGAAATACCATTTAATTTAATGTAAAGAACCTAGGAGCTTCTTGCTGTGCTGCATTTGTTCAGCAGGGCTGAACAATACATTGACATGAATCTGTTCAGTTTCTGATGAAGCTTAACAAAGTTTAACATCAATTCAATCAAACTTCACTTTTATATATATATATATATATATATATATATATATATATATATATATATATATATATGTGTGTATATAGAATTGTACAAGAATTAGAATTGTACAAGATCAACAGGACCCTAAGAGCCTTCATCAGGAACTCAATGGGGATGTGGCGCACAACACTAGAGGCCAACCCAAGCCCATAGCACAAGTCACCATCAAGTGCGGGATCTACCAAGGAGATGCTCTGTCCCCACTGCTGTTCTGCATAGGCCTGAACCCCTCAGTGAGATCATTAACAAGACTGGCTACAGATACCGACTACGAAACGGAGCGGTTGTCAGCCACCTCCTGTACATGGATGACATCAAGCTGTATGCCAAGAGTGAACGAGACATCGATTCACTGATCCACACTACCAGGCTATACAGCAATGACATCGGGATGTCATTCGGGCTGGAGAAGTGTAGTCGGATGGTAACAAAGAGAGGAAAGGTAGTCAGAACTGAGGGGATCGAACTACCAGAAGGCAACATTGCAGACATAGAGGACAGTTACAAGTACCTGGGGATCCCATGAGGCGAATGGGAACCATGAAGAGGCCGCTAGAAAAGCTGCAACCACCAAGTACCTGCAGAGGGTCAGGCAAGTCCTGAGGAGTCAGCTGAATGGTAAGAACAAGATCCGGGCCATCAACACCCACGCCCTGCCCGTGATCAGGTACCCTGCTGGGGTAATAGGCTGGCCAAAGGAGGAGATAGAAGCCACTGACATAAAGACAAGAAAGCTCCTTACCATGCATGGAGGGTTTCACCCCAAGTCCAGCACCCTGAGGCTGTACGCTAAGCGGAAGGAAGGGGCCGAGGACTGGTGAGTGTCAGCACCACAGTCCAGGATGAGACAACGAACATCCAAGAATACATTGGGAAGATGGCCCCAACTGACCGAGTGCTCAGTGAATACCTCAGGCAGCAGAAACCCAAGAAAGAGGAGGGAGACGAGGAACCATCATGGAAGGACAGGCCCCTGCACGGTATGTACCACCGGCAGATAGAGGAGGTGGCTGATATCCAGAAATCCTACCAGTGGCTGGACAAAGCTGGACTGAAAGTCAGCACAGAGGCACTAATCATGGCAGCACAAGAACAAGCTCTGAGTACAAGATCCATAGAGGCTGGGGTCTATCACACCAGGCAAGACCCCAGGTGCAGGCTGTGTAAAGATGCCCCTGAGACAATCCAGCACATAACAGCGGGGTGCAAGATGCTAGCAGGCAAGGCATACATGGAACGCCATAACCAAGTGGCCGGCATAGTGTACAGGAACATCTGTGCCGAGTATAACCTGGAAGTCCCGAGGTCAAAATGGGAGACGCCCCCAAGGGTGATGGAGAATGACCGAGCTCGGATCCTGTGGGACTTCCAGATACAGACGGACAAAATGGTGGTGGCTAACCAACCGGACATAGTGGTGGTAGACAAACAGGAGAAGACGGCCGTAGTGATCGATGTAGCGGTTCCGAATGACAGCAATATCAGGAAGAAGGAACACGAGAAGCTGGAGATCTCTGTCCAGAAGAGCGCAGTCCTGGGAACAGCTAAGATACTGCGCAGGACCCTCAAGCTCCCAGGCCTCTGGTAGAGGACCCGAGCTTGAAGGATAAACCGCCTGTAGGGGCATGCTGGGTGTTTTTTTTTTTTTTATATATATATATATATATATATATTTTTTTTTTTTTTTTTTTTTTTGTTAAGGAGAAACACCTATATCTTGGGGATTTTATTTATTTATTTTTTAAAAATGTTTTTATTGTATTTTATTACAAAAGTAGGCTCTAATGAAGGTAAATACCAATCTAACCAGTGCATGGGGGCTGAATTGTTAGGATAAGCAAACAAATATTAAGTACTTCTGCATACATCTTTAACACTTGGAACATTTAAAATCAAACAATGACAGAATCACAAGAACATGAACACCACACAAGGATTAAATGCAATCTTTGAATCCAAATCCAAACTTTTAAGGGAAACTGAGATTGTTTCCATCATTTCTGGTGTCATTTGAATAAACAAAACTAACAAATCTTCTTCTTGTGGTGATGGTATTTGGTACAATGCTTATCTGTTCATTACAGCCAGCCTTCTCTGGTCTTGTCTGCATTAAAAAGAAAACATCAACCCTACTGGAAATGAAATACACCTTCAATAAGAGAAGACGTATCATCTCTGTAACAAAAAAAAGGCATTTTTTCTCTTAACAAGCCAAACTATATCACTTGTAATAAAGAATATGATTTTGCATGAGGACGTTTAAATCAAAGCAGATTTAAGTTCCCCATGTAGTGATTTGCATTAAGCAGGTGACTGAGATTTGCATTTTTATGGAGTTCCCGTGGCCTTCTTTTGCCCTTAACTCCCTTTGAACAGACCAGGCAGGAGATAGGGATGTTAATTATGGACCACAAGGACCACAATGGGGATGATCTCAATGGTTTTATTGTGTTATCCCAGATAGGTTTTTAATTGAATTATGGAACACGGTGGTGGGAACTGGAGTGGAGGGGAATGCTGAACATGGTTGTCCTTAAGAAAAAGGAAAAAAAAAAAAAATCTAATTTACCCAATCAGTTATATTAATGAAAAGTCCACTTTCTGTTCCGAACACTGCAATCTAGTCTGATTCATGTGCAGTTGGTTTCTCAGAGGGATACAATAGGGTTTCCAGTATTCAAGGTTATGAGTATTTCTTAGCATCATAATGCAATCTTAAATCATGAGTGAAATGCAGCCCAACTTTAGAAAGTGGCTCTAAAAAACAACATTATAAACGAACAAAAAAATATTCTATTAGCTTAACTTTAATTATTTAGTCATATTAAATAATGTTGCAATAACTCAACGTTGAAGGAACTTTTTAGTAGATGAATTTCCCTACTTGTGTTTCTTTCAGTGCTTTCAGCTTAAGAGGTCTTCTTTTTGGTAATCAAAGGATATCTGGGAAACCAAGTTGTTTGATGGCACCAAGTTTAAATGAAAGTCAGATGATGCTAATTTTGGAATTCTTACAATTCAAATATAAAGTAATGATAATAATAATAATAATGCTACAAATACTAACTTTATTTGTATAGCACTTCTTTCAAACACAGAGTTAAGAGTACATGTTAATACATTCAGACATTCATTCCAACATACACGTACATGCAAATGGTTACAAACTATGGCCAAAAATGAAGGAGAAAAGATTAAGGAAACCCTAACATATAAAAATTATTAACAATTAATTCACTGAGGAATGCTGCTCCTCAGTTTGGGTGCAAAAACTTCAAAAGCACGATGACCTATGGTTTTAAAATCAGAGCGAGGGAGTGTTAGGAAACCCTGGTTGGCCGATCAGGGAAGCTGGCTCCATTGATAAGGCCTTGGAAGCTCTACTGTATGAGTAGGGGTCTGTTTATGTACAGCTTTATATGTTAACAGAATTTTAAAGTGGATGCTAAATTTCACTGGAAACTAGTGAAGTGATACAGGGATAAGTGTAATATGTAACCGTCGGTTTTTGTTGGTACAATGCTTATGAAATGATCAGTATACAATCTGCCCAAAAACATAGATGCAGCCACATACACAGGCACTGATAAACAAAGGCAATGCAGAAACACACAGAAAGATAACAGGAGTCTCTGGGACAGGACTCCCAGAGGAGAGTAGACGGGTTAAAGAAAATGGAAAACTGGAATAAACAAAACAATCTCATGACACGTTTAATAATGTCCCTTTTCTCTATTCCTCCTCTTCACTGTCTAGAATCTCATTCGCAATTCATATGACCCTTTGCTATTATTTCTGCATCTTTACCCAACGTCTCCTTTCTTGTCAACAAACAAACAATTGTCACTGTTTTCCCCCATTCATTTTCCACCTCTCTCTACTCCAACAAAAAATGCACTGAAATACACGTGTGCATGCAAAAAGACTTTAATTATTTTCTCTCTCTTCATCATCACTTGACAACACTAGCAGCATGACAGAGAGATCGCTCCTGGAGATGAGAAATGACTCAGTGCTTTAAATAAAATCAGCGACAAGATAATCAATTGAAATGCGGAGTTAAAAGAATGATAGCTGTTAATTGATTGTGACAGTTTTCACTGTAAGCAGGTGGAGCTGATAATTAAAACAATCTACTGCAGCAAGAACAGTGTTGGTCAAGTTACTTGAAAAAAGTAATCAGTAACTAATTACTGATTACTTCCCCCAAAAACTAATCCCGTTACTTTACTGATTACTTATTTTCAAAAGTAATTAATTACTTAGTTACTTAGTTACTTTTTAAAAACACGATTTACAACCTGAATAGATAAAGCAATAGATCTTTCAGCCCAATTCTACTTTTTCTGCATAATCCATCATACAAAATGTAATCAGATGGAAACGTCTCTTTTTAAAACTTTAAACTTTAAATCTTTTACCTTTATGCATCAAGCAAAAATTAAATTATATGCAACATTCTCTGACTGGAAGAAATTTGTTTAACATTTAAACCTATTTTCTGCACATTCCAGCACATAAAATAAAATTTTCTTTTGTGTTTACACTCACTCTTTCAAATAGATGCAAGTAAAACACAGCAGAAAGTAAATAAAATCAAAGACTCAGCGGTCCTGTTGCTCTATTTTCACCTGTAAAGCAGGAGTGGGGTAGGCGGAGGAGGTTTACCCTGGTGCAGGTGTGCCGCAGCGGTCAGTGGAAGAATCCGCGAGTTTTTCTGTGAATTTCACATTACAGTCGTAGCGCACTCGGTGCTTGCTTGGAAGTTTATGGGGTTTTTTTCGCTGTAAAAAGAAGTTTTCTTCCCACGCACAACGGACACTAATGTTTTTGTCACTTTTTATGGAATCAAACTCAAAATAAGGTCAGTACTTCCATGCTTTAAACGCTGCACACTCATACTCTCTCCCGCACTCATATATTGTCCATTGTTGATCTGCAGACAGCTGTTGTCACGAACGTCGCACTCGCTTACGTCACTGTCATGAGACATTCTCGCAAAAAATCACGGTTTTAGTAACGCAGTAACGCAGCATTCCTACGTGAAAGTAACGGTAATCTAATTACCGTTTATGCAATAGTAATCCCTTACATTACTCGTTACTTGAAAAAAGTAATCAGATTACTTTGAGCAAGAATAACAGGAAAAATAGTAACTGTAATTTTGTTTTTCCTTTTCAGACCACAAGAACTACAGAAAGGTGAGCAATATTGTTAGTGTGATTATATCCTCTATGATGATAGAAGAAGAAGGAGGAGGAAAATATGTTGAACTGTGTAAACATAAAACCAGTTTGTTCAGTGTCATCCATCTTACTGTGGAGCTAAACTGAGCATAGATTTTTGGGGGATTATCCACAATGGCAGCAGAAATCATGTTCAACTTCAAATTATATCATTATTTTTGTGATATATCCCTTTAGTCTATGTATTTTTCAATCAACAAATATGTTGTGGTAGCAGCTACTAGAAGCAGTCACTTTTCCATGATTCAGATTTCAGCTTACAACAACCTGTATTGCACAATCTTCTGCCCGATCAGTTTAATCAGAATGAAACTGCTAATGGTGTGCACAGTTCACATGAAACTGCATTTACAGTTTCAAACCCCCAAAGCGGTACCTTTTTTTTTTAACATTTCAGTGTTTGCCATAAATATACTTTAGGTATATTAGAGCAGTGTTTCCCAACCACTGTATGTGCCGTGAGAAACGATCAGGTGTGCCGTGGAAGATTATTTGGTTCAACCTGATTAGTACTCTAAGCGACCAGTGTGAGTAACGGGCAGAATAATTACATTCTCTTCCACTAGAGGGCAGTAAAACTTCTTGCTCCATTTAAACAGGTTGCCAACTCCAAGTAAAACAGAAGAAGACGAAGAAGAAATTACATAGTCATGCCAGAACGCAGCGCATAATAGCAATAGATAAATATTTAAAAAGAAAAAGTAGTCAATGTCACCTGGGTCCTGGAGAAAATTCTGACCCAGATGAAGGCCCGAGCATGTATAGTGGTCAGAAGAGAGCAAAAATGGTATAATGGGGACAAACTGAGCCAATTCCGCTATACCTGGTGTGCAGGGAAAAAATAATCTATATGCTTTTTGTGACGTTTTTGTTTGGTGGTGTGCCGATTTTCCTAATGTGAAATATGTGCTGTGGCACCAAAAGGTTGGGAAACAATGTATTAGAGAATTTTAAAGAGTTCTAAAGGTAGCAGGATCTGTGGTAGAGGTGTAGGACCATTTTCACTGTACTACATTTCTAAAGCTAAGTGCACAGTAATGGCAATTCAAATGTTAAAAATGGCATCTTCTGAAGTCATATTAGTGGCCAAAATGAAGACATAAGCAACTGTCTTTAAAGTATTTTCTTCAAGCTCACCTATATGTAGGTTTACTTGAAAATATCTTGTCTTATTTAAAAGGACATGAAGAGTGACACCACTAATAAATAACACAGCTGCTTATTTATTGTGACTTTGCTCATTGAGCTTGGAGGTAGCATCTGAACTCCCTGCACTAAACACAAGCGTCTCTGGTTTTTAGTTGCAACAAATTTTTCATGAATTATACACAGCCCAGCGGTCTCTTTAATGCAAGACTTTGTAAAACCCAAACTATTTCCATAGCACTGCAGACTACCTTTTATCTCTCTTATTTCATCATCATCAGAAAGAAGTGTTTCATACTGATAGTGCTTGTGTTGTTTCAGACATAAAGAGATAAAGGAAGCGCAAGTATTGACTTAGTAATTTAAGCATATTTCATGTTGTTAAATTAATTAATTCAATAAATATCACCCACTCTGCTCTAAGCCTGTGCTGTGGGACCACACAGTGAGCAGTTTGCTATACACAAAAGAAGCAGACCATAAAAAGATCCATAGTGCTTCTGCTCGCTCCTGTATCATTCTCCTCAGCAAAGCTACACAATGTTATTGTGTAGCTGCAGAAAATTCATAAACTACACATGCATAATTACGCCTGTTTTATTTAAAGGAGCCCCTTGCAGATACACAAAATTCTATTACCCAATTGCATCAAAACACCTACACATAAATCTTTCTCTGCAGCTTTATATTAACCTACAACGCCATGCACATGCAGGAACATATAACTGAACATCTTTGATTACTGAACATGGAGTGTATACACACACAGACACACACACACCTACGCACACACACGCATGCTGATAACTCTCCAACAGTATCATTTCTTTTGCTGACCGACTTGTTTCTTTGTGATACAATGGTGCAGACATCCACAGAGAATAATTATGTGACTCCCAGCACTTCTGCACCTCATAATGGCTAATCTAAAGATCATTAGTAACAGTATACGCTTGACTTGTGTTATTTATTAAGCCATTCTGCTTCCTATTAAAAACGTTGGCTAGAATGTGATTGATGCAATAGGGCCTCCATGCATGCATGTGTCCAAGCAGGCTCACTGTTAACTAATGCATGTGCGATTTCCACCAGTCAAGGATCTTACTCGCGGATGAAATTGCTTTAATGCTGAAGTCACCGGCTAATTACGAATCATCAAAATTGACTTTCAGTTGCAATAAGGTAAAAACAACTTTTCTTTGCCACGGTGGGGGCAGGTTCCTACAGCTGGCTGAACATGCTACCTTTTGGAAACATTAATGGCCCCTAAAAATGTTTAAATTGTGCCCCTTGTGCTACACGTTTCCATCACTAAATTTCTAGTTAACACTTTAAAAATACACCGACCTATTCCGTTCCACCTTTTGACAATCCATTTAAAATATTTCTGAAATATGTGCTAAAGAATTTTTAGTGTTGTGTGTAGTGTATCAAAGTAACTGGCAGGAATAAGAAGCCTTTCAAATATCACACTGTTATTCTCTGCAGTTGTAGCTATGTGACAAACATGACTGTTCCATTACTCATTATAGCACATGCTATGATTATTAAGACTTCATTGTTCTGTGAGAATTATGTGGAGCTGCCAAATGCTGATTTGAATAAAAGAGGTATGTTAAGTAGCATAAAAATAACAGATATTTGTGCTCTCGTTTCCCACTGCCAATTAAGCGTTGAGCATCGCCTAAACAAATGTAATTTATACAGTGTGTTGTTCCAGGGAAATAAACAGTTTTATGTTGTCTAGTGTGCGACTCCAAGTCATGTTGAACTAATTTGAAAATAATGGTATGTGTAGGAAATATATAAGGACAGCAGTGGAATGGCAGTGCTTCCTTAAAGAAAGTTTTATTTACCACTTATTAATTTGCATATGTATCTATATACATTAGTAAGACAGAAGTCGATCAGAAAATTAGAAGATGGAGTGGACTGCAAAATATGCAGTTTGTCTTTTTATTACTGATTAATATAGTTAGTTGTAGTCTAAACCCCTAATGTTAGTGATTGACACTACGTCTTATCAAACCTAACAGTGCTACCTTCAAAAACTTCTGAAAAATTGCATAGGTGAGGAACACAGATATCTTTAAATTGCTTATAAGTGTACACCTTAAAAACAGTATTACCCAAAAATATCAACCGAAGAAGCTCATAAATGATCTTTTCGATGCAGTTTTTCTTCTTCTCCGCCATGTGTTTTTCTGTCTGTAGAATACAACATTTTGCCCGAGGTATTTTAACAATATAATTATAGAGAAAGGGGGCAGCAAGAGAGAGACTACAATAACAACAGCAGTTCTCAAAAAGGTAAATGGCCAACCAAATCACCCTGACATTTCACGCTGATACTCTTTCCCTGATCCATAGAGCTGCCTACTGTATGAAAGCCAATGGAGATGGATGGGTCTGCTTGTCCCTGAACAATATAGGATGCAGTCAACCATACAACTAGTGATAAAAGTCGATGTTATCACCCTCAGGGCTTTTTCCCCTGGGTGAAGCTTTGCAGTGCTGCTGCCTTTTCACATCTAAGACCACCTCAATATGCTTTTGCACCTCATATACTCTGTAAAAAAACAACCCTCTACCCACAAACTTTGTCTTGATGATGATGACATGAGCAAAATGTCAAAGCGTATTTGTCAATTTCTAAATGCCAGGTAAAGCAGCCCGTTGAACCACATGCTGAAAAAACTGACACACATACATCACATTGATTTGGGTTTTTACACCTTTTAAATTATGAACTTAATCCTCAAAACACAGCTCAGATACATTGATGCTGTAAACACAGGATTTTACATGATAGCAATGTTCAGGTAATTTAGTAACTTGAAATGCATTGCTTGCTTATCTAGTAAATAAGACTTCATAAACACTAATGGACAAATGTGTTTATCAGTGAAGTGCAAAAAAGGTAACCATGTCTTGCATGAACATGCATTCACATGAATGTGAAAAATAGAGTTGCACTTTCCCTGAAGCAATATTTGCACTTGTAACATTGTGAGGACTGGCTTATGAATGACGACAAGACAGCAGAGCCAAAGCTCCACATTATATTTTGAATATTTTTTTGCCTTCTATATTTTCTAGAATTTACAAATGTTAACATTTAAGTTTTTGTACATTCTATTTAAGTATTGTTTGCTTCTATATATCAATTCTGCTTTGTAATTCTAGGTAAGTATACCGATTTTATTTACTAGTACCAGCAAACAGTTTTTAAGGAGTAAAGTTGAAACCGTGGAAATGGTTCCTTCGGTGTGACTGTAGTAATGAAAAATGGTGTACATGGCCCATAGGCCCGGTAAAAGAGTCCCTTTGCAAAATTTGATCAAATGGCCTAAGAAGAACATCGAGATTACTTTTTAATTAGGAGGAATAATCACTTGTACTGATTAGCTGTGATTATTCTTTAAAACCACCAGGGGAAAAGATCAGTGAGTGTGTGTTGATGTGTCTAATAATCAATCTGATCACTACACGCCTATTTAACATACCACACTTGGATGGCTTTAAGGTAAGCCCAGTTTCTCTTTTAAATCAATCCTATACTTTGTAAACGAGTGGTCCATTTGGTGCCGTATGTGAGATAAACACTAACGAATAAGGTCGGTGCTGGAGTATTGGCGTTGCACATAAATTACCATATTAAACTCAATGTAATCAGATTTTCAGAGGGATATGTGATTTTTACCCCCGTGGGAAGGTTAAATTCACATTTCTTACTGCAGGAGTAAAAGATAGCAAGGGCATCTGGGAGCAGTAAGCCTGAGGCAGGCAGACTGCAATGTGTTGCTCAAGGACACCTGTGAGTGATGACATGCTTTGAATAGCCATTTTCACATCCTGACTTTATTCTCCTGCAAGAAAGGGTTAGAGGCAGATTAAAAACAAACTATTTATCCCAAGTTGAAGACAGTTTGATTATATTTGATTATGATATTTTGTTGCTCGGTATTTTTTTGTTCCAATTTTAAATATAAACGTATCAACTGAAACTGTCATGGTCCTGAGTCTGATGAATCAGTGTTTTGTGTTTCCCTGTAATATTCTATATTCTGGTTTATTCTGGTTATGTCTTTCGTTAAAATTTGCCATTTGTTAGGTTTGTTCTGTGCCTGCCCTGGTCTCACTTCTCTGTGTTCCCTCTGTCTGTCCATGATGTCATAGTGTCTGTCTGTTAAGTTCAGTGTATAGTCCGAGTCTCTGTGTTTGTTGTGTATTTCCTGTTTTACTTTGAACGTCCCATGTCTTATGTGAATGTGTCTAGTTTTGCTTCCCTAGCCTCGTTAGCCCTGATTTCTCCCAGCTGTGTTTCCCTCCGGTCTCCTATTCGATTACTCCACTGTGTATATACGCCCTGTGTTTTCTCCTGCTTGTTGCTGGTCCGTCTGTGTTGTCTCCCCGCGTTTCCTCTCTGTGTCGTCTCCTTAAGTTTCTCCCTTCGTGTCTGCAGGTCTCAGGTCTGTTTTGCTAGTTTTCCCAGTAGAATAGAATAGAATTCAACTTTATTGTCATTGCACATGTCACAGGTACAGGGCAACGAAATGCAGTTTGCATCCATCCAGAAGTGCTTTAGCCATGATATAGATCTATTACAATATATTAGCAATAAAGGTTATTCTTAGTTTCTGTTCATGCCCTCTCCGCCCCTGTTTGCACCAAACCTCCTAAATAAAGCTCACTCTCCGCCTCTAAGTCAGTGCTTGCATCTTGGGTCCTCAATCACAACCACACACGTCTGCTGCTGCAGCCATGACAGAAACATATTTTCTCAATTTGGATCAGTTTTACCCACGGCAATTAGATTATGATTCAATGACTAGTCATAAACCCTGGCTATAAACGAACAAAAGTTGTTTTTTTTTGGGGGGGGGGGGGGTTCAGTGTATTGATTTTTAGTTAGAGCAGACACAGAACTACTCTGAACTATGTTCATGTTATGTTTGGCAAATTTTAAAATAAACTGCATGATTCTGATGCAATCCCATTTTCATTTCTTTTGCTTAACTGTCTTTAAACAGTAAAACTTTGATTCATTAACAGCCACAGCTATTCATTGCTAATTAGCATAAGCAACACAAGCACAACAATATTTACTATATCATGTTTCCAAAGCTCTTTATCTATCTGCATCGACAGATCCTTTTTAACACAAAATGTTGACTCGGGGGGGGGGGATGGCTACAGAGTCAAACTGTATTTCACCACAAAGCTTGTAACTGTGGCTCACATACCAGTGGTGTCGCTGCTTTCATATAAAGTGATGATGCAATCCTTCGATTTCACTGCACGGCTCTCATGATGTGTCTCCTTCATATAATCGTCCTCGTGTACTCGTGTTTACATTTGCTGCATGTCTGTTCTCTAAAATCTCCTATTGACACCTCTATTAGCAAGCTAGTTGCAGGAGTGGCAGGGTTGTAAAGATGAGAGCCGACTGTGTTTATAAAACAATTGCAATCTATAAATATTGCAATATGTACTTGAATGCATGCATTCATGCATATATACATATGCACATTAGATCTTTGCAATTCACTGTTGTTAGAAAAAAAAATTCACTTTTTGTTATCCTATAAGGAGGCATTACAGCCAATGTCTCTTGTGCACTGACTTCAAAAACCAAGGCCGGGTTTGGCCCCATAGAGTGAAAGCACATCTTTCCATATCTATTGATGTAGCCAATTAAACTGCACAGCACATCACAGTAGGGAGTATGTTTGCTCTCTCGACTCTTTGAGCTGAGCTGTTTTAACCCTTTTACTCCTAATGTATAGTGTATTTAATAGTGAGCAACATATTAAAACACTGAAGTGTGCTCTATTATTACAACCACATATCTGGAAAATGGGATGTTTGGCATTCCTAAACTGTGTGAAATATGAAAGAGCATCCAACTGATAACTAGGTATGAGGTAGCTGACTGTAACACAATACAAGGGAAATGAATACAGCGCATCTCCCATTTCCTATATTAAACTTTGATATTTAAATGTACCAATATGGAATGACATTTTATTCAACAACTGATACATTATATGGTCGGGTATAGTCAGTATTCTGAGTGTTCATTTCCAGTGCTTGTTTTAGCAAATCTTTTTTTCATTACACGGCATGTCTAGCTGCATACCTGACAATGAAACCCAATAGTAAAAAATGCTGTGTAAACAGATAGAGAACAGCTGGAAATACAAGTATGATCAGTAGTATAAATGATTATAGATACAGCCCAGTCTCAAGCACCAGTGAAGCCAAACATTGCCAACATTACCAAGTTAAATTACTGACTGAACCACACTGGGGCTGTGGAAGTTTAGTAGTGTAAAGCACAGGAAATACTGCAGCAGAGGCAAAGAAAAACACTAATTAAAGACTAACAGTAAACCTTTTTTTTTTTTTTTTTATATCTATCTATCTATCTATCTATCTATCTATCTATCTATCTATCTATCTATCTATCTATCTATATCTAAAACACCCAGCACGCCCCTGCGGGCGGTTTATCCTTCAAGCTCGGGTCCTCTACCAGAGACCTGGGAGCTTGAGGGTCCTGCGCAGTATCTTAGCTGTTCCCAGGACTGCGCTCTTCTGGACAGAGATCTCCGATGTTGTTCCCGGGATCTGCTGGAGCCACTCGCCTAGCTTGGGAGTCACCGCACCTAGTGCTCCGATTACCACGGGGACCACCGTTACCTTCACCCTCCACATCCTCTCGAGCTCTTCTCTGAGCCCTTGGTATTTCTCCAGCTTCTCGTGTTCCTTCTTCCTGATATTGCTGTCATTCGAACCGCTACATCGATCACTACGGCCGTCTTCTCCTGTTTGTCTACCACCACTATGTCCGGTTGGTTAGCCACCACCATTTTTTTTTTTGTCCGTCTGCATCTGGAAGTCCCACAGGATCTTAGCTCGGTCATTCTCCATCACCCTTGGGGCATCTCCCATTTTGACCTCGGGACTTCCAGGTTATACTCGGCACAGATGTTCCTGTACACTATGCCGGCCACTTGGTTATGGCGTTCCATGTATGCCTTGCCTGCTAGCATCTTGCACCCCGCTGTTATGTGCTGGATTGTCTCTGGGGCATCTTTACACAGCCTGCACCTGGGGTCTTGCCTGGTGTGATAGACCCCAGCCTCTATGGATCTTGTACTCAGAGCTTGTTCTTGTGCTGCCATGATTAGTGCCTCTGTGCTGTCTTTCAGTCCAGCTTTGTCCAGCCACTGGTAGGATTTCTGGATATCAGCCACCTCCTCTATCTGCCGGTGGTACATACCGTGCAGGGCCTGTCCTTCCATGATGGTTCCTCGCCTTCCTCCTCTTTCTTGGGTTTCTGCTGCCTGAGGTATTCACTGAGCACGCTGTCAGTTGGGTCTCTCTCTCTCTATATATATATATATATATATATATATATATATATATATATATATAAACACACACACACACACACACACGACCAAACTGAAAATCGATAGGCCTTACTGGTACAAACAAAGGATATTGTTTGGCTACTTCCTTACTTTTTGGCACTTTACTGGACATTTTATTTTTAATGTTCAACATCCCCCTGAAGGAAAATGTTACTCTTTACAAGCGGAAGCAAGAGAGCTGCAATATGCTGATTGCAAATACCTGGTATACACCTATCAATTTAGAACGTGTGATTCACTGCCAACTACATGGTAAGAACAAAATTGCCCAAATTGCACATTTCATAAATCTGACAGTTTCTTTGCAAAGAACATTCATATGCATATTTTTGTGAAAACGTCAATACATGATATGACAATAGATTGAATTTGAATCATTCAATGTGAATCCAGTGCATTACACTGCAAGTAGTTCACACAAACCCCTTCAATTTCTCTCATTCTTTTACTTTTGATTCTACGACTTGATGCTATTGTAAAGTACAGCTTTCTTTGGAAAATGGTCATTCACTGTGGCTTCAAGTTCAATTGGCTGCACTGAAGCAAATAAAAACCTTTAGCAACAGTTTGGCACCACCAAGCATTTCAGATGATCAGAGGTGAGCCACCAGTAGTGCATCATCACCAGTACCCTGGTTATTATCATTATTAGGCCCTCTGTCATCAAGATTTTACCGTCATTACAGGCGATCCAACATCTTTAATCAAACTTATGATTGCTGCTGATTAGAGGTGAAGCTAGCCAATCAGCTCCACTCAGAAATCAAGGTAGCCGAGATGCCTTCCTTGACCTCAAACATATTCTCCCTCTTAACGCAAGGAGAGAAAAAAAAAAACATACTGGGAGTAAAAACACTTTTCTACTCATATTTTCCACACAGGGGATGTTTCAGAGAAGTGGTAACAGCAGTCAGCCTCATATATGTCCTTCAAGCCAGAACTGAGGAGAGGAACTTGGATGAGAGTGAGTTAGTGGTAGACAGAATAAGAGAGACTCTGAAAGAGTGGGAGAGGGACAGTGACAACGAAGGCAATTAATGAAAACAATGCCCGAATTCCCTGATGCGCTTGAATTGTCTACTCTCCTGATACGTCCCTGCATTTCTATGCCGTGCATGCGCTCTCCAGCTGCTATCAAGGCTAAATATATATCACTTATCAAGCTAACTGACTTCTCTCTTGAGAGGTAGTGAGAGAGAGCAAGAATAAAAGGGACAAGAAATACTGGCACAGATATGATTGCTTGCCAAGAAAAATGGCATCTATCAACTCTAGCTGAGCTCAGTGTTCATCCGCAGTTGGATTCCAGCCATGCATATACAGAGGAGGAAAGGGAGATGATAGCTGCGCTTGTTGTCATGTGTCCTCCTCCATCCACCATCTGTGATTCTATAAAACATTGTATTTTGCACATTAGTCAGTGCTGATTCTAATGTCGCAATCACTCATAATTGTTGCCGATTCAGTGGAAATTTGTCTTTTCGTTCATGAAGCTCATTTGGTTCTGAAGCTGTTATTTTTATTGGAGCTTTTATTGGAGCATTTGCATATCTCTGACAGATGTGGAATTATATAAACACTAACAGGCTCTTGATTTTAACACTCTCAAAAGTTAAATTAACATTGATGACTCCGTAGTCTAACAGAACTCTTGCTGCGCTGATCAATGCCAGTGGTGAGAGCCTGAGGCATAGCGTGTGTGTGCATAGGTATGTGTGTTACAACAGGCACATGGAGGCAGCATGAGCGTGCAAACACAAACACTTTGCGGCATACGTCTCTTTCTGTGCTGCGCGCCACTCCATTAACTGTAGTTGCAGAGCAGTGACTGGTCTCTGGCTCCTCTCCAGGTGTGAGTGGTCTGACTGCACAGGCATCTCCCTGCTCTACCCATCATAGCTCAGCATGGCACAGCAGGACCTAGCAACACTGCAGGGCCTTAAAGGTAAGTGAGAAATCCAGCTGTAAGTCTGGCTTCAGCCTCTAAATCCTAGGCGCCCATGGTTGACCTTTTGTAGCTGTCTCTTTCTCTCGGTCTTTATATGGGCATATATATGTGCAACATCCAGATACAGACAAACAAACTGGTGTTGGCCAATCAACTGGTTATAGTAGTGGTGATCAACCAGAGGAAAATGGCTGCATTGATACATGTAACTATATAGAGTGATAGCAACATCAGGAAGAAGGAACACGAGCTCAAGAGAAGGGTGAGAGAAGAGCTCGAGAAGATGTTGAGGGTGACGGCAACAGTGGTCCCCGTGATGACTGAGCTCTCAGGGCACTGATCCCAGTAACAAAAAAAAAAAAAAAAAAAAGGGCAAAAAATGAGATTGTCTTTGTATGAATGCATATAAATTTAATTTAGGTCACCTACCAAAGTTCATGTGAAAGCCACAGTAAGATTTCTATAAAGAAGCACAAGTAACGTGCATAGATACCAGGAATTTAGCAAGGACCCCACTTCCACCTGGCTATCAAAGTGGTTGCCAGTTTTTATGGCTTAATCAGGAACTACCATTCTGATCATGAAGAGGGAAAAACAAACACTGGGAGGGAATTGAAGGAATGGAAATTATGCTTGTATTCTCTCCACACCACATTTGATGTCATAAAACAACAGTAACGTTAGGCTGATACGTTGCCTTGCAGAGCTTCTCTTTTTATCCAAACTGGCAGTTCATGTTTTGATTAGCCTGTGTTTTTGTTTGCTGGACACTTCCAAGGCTGCATACCGCCCTTACTAAAAGTAAGGCTGAAATATTACGATTTATTAAGTTTGATAAATCCCAAAGGTGTCAACTCTGTATACAAACTGCACATCTGAAAAGGAGTGGGCATGAATGTGTTCATATCTGTGTGCATGAAATAAAACCCAATTCCTTCAAAATGTTGTAAATTGTAGTAATCTATTCCAATTGTACTTGTATGTATTTAAATAAATACCTTTTCTTTATACCTTATTATATTCCTATTTATTCTTAGGCTGACATTTGGACAAACTCTTAAGGGATGAAGGAATGAATTAAGAGCAGTGGTGTGTCAGGTTTATCTAACTGGGAGATGTAATGGTTTATAAGCCTCATAAAAGGGCATTGTAACAGATTTTTGCCTTGGTCTGGACTGGCTCCCATTCATATATATGTTGAAATAAACAGACTTCTGTAAGTACCGCAAGTGGTGCCACCTTTCTTCCACTGCTATGGTAGGGAGTTGTTGTAGTTGGCGATAGAGTGGGTTTTCCACTAATCAGCAGTAGTATTAATCGGATTGTCTATGAATCCAAAGCTTGAAGGTTCAATCCCTGGCTCTCCTGGTCTGCATGTCAAGGTATCCTTGGGCAAGATGCTGAAACCAACATCGCCCCTGACGCCTTTCTGACTGTGAGTGTGCATGAATGTTAGTGACAGAAAAAAAAGTGCTTGTGTGAATGTTGTGAGTGAATAAGACCTGTAGTAAGACAATGTGTTCAATGCTCAAATATAGTAGAAAAATCACGCGGCAGTTCCCCAAAGAGATCGTAGAGTGGTGCAAGGACCTGTTCCCAGTCTGACGTAGCTTAATTCAGAATTAGTCACAACTTTCTTCCGAGATTATAGGCCGTTTGTTACTCTCTTATCTCCCCAACTTCAATTAGTTTGGTCTGGGGGCTGATTGCCCATCTGGGGGTGTTGGTGTCTGGACCAGGGAGTATAGAGTGTGTATGGCGACAGTGAGTGTGTGTACGGCAGACAGGTGGGGAAAAAGAAATTAAAATTTAAAAATTACACTTATCCCCTATCTCTCCTGTATCAGTTTGATTACCTCTAAACCCTCCACATAAGTCTTATGAAGAGTAATGAAAAAAAAATGGGAGTCAGTGCTTTGGAAGCAGTGCACTGTGATTTAGCTAGGCTGAAGTTACCTTTGGGCGCTGTAGGAACCATACTTCATTCATTCTCCTCGCCTGGAAGAGTCACTATAAACTTCAGAGAGTCTTTAAGGCGCCTTTGGGGGTTAACCTCAGAGTTAGGTGAGAGTATGTTATGGACCAAATCCAATAGAGATCAATACAGCTTAGCGATAGAGCTGAAGCAAGCAGTGAGCTATTCTTTTTTTTTTCTCATCTGCAGCCAGGCCGCCACAATCAACACTAACCCAAGCAAGGGGTTTTTAAAAGTGCACTTAAGCTAATGGAGTCATGTCATGGATTCAAATGTGCTGACCCTCTGTGTTTTTTAATTACATAATTTAACTCTAAATTAAAAGAGTCATTAACAGATTTTTTTTAACCAAGTGTTGATAGCCTTAATTGTTCTTGAGGGAGATTTCGAGTGTACGTTCACCTTTGAACAACAGCAAGTGGAGGCCTTTAACTGTATAGTATGAGAGTTTAACAGTGGAAACCCAGATCTTTATATAAATAGATTAGTTTAATGGATTTCAGAAGAAGGCAAACCGCATTGATTTCTAAACATCAGTGTAAAACCTTTGGAATAACTTGGAACCTGCATCAGTGTATGTACTCATTAATGCTCTCTTCTTCTGTTGCAATAGCATTTTTACAATTGTCTGTGAAACTGGACATTTTCAGCTGTCAGAATATTTACATATTGAAGTTTGGTATTGTAATTTCTGATGTATCCGCCACAGTGGCGGTCCTAGCCTGTTTGGCGCCCCGGGCGAACACGCCCTCTGGCGCCCCCCCCCCACACACACACACGCACACGCACATAAAACATATTAAGGATTATACATTAACATAAAACTGTTGTCGGAACCATACTGAATTTCGCCAGAGAAACACACACACACACATATGAAGAGAGAGAGAGTATGCATTGTATGCAAACGGCTACCAAACAGCTATCATAATTTGTCATACAGTCAGAAAGGACAAATCAACAATTGACACTGACTAATTAATATTAAAATCTGTAACATAATGTATTGTTTGGAATTTAGTCTGTTACTGTTACTATTTTTACCATTTCTTCTTGGAGCATCTGTAACCCACATTATTTCCTTAGGGATTAATAAAGTATTCTGATTCTGATTGTTTCAGGATGACCTGCCATTATCCAATGACACATCTGCTTACCTGTATCTTTTGCTCATTTCTCCTTCTCTTCTTTTCTATTTTTCTAAACTGAGCACCTGATGGCTTTGAACTTTTCTTGTCCATCTTCCATTGGTTTTAATTTTCCACTCCAGTACAAATCCCCCAACTCGAGGATCGCCACGACATAACCTAATAGACCTACACCTTAGTTCACCGATTCACTTTGTCTAAGGTGTATTTCTGGGATTTCACACAACCCAGGATTCAAATCATGAATACATAATGGGCTTGGATTTACAACATTATGAATGAAATGTGCTCTATTTGGAAGCAGCCGGCCCCTCCCTTTCGACAGATTGTGTGTGAGACTTTAAATCATCAAACTGTAAATTATAAATTGTTATTGATCCCTTTACCCCTAGTCCTAAAGTGTATATTTATTTTCTTACTCTTCTTATATTTATTGTTTGTTTACTTGCACTGCTGTAACTGGAGCCTCGTCGTCTCGTCTCTATATATTGGACTGTATGTAGCGGAGATGACAATAAAGTTTACTTTGACTTCAGCAGAGAGCAGGCGCACCGAGGGCTCTCGCGCTCACTTTTCACGTATAGAATTTCGAAAAAACATCGTTGCAAATTATAAGTCTGTATCATAATGTCCGGTGTTTTCGTGTTTGTTGTTTTGTTTTCATTTTGGTTTTTTTTGTGAGTTGGTTATTAGAAGCTGCTCCAGCCAGCCAGAGAATCCCCCGCCGCCCCGCCCTCTCCCTGTGCCGCAAGCAGCAGGCGCACCTCGCAAACGGAGGGCACCCTTACTCCCAGCAAATAGGCGATAGAAAACCGATCGGTGCCTACGACTTTCCCAATATGCGCTGGCTGATGTCAGGGCGGCATGAGTACGAGAAATTTTTTTTTTTTTTTTTTTTTTTTTTTGCCGATGCCCGTGATGCCGCCCCCCACCACGATGCCGCCCCGGGCAACCGCCCGTGTCGCCCGTATCAAAAACCGCTACTGATCCGCCAGACAGATCACATAACATCACGCATCAGCAAGTCACTGGAACTCCCTTAACTTGTGCTAGAAGGAGAACCAAGAGAAGGTCAGCTGTTTGAAGGTACTCGAACAATAAGTTGAATTTGTTTGCTGTAGTTTGCGACTTCTGTGATTTAAGTAGCTGTTAGAAAAGTCCACTTGATATCGTTTTCTCTGGCAGCCTTATAATCTTTTATTTATTTATTTATTTATTTGTCAGGGTTAGATATGCTGTTCTTTATTCAAAACTTGATAATTATTTAATTTCAAGATCCACTTTGAGAAAACCTCATACTTAAAAAGTGTTGCAAAGAGAAAGAAAGAAATGTATTCAAATGTGTTTCTAGATTATTTTTGAAAGGAATACCAATGAATTGCCACGACTGAGATGGCAGACATGCAATTCCATACTAGCGACCACAGGTTACTGTTTGTATAGTGAGGCCAAAAAGCCTCATGAATACCAAGTATGACGACAGCACAGATCTGAATGTAGACATATCCAGTAATCCTTGATAAGAATGGCTTTCCTAGAATAAAAAAGGTTTTCTTTTTACTAAATGCAAATAATAGAAGATGACAAATGTTATTCCATAATCTTCCAGGGCTTAGTACACTACTATCTTATTTCTCTAGGCAAATATTTGAAGTATTTATAACTTTATTGAAAGATAATGTTACTTTTCTGCAATCCTTTTTGTGAAACACGCAGTGGGGCACAACTCCATAATTCTCTGTTCTCCGAAATAACACTGAGATACGCTATTAATGATACATGAATGTAATTACATTTCTCAGAGCATTTTGCCTAATATGCCAAATGAATGGGGAAGGAGAATGATGAGAACACAGCAGGCATTAATTAGTCTCATCCATGAGCAAAAGAGCTTCTATTTTGCAGAGCGGCGATGTTATTGCTTCAAGTTGACACAAGTTCAGATTGATGCAAATGAATTACTTCAAATGCATTTTGGCTGTCTGATTTAATAGGACAAAATTTAATGTGTTTTCCCAGTGCAGGAAAAAGGAGGGATTATTAAGTAATTTGACTCTCTCACACGTTGGATGGAATATAGCCTGTAGAAACTAGTACTTCTTTTGAACTGAAGGGTTTTTGTGAGTCTGTGGTGACAGAAAGCCATCATCAATGAATGTCAAAAAACAAAACAGTCCTGTTAAGTTGTGGAGATTGTTCTACAAACGCTGGACAATAACCAGAAAGGCACACTTGCTCTGAAAGGAAGGTGTAAGTAGTCTATCAATGTACAATCAATGCATTTGTGCCCCGACTCCCAACATAGGATCCTGAAACTGCTGACTGCTTTCATGATCTGCATCTCATCACCAGCCCTGATAAGATCTACGTGAGGTCTACATGAGTTGTAAAAATATATCAAAATTTCAAATAATTAGGCCCAAGTTACACAGGCTTGGAGATTTTTCAGCATCCGTCTGGCAACAACTGATCATGAGGGACAATTGCAGTGGACCAGTGGTTGGTTGAACTTGCTGGGAGTCGCTAAAAATGGTCACAAAAAAGGTATAGACTGCACTAAAACTCTCTTTGTGATTGCTTTGGTTGGTGTTACCAGTTTGTGTGGATGATGTAAATCAGGGGTGGGGGAACTCCAGGCCTCAATGGCCGGTGTCCTGGAGGTTTTAGATACATCCTTGATCGAACACAGCTGATTTAAATGGCTAAATTACCTCCTTACCTTGTCTTGAGAAACAGGACCTTTTGCTTTCAAAGTAAAGTTGTGCCTTTTGAAATGTGTTGGTTGCAGCCGTAAGGCACAATGTTTACTTTCAAAGGCAAATGTTGTCCATTTTTAGTTTGGGTCACATGTTTTCAACCTTCACTATAGCTCGGAGAGTAAGTTGGGGTTTTTAGAGAAGTCAGCAGTTATATGCAAACTATGGGCTACCATGGCCATCTGCTGCGACCAAAGCACATTGACAAATTACTTAGATTCTAGGGTAGAAATAATTCCACAGTTTTTTGCCTTTTTACATTTAACATCTTTTATAAATTGTTGTATTTGATGTGCTTTTCACTTAGCTGCCACACTGAGTGAAAGGCTGCCAATAAAATCTTCATTTCCCGAAGAAAGAAGCCATAGTGCACATGGATCAGAAATTAGAGCAATGATCTACGGCTTAAGTGAGTGTGGTTACCTCCTTTTTAACTGCAGCAGGAGAGATTATATTTGTTTCTACTTTGGCTACTAGTGATGACTGCAAATGCCTGTTAAAGACAAATAAAAAAGAAAAACAGTAGTCTATAAAACCAAGTAAGAGACACACTGCAGTTCTCCAGCATGGCTTTCCATTCATCAGTAATGTCTGTTGACATCATTTTCCAAACAGCTGGGCAAAGGACACACACACACGCACACGCATGCACGCATGCACGCGCACGCACACACTCATGTACACATGCAGACAATAAAAAGAAAGCAAAATTTCCAGGATACTTAAACCTTTTACAAAGAGCAATAAGACAGCAACCCAAAGTCTACTCAGTCAGGAGTTTAAATATTTAATATTTGCTAAAAGTTATTTATTTACATGAGGCTAAATATCGTAGCTTTATACAGGTTAACATTTCTAAAAACAGGCTAAATAATGAAACAAAACATAAGTCAAAGTCTGAGACTAAAAGAAGGTAAACAGTTTAAGACAAAGTGATTTATGAGTGTGAGAAAGTCTTCATCTATCCAGCAAAGTTCAGGCATACAGGACATCTTATAGTCTTTTGCTTTTATCTATTAAGAGCTGTAGCAAACTCCTGGTATGTCTTTTTTCTACTGTTGTTCAAATTTTGATAATAAAAGTTAAAAAAAAAAAAAAAAGCTGTTTCAAGCACCTAAAGGCAGAGAAATGGCACGAGTGCTTTGAATATCTGTTATACTCACATTTAAAGCATGGGTTTGTAATCTCAGCGTTTCATATCAGCGTCTTTTAATGATCCCTGCAAACAGTCAGTTACAGTACTTTTTTGAGATGAACCTTTGTAAGCTTGAAAATGACTGAGGGAGAACGAACAACTGCATCAAATGTGGCAGACTTTGAGTGGGGGGTATTCGACAGTAGATTTTAGGTAACAATTTTTAATGTTTCATGTTGTTTTCATCGTCATTATAGTTTTAGTTTTATATTTTATTTGTGGCAGTGCATTTTCCATATATATATATATATATAAAAAAAGGTTACTAGGGATGCATGACTACCAACACCAGTATCTGCCATACGCCTGCCTCCTACACTTTGAGCTGATAGGTGAAGAACAAGCAATGTCTGCAGTATACTTCTGTTGATAAAGAATTAATAATAAAAACTATGGTCTGCTAAACTTTTAAAAGAAGTTCACTAATGTTGGCCACAAGAAACATAATGGATCAAGTTTGCAGCCAACATGAAGAAACAAGAGTAAATGTCCAGAGACAAAACATGGGTGTAAAATTACAGAAGCAGGGAAGCTTTTGTCTGCATCTCCTCAACATACCAGAGCCACACCACCAAAACTAATGAAACCTCATCCACCTAAGCTGCATAACATCATCAAGACCAGGAGCAACAAATATTGTTATACTGTTATTTTGTCACCGTCAGCAAGTGAACAGCATTTGATAAAAATGAGATGACATTTTCAGGGTTTTCTGGGAATGTATTTTCATCACTAATCAGTATTATTGACAGGTACCCAAATTTAAAAATTTGTACTTTTGATCGACATAAAGTGTCATCAGCGCTTTTTCAAAGATCACTTCAATTTCTCAATGTGGGCATTCGCAGTTATCAAATACCACAAAATAAAAAGTGAAATAACAAGGCAGACACATGCTGATTACATAAAGGAGTTCATGCTAAACTACGCGTAAAGCTGAGCTGTTACTGTTGATGTTAGAAAAAAAAAATGAGGTAGTCATTTTGAATTAAATACCTTCAGACTCATCTGGTTGCAATGTATGTACACACTGAGGATACCTCAATATACTCAATGGTCACTTTATTAAATACAGCTGTTCATCACTTGTTAATGCAAATCATCCAGTCAGATAACAGGAACCTAATGTTTAGGCATGTAGACATGGTAAGATGAAATGTTAAAGGTCAAACTGAGCATCTGAAAAAGACAAAAAAAGTCAAGAAAGGAGGAGGAAAGGTAATTTAAGTGACTCTGAATGTGGCACTGTGGGGCTGCTACCGGGATTTTCCATTTCTGCGGTTTGTAAAGAATGGGGTGGAAAAAAAATCCAGTGAGCAGCAGTTCTCTGAAAATGCCTTGTTGATGCCAGAGGTCAGTCAAGAATGGCCAAACTGCTTCCAGCTTATAGGAAGGCGACAGTAATTCAAATAAGCACTCATTAAAAGTCAAGGTCTGCAGAAGTACATCTCTGAACACATAACACATTAAAACAAGTAGTAGATGGGTTACAATAGCAGCATCACAGTTTTCCACTCCTGTCAGCAAAGAACAGGAAACTGAGGATACAATTCACAAGGATTCACCAAAATTGGCCAATAGAGGATTGGAAAAACCTGATTTTGGGTAAACAACATGAAAGCATGGATCTCTCTGACCTTGTAGCACTGTTTCACGATAGTGATTGTGGTGTAATGATGTAAGGGATATTTTCTTGGGACACTTTGGGCCTTTTAGTACCGAGTAAGTATAATTTAAAAGCCTCAGCCTATCTGAGTATTGGTGCTGTCCATGGCCATCCTTTTATAACCAAAGTGTAACAATCCTCTGATGGCTGCAGGATAATTTATCATGTCACAAACCTCAAATCATATCAAACAACATCAAATAATTGCCTTGAACATGACTCAAATGGCCTCCATAGTCACCAAATCTCAGTCCAATAGAGCGCCTTTGGAGGGTGATGGAATGGGAGACTCACGTCACACATATGCAGTGAGGAAATCTGCAGCAACTTTGTGACACTATCATGTCAATATGGACCAGAATCAGTGAGATAGGTTTTCGGCACCTCATTAAATCAGTGTTACAAATAATGAAGGCAGTTCTGAAGGTCCAACCCGATATGAGCAAAGTGTAGCTAATAAAGTGTTTGGTGAGTGCATGTCCAGCCAATAAAATCTAATTAATGAAAGTAGCCAGTGTTTTTCTGTTGTGCCACATAATTTCTGTCCTGTTTGCTACAGAGTTGAAAGCTAAAACAGTTATTTTTAATTTTGTTTCATAAAAAAAAGACCTCTTTGTTTCCAGTGGCACAAAATGAAACCAGCACAATCAACAAAAGAAATATCAGCAACAGCTATCAGACAAACTGGAAGTGATATCAGCACAGATCTTCACAATCAGTCCCTAAAATTTATTTTAAAAACCCTGACAGTTCAAAAGATGGAGAGAGAAAGGTAGATCTTAGGGAAAGAGCTGAAAATTAAAAAAAAAAAAGAGGCCACAATAGCAAAGCGAGAGGTTGATTTTCTACATTTGCTGACTCTACCATGAATGCATATCTTATCATTGAAGGCAATTGAAAATGATGATAAACTGTGATTAAGGTCACAGTTCTGCAAAACCTACTCTGAATAATAAAAGTTTATATAATCAGGATTTTACAGTACTGCACCCAGGATTTTCTTTCGTGGGTGAAACCTTGTACGAGTTTGATTTCCACAGCCGTCATTACACTGTCCATTTCTTATAGGCGCAAATTACACTATGCCTCTGTACCCATGCCAGGTTTCATTACATTAACAATGCAACACACAAGAGCTGTACTACACAATCATCAAGGAACATCGTTAATAATGTTCTGCTAGAATCTGATAAATCGGAGGTACTCTCAATAATAAGTGCCAGAAGGAAATCCCCATTTTGATTACCATTAATTTGAATACCATAAATGAATGCAAAAGTCAATAATTCAATTATTCAAACATCATTATGTGAATGAAAAATGTTTTGTCCATTAATAATCTACATGAATAAAATGATGATAGAAAACAGCGGCTGAAATATCTGACTCTAGATATATCTTCAGACACTTGGAAAATGTAAGTGTGCGATATGCACTAGTTTACGGTGTAACTTTAAAGAAATTTCCTGGACACAGTTTGAACATTTACTGAATTAAAAAAAAATCTTTATTTTAAACAAAACCTTTCAAGCCTAGAAAAGATTTTTAATGAGCCACTGCTCCTTTAAAAAAGAAAAAAAGTCAACATAAACTGCGGGTAGATGGCTTGAAGGTGTGAGTCTGTCATTAATTCCTCTTTAATTAGCGTAAGAAGAAAGCATAGTTAGTTGATTGCTCTGATCCCTGCCCTCTTTCAACCATCTGAGAAATTTATCATTGCTTCCCCCTCAGAATGACAGCTGAATTATCACTTAGCTCACTGAGAGACAGCTCATTCCAACACGTCAAAACAACCATGTTAGCCGCAGCCGGCTCGATCTGATTTCACAGTATACTTGGTGCTCCTACTTAGTATGGCAAGTAGCAATTTCATTACGAAGCTCTCACTCTGTCTCTATCTCTTTCTTCTCGCTGATGTCCTTAACCAATGACACCCTAATTCATTCGCTGCCCTATTTCCATGGGCCCGGGGTTTCGTCACTGATGCATTTAGGGTGAAGAGCCTCTTCTCCAGGGCCGAGCCATCGCTCACAGACCTTGGAGTCTGCCCCAGTATTACGCATGCTATTTGCACAAATTGCTCCATTTGTGTTTGAATATGAAATGCCTTTCCTGAATATGAGTGGAGACCATACCTATTCCCTGAGAGAACATCTGAGATGTGAGAGATATTTTATTCTTAAGTGAGATTGCTTCTTTCTCTCCCTCTTGTCGATAGCTGTAAAGAAAATTTTAATAATTTTACAGGTCAGATTGTATTAAAAAAAAAAAAAAAAAAAAAATCTAGTTGATGGTGGCAGATTGGTATTTCTCAGTTGAATTCCCTTGTTCTTACTCATGTTACAAAAAAAGAAAAAAGCATCCCTAAATGCCACGCATGAGCAACGGAGCACTAATATGTGACTGGCTACTGGAATAAAAATCCTAAACTCCTTTTGAAAACAAAACAGATGAACCAGTCCTCTTTATATTTTTTTTGTCTTGAATAGAAATGGCTCTTGTCTATAATCTTGAGAAATCAGATGAAAACGATCATTAATTTTAACTGTTCATATTTTTTTTATATTGTTTCCTTATTCCAAATTAAACAAAAACATTATGTGAATTGCTAAAATATGGGACAGGGTCATATTTCATGTTTACAGATTAGAAGACAAATGTACTGATTATGTGATCTTAGCTTGTTATCAATTTCCAATTATGAATGAGTTAAGTGGAACTCAGTGCCTTTTATAGGTGCCAGGTCATGCACTTACTATAACTACAGTTACAGTCATTATATGCGATTTTGGTTATAGTAACAATATAATGTGTATTTACAGTAGATCGGAAATAGCATAGCATCAGTAACCAGAGGTGCACACACACACACACAAAGAAATATAGTATATACATACAAAAATAAAATGCCTCAATGCTCAATCCCAGGATACAAGCACTAATGAGATTATTCTTACTAATGAACACTTTGCGCATTTGTGTACCACTAGTCAGTCAATAATATTAGCTGGATCATCAATGTGACAATATTAATCTCAAGCGACATCCATATAACCAGGTGTGCACATAAATGGTCCGCAGGTGCGCATTCGCTGTCAAAATAAAAGACGCGTACCAGATAAGAAGTTGCAACGTGCGTTTGCGTACGTAAGATTTTCTGGAGGACAGACATTTGTTTAGAACTCTTAAAGATGTCGAAGAAGCTCCTTTAAGCAATTACTTTGGTGTTCCTCCACCTCCAAAGAAATGTCAGAAGGAGCGCGTATTCTCGGAAGAAGGTTGCAGGAGGGAGGTGAGCTGGCTTCAAACAAATGATGAACGCACAGAGATGTGGTGCAGAATATGCCATGAAAATCCCGCTCTAGCGGACAAAAACAGTGCCTTTTATATGTACGCAAACGCGCGTTGCAACTTCTTATCTGGTGCGTGTCTTTTATTTTGACAGCGCATGCGCACCCTGCATATAACTCTGATAATGACACACAGCAGCTTCTACTATGCAATAGATCAGCTTTTTTTCCCTAGAAAATAAATTCTTCATGTGCTGCAGCTGAGCATAGTTTCAAAAACATGTCTGCCGTTAAAACATGGAAACAGCACACAGACCAGGAAGATCATCCCTCAAAATGAAGTCCATAATTATAAGTAAACTCCTGGAAAAAACAAAAAACAGCTGCAGAGTTCCCTCCTAAGTTCAGCAAGGACTAAAATATACAAATGAGTTCACAAACCATTTGAAATAGGAACAACTCGTATGGGTAGGGAGGGGGAATGATACAGCAGAAAACATTTACAAGCTCAAAGAGGCAGATGCGATTAAATTTGCAAAAGAACATGCACAGGAGAAGAGCTTTTTTTCAGATGAGGCCAAAATAAACCTACATGACTCTGATGATAGAAAGTTTGTGAAAGTCAAAGAAAAAAAGAAAAGGGAAAGAATTTCAACCAGACAGCAGGAAGACCTACACTAGATGGGAATGTTAGGAGTTTTTCTTACAGTAATGATGGTAAACTTATTTGTTAATGTCAAGTGGACATAGGAAATTAAAGTAATCAACGAAAAAAAAATAATTACCAGATGCCCACTGAAAGAATATTTTTATCATAGAAAATCAAAGTGTCGTCCCAGAGCTCTGACCTAAATCCCAAAGTGCACATATGGGATGCCATGGAGGGGAAAAAAATGTCAGACTGTTCTGTGGATGAATTAAAAGCTTTGCTGGCTCAAACATGGAGGGAACCTTCACCACAGCTATTACAGTAACTGATTGATTTCACGCCCAGACATTTCCCAGTTCAGCAAGCTAAATAATAAACATGTAAATGTGATATTTAGTGAAGCCACTGCTGGGTGTCCAAACAGTCTGTCTTCATGTGTTGTTTTTAAAAACTAACAAACTTGTTTTTGTGGAATATACGGTTTCCAAGTTTGATTTTGTTTGTCTTTCCTCAGAATATAAGCCCCTTTTTTCCTTTTATTAAAGCTATTAAATTCCTATATTTTTGAGTATGTTTTGAGTTTACTTGTGGAGCCGCAGTAGACACGCTTATTTTTCCAGGGTGTTGTTATAGCACTGAAACTTGTAGGGGAAAATACATAATATGCAAAAGATGGGGCTCCACAATCTATCAAAAAGTGCACTGCGACACAAAACATAAAAGAAATTCAGCCAGATTAACAATCACTCATGGTATTGCAAGGTATTACAGCAAGCCCCTGTCACAATGGTGGCAGAAAAAATAGATAAGAGTACAGCATCTGCAGCTATAGGATTATGGATACAGAGGATAGCAAGGGAAGCAAAACCTAAATGTGTTAATTACACGCAATACCTGGACTGCACTCCCCAACCAACCGCGACCCAAAGAAGCTGGCTGTCTTTCACAGCAGCCACAGGGAAAATCTGCAGGAAATTATTGTAATGGCAGAAAATGTAAATTTATATTACTTTAATGGGGCATGTGAGATGGAGGAAGAAGCAGCTGTACACTGACTGTTATTAATGTCCAGCCTTCAAAACATGACTGTGAATGATAAATCTGAACTTTGGTATAAAAGTTGAAATGAGGATTCCCTGGAAGACTAATGATTCGAGTCTACCCACCTGATAGGGCGAGAGTTGTAATTATGAAGGAAACTTTGATAGTATCTCACGTAATTAATCAATGCTAACAATATACCAAAAAATGACCTCTCTTTGCCCTATCTGCCATTCTATCAGAACCCATGACCTTATTGCATTACATATGCATGATTCTAGTCCCCCTTTGACTCCACCTCAACCTTCAGGTCTTATAAATAGAAAAAAAGAAACCGATTGTTAGGTTTACCATTATTGCAGCTGTTGTACTGCTGTCTCTTGATAACTGGCTTGCTAAACCGTTTTACATTTAAATTTTTTGAATAATAAATTATTCACTGACTTAATTTCAAAGTAAGGAGCAAATATTCCTGAGAACAAGCAACCCACCTGCCTAGCCATGGGTGCCATTCCCCTCGCTGACTTGTTTTTTAAAATCACATCCATGACAGGATTCGTATTAATCTTCATGCATTTCCAAAGGCTCCTGGGATCACAACAAGTTTTAAAAATAGATTCCTGTATATATACAGTCACTATGACAATGATCAGACGATTTGGTGAGTCTATGAGGTTATTTCTGGAGACTTTTCTCACTGGGACATGGCTATATAGTAGTTTGTTGAGATCACAATGTCTGTCACAGCAGCTGCAGCGCTTTTATGTGCTTTCTTGTCGCTAACAAAAAAGGAGTGGATATGGACAAAGAGCTTGAGAGAAATCTCAAATTGCATATTGAATTCTAAAAGCACACCCTCAAAGGCAGAATCCTGGCAGAGCCCACTCGCTCACGCTGCCAAAACCTGGACAATGGTAATTGCTTGTCATATCTAGAAAATTATGTAGGAAATACAAATGCCTTATTAAAACGTTTTTTAAATTCTATTCAAGCCAATTTGATTCATTTTCATCTCATTCTACCCTGGCAAAGTGCACTGATGTGATTGCCACCTTTATTCCTTATAGACTCAGTATTTTAATGTTGTCTCATTTATTTCATCTGTGCCCCGAGCTTTCCAACCTTTGCCTGAAATTTGTTTTTCTGTAATATGAAGAGCTTTCTTCCAAAGTGACAAATCATCTTTTAACAACAATGAAACCAAAGGTAGGAGACTTCTGAAAACTGAGTGTGAAAATACATCTCACAGATGGGATTCAAGCTTGCAAATGAGGCATAAAGGGTGCTATGATACTGTACGACAATAAGTTATTAGATAATCTGCCAAGCCCGGGTTTTTCAGGTACATTTAGCTTTTTTTGCTGCTCTTGTAGTCTCTGTACAACATATGCCTATATCTTAGTATGTGTTAAAGCAGTCTTGTAGAGACAAATATTCTGCCAGGAGGGTAGTAACACTCCATCCAGTGTTGGAGTGGCATTTCTGTCCTTTAGCGTAGGCTTGAAAGGTGGCCAGGAAATGTCGGCATTTCACGCTGTCATTTTCTCTGAGCTTGAAGATTCATTCTAGACCCTGAAATAGCAGTTTGACATAGTCACAAGATCCACTTAGCAGTTTGAAAGTTTTCAGTCACATCTTGTGGCCTTCCTCATCAGATGAGGTTGTCCTCTGCTGGCACACTTGAGAGCAGTTAACTGCATAAGCATGAGCAGAAGATGAACACAGTGAAGTGAATCATACCACATGCCTTATGCCAGTTTTCCAGACAGTCAGTGAGTTTGAAGGTATATTAATCGAGACAGCAGAGGGAAAAAAAAAAAAATCCTCCAAATGTCTTTAGATATGTTGTTCGTATAAGGATATATAAGAGTTTTCAAATAATGATCTCTCAGATGTGAAATAGTGGCGACAACGATCGGTGCAACAACAGGCCAGAATTGCGTGGAGACATTTTATAGACAACCCAAAATTTCACCAGCGCTTCGAAAATATGTACTGCTGTGTCTTTCTTATACTATGTTGTAGTAACAACGCTATAATGCATATCAGATGCTCATCATCATTAGAAAACTATCGTATCCCAGTGGTATTGGTACCTGGCACCTAGTTTTGGTTTTTGTGGCACCCTCCCCAACTCCATCCCCTTTCACCATAGAAAGTGTCTTTATGCAAGCAAGTTGCAAAACCAAATACTTATAAAAGAAAACCTGTTGAAATCTGCGAGTTCACAGAGAGCAGAAGGTTTTCGAGGTGGTGTTGGCCTTCCCCTGAGCCTGTTGATTGAACAAATGATACTTTCTCCCAAGTAGCAACTGTCCTCGTGACTCATTGACTGCACATTTTACTGTCAACAACATGGCCACCACAATGACATGCAGTCTTTGCTGGAGCTATCATAGCACTCATTTATCATCCTGACTCATATTCACCAATCTGACAGTAATGCAGCAGAGGGGTAATGAACTCAGTGTGACTTTTTCCACTGAGGGATTCGTGCAAACTCTGTTGTGTCAGAAACAACCACACACAAAATGAGTAAATACCCTCTTTGTCACTAGATGTAAGTCCAACTTGAACAACTTTGTATCTTTTGAAATGCCAAGGTTACTGGCAGTAATAACATTGTCCAGCAGTAATCATAGTATTGTTTTGAAAAGATTTCCTCAAATTCTTTATGACACCTAAGTAGAGATTTGATTCTACAGTTTTGGTGCAGTGAGAATTGGACTCATGCTAGAAAATAATGACATTAAATCTAATTATACTTCTTTGATTTTCGATTGCAGATGGTTCAAAACCCAGAAGCAAGACGTCTAACAAAGAAGAAAAAGCAACACATCACTCCTGTTTTAGATCAAGCGCACAGTCCACCTGTGCAATACAGAACTGAGTTAAAAAATGTATTATTTGTTTTCAAAGCCCTCTGTGAATAAACTCCAAAATGTAACTCAATTTTTTGCCTCCAGGTCACTGAGTTAATCCTCCAAACAACGTCTCTCAATGCCAACTTCTCACCTAAAAACGAAAGGTGACTGGGCCTTTGCTGTTACCCTGTTCCTGTTAGGCTCTGGAATAGTCTGCCATGCCACATAAAAACCTGCCCAACAACTGACAATTTTAAATCAATTTTAAAGACCTGCATATTTTTCATCGACTTTCAGTGAAGCCTGTGATGCCTCGTGGTTTTGTCAAGGACAGATTTTCTTACGGCTCTTTTATTTTGAGTGTTGGTTCTATTGCTACATTTTATTTATGTACTTACTTTATTTGATTCTCTTTGTAATTTTATCCCAGGGTTTCACACCATTTTATTCATTTATCACATTTTTTAATCATTATTGTAATTTTTGCTTTGCTGAAATAAATATGGTAGAGACTACCATATTTATTTCAGTTCTTATGGAGATAAGAACTGAAATAAATACGGTAGATCTGAGATCTGAGATCTGGAATGCAATGTTCCTGCTACTTTTGGTTGTTGCTTTAAATTTGCTATATAAATAAGACTGACTTGACTAATTATCCTTAAAATTACAAAGTAATTGAACCAGTCTGAAACAACTACATAAGGTAGATTCTAACAAATCAATAGTATCTCTCACAAATGAATAATCTCTAATTGACACACAGTGTACATCTGGGAATGATGTTGGGATATGAAACTATTTAAGCATTAATGTGTTTACTCAGTCAGAGAAATGTGACCTGACAGAGCCTTATTAATATTTCTACTTCCCTAGGGGTATGCAAATACACCTTGTCCTCACCAAAGTCTTTCTGAAGAGCTTGCTCATTGAGATCCAAGTAAGTTAAGAGAATATACGCAGATGTGTGTATAGTTTTTACATTAAAAATATTCAAAAAACAATATTATAACACAAATGTGTGTGTGCATACTTTGGAGGTAAGGAAGACAGAAGGAGAAAGACAGGAAAAGAGAGCTACTCACAGAGGCATATAATCTGAATTCAAAAGCAATCATTTTTGTTCTCAGCTCATAAAGCCGTCCGTGGTTGATGTGTAAGGCAGTAAAAATCAGACGGATGAAGGTAAAGAATAGATGTGAAGGTTTTGCAGTGATGCTTACAATCACACAGCACCTTCAAGTATCATCCAGGAGTAGACCTCCACTGAGTAAAATGTAGAGCACAAACAGTATGAGAAAGACAGTATTAGCTTACCCATAATACTAAATTGTGGACCCAGTAAGGATAACTCTTAACCAGAAAAAATAAACTGTTTGTTTAACAGATATTTTTGACAAGTGAAATGTGTTGTCCACAAACAATGAGTAACTGATCAACTGATAATTAATGCATAGGATAAAACAAGCAACTGGAGAAAAAAGTAAGTATGCCAGGACACTTTAGTGTTACACAAAAACTGAATGAGTCAAAACAAAATTTCTGCTGAAATAATAAATAAATACTTGTTTATTCTAATGTTAGAGCAAGCGAAAAGTTATCAAGCTGCATGTGTATTTTACTAAATAGGAAAACATTACAATGATACAACTCCAGCTCATTTAAGATTAAAGGAAGTCAGAGAAAAGCCCCTAAACAAATCCATACCTATGCCTGCCAATCCTCCTGGTACATCATTTTCCACATAACCTATGACAGTTTTTAGGCTCTTTCTGCAATCTGACTTGTGTGTGTGTGGGCATGTGAGTGTGCGTGTGTGTGTATCCAAGCAGGCTGCATGCCCTAGTCATAGTAAGTGTTATTCAGAGTGCCACTGTCAGTCCGTCTTAGTCTCTAGAGAGGCTGTGTGCCCTCCTTAAGCCCTTCAGCAGTATCTGCAGGCAAGCTCAACATGGCACTACAGTCCACCTTTTGTCTTTGGCTTTAAATCTTTTTGGTAAAAATTATCACAGTGTGAAACTTTGGTCAGCTGCGAATCGGAAAGTAAATTCCTACTCCGATCAAATGTTAATTCATGACCATTCAAAAATTGTGAGATTTATGATGCAACTCATAACGTTACTTGAAGATATTCTAAATTTGTATCGAAGTCTATAAAGGTGGGTGTGATTTTAGCAAAGCCTGTTTCGTTTGATTGATTTGATTAAGTCTTCAATGACAAAGTGAACTCTCCGCACGGGAATCTTTATTGCTTCTACAGCTTAATGAAATCATATTTCACAGAGATTTACGATGTAACTCAGTGAACTTACAACATTAAATTATTCTTTTTGCATATCCTCATTAGGTAGGATGGCTCTGCGAGTGTAGTCTACTTAAGGACACCATTTCAATGCATCTTAAATGATTTCTTGTGTCAAACAACTTGTGGCAGGGCAATATTTTTTCTTGGGGTTAATTCATAGAAATGACATTAAAGAAGTAAATACTTTCTTAATGTCCAACAAGGCCTGAAAAATATAAAAACATTTTGGGTGTGACACAACATTTTTAAAAACTTTTAATTAAATATTAGACATATAATTTTAAACAAAGCTATAAACCAAACTGGTTTCTGTATACATGCTGGTATTGGTTTGTGTGTCCTATCTTTGTTTCTTTGTTGATCTGTTTCATATTAGTTATCATGTGAAGGTTTATGTGTGAAAATAATGCTCTGAGTTCTTTGTTTTACATTGCCTCTGTGAGGGCGGGGTTTGTTTTTCCAGCGATTTAATGGTTTTCTTGTCAACCTTGAACAGAACTTGGTAATTATACTGCCCTGCTCATGTGTTATACTCTATGGCTAACCAAATTCTACTACTACTCCTACTCATTTTGCCGGGTATTGCCACCTGTAACTTCTATTAATTAGTTCAACGGTGCAAAACACATGACAATAAAGCCTATATCTTCCATTCTGCTATTAAATATAATATTCAAATTTAGATGAGGAAATGATTAAGATGTAAACCTCAGGGGGGGTTGGGCTCAATAAATATATACTTCTGCCTACTTTTCAAACAACTGCATGGAATGACATTATGAAATGTTGGTGAATGTATATGTTTGAAATAAAAATGAACTGAACTGAAATAAATATACTGGATATTCTGCTAATAACTGGACAACAGTCATATCTAACCTCATCAACAGCTGTCTTTAATTACATCAGTTAGATTTACCTTCCTCACTTTCAACACATAGGCACTAATTGATTGCTGACTCTATATATTAAATATCAAACATGTCTGTTAACAAGTGCTTAAGCTCATGTCCTCATAAATACATTTGTAGTAATGCACTAGGGAACCTCTACTAAAGAGCATTTAATTAGCAACAAGACTTATCCACAAGCAAGCAGCTACTCTCTTAGCAGTATGGTAAAACTGTGAAAACAGCCCTGAAATGGAGACCCTTTGGGTTCAAAATGAAAGTCACACCTTTTGAAAAGTGCTGGCTGCAGTGCTGAAGTACAGCGTTTACTTTGAAGGTGAATATCTGGCACCTTTATGTCTTTTATGTCTTACTACTGCTCTGCTAGCAACTAAAGCAATAATAAAGATGTTTTGGGTACAGCACCTTCTTTGCAACCCATTTTAACAAGTGACAGCCAGCAACCTCTAGGAACCACTCCACCAACCAGCCAGGGAATAAGGAAATACACATTTTCCCCCTACGACTGGTGATTGTATCATATCCAGTATGGTGAACAAGTCTCAAGCAATGTGTGTATGATGTATACGATAAAAACTTCTATTACAGCTTTTTGAGACCACAATGATGAAAGAATTGCTTAAATTTTAAATCAGACATTCCAACAAATTTTTAACAGTAAGAAAAAAAAATCTGCTAGGCCTTTTTTTAACCTCCTCTTGCATTTTTTGAACTCTTTTTTTCCTCTCACCAACACAGACTCAAAATCTGATCATCTCATTGTTTCAAGGTATTCAAAGAATTAATGGCACATCTGTTGTTTTAATTATTACACAAAGCTAAAATCATCTCATGTTGTTTTGTTTTGTTGTACTAAACCAAAAGCTAACAGATACAGATTACTTGACTCAGTTAACGTAGGAGATGACTTTGAACACTTATTTTGCTTTACCACCCCTCCCACATTTCTCCTTCTCTGGGCTTCCTCCACTCCCTTTTCACTTTTTCTCCTCCCAACTTCCTCCCCAGTCATTTGCTGCTTATTAGGGAGTCTCTCTGTCAACCTTGTCCCATCTAATTCTCACCCAATTACAATCTAAATGAACCACAGGACTGCTTAACTTGCTTTGCCTCTTCCCATTGTTTAATTTGTGACGGTAACAAACTCTGATTAGGCCTTTGCAAAGGTTCATAAATTAAGCACTCAAGACCGAATTAATCACCATTCCCTGGGAAGATAAATGGGCAATATTCAATTTTTCCCCCCATCTGGATCCCACTGGCAAAAACAACATTCGGTGAAAAGAACACAGAATAACATATTTCCCAGTCAGTCACATTTTGACCAGGGATGGTTTCTGCATCACCAACCAGTAAAAATGGAATTTACTGAGAATTTGTGTCTAAACTTTGTGAAATTCTTCACATACAAAAGCTCTGCACAAAAGCTCGTAACATCTGTGTTTCAGCTGTACAACTGGGGCAATTTGATTAATGCCACTGTCTGAACCTGAGGTATGTAGACTCCAAACAAACAGGTTTGCAAGTGTAGGGAGATATAGATATAGATATAGATATATATAGATATATAGATATATATATATATATATATATATATTTGAAAAGGATGGAAAAAGAGGGCCAAAGATTACATCAAATGATGTGAAGTAGACAAGGGGGGGCAGGTAGTAGTGTTGGGGGTGGGGGTAAACTTAAATAATGAAAAATCAAAAATGAAAGAAGCAACCTGTCAATAGTGAAAAGAAGGCAATCCCAAGGAGCTCTGTTGATCATCATCCAAAGAAAAGGAGAGCAAAACAAGAAAATTAAATGTAATTGCCTGATTTCGACAGCTGATCTAGTTTAGCAAACAGAAGTGCAGAAGATAATTAGTCTCAAGAGGAAAATCAGTACACCCTGTGCAGAAAAAAGCCACATTATCTCTGCTGACTTCTTTGAGTCTTTTACTGCTTCCTCAGGTGACTATTATATGACGTTTTACAGCTCGAAAATTATGTTCCCACACAACTAAACTGAAAAATGCAATTTAACATTTAGTTATCCCCAAAATTAAGCTGATAATGTAGTTTAGTTGTTTGGCTTTTTATTCCTTGCTTGAAATTCTGCTGTCCATACATCCATAGTCTTAATAACTTATCTAATTTAGGGTATTCCGGTATTAATCTGGACTAACTGAACAAACTTTCAGCGTCAATTAAAATGAATGAGGATTACCCAAACAATCAATATTAACTTGCAGCTCTGTTAACCCAGCGATATCGCAACATTAACTTATTACTGTCCTTACCACGCAGGTTCCTTGAATGCCTCCTATTATCAGCTTATTTGAAGAATCTCTAACCCTGGCAAAATTGTGTTACAAAGACCAATTTATCCCTCCTAACAATTAGTGAACTTTAGAGTGATTCTTAGGAATTTGGCTGTTTTTTTTCCGTGCGGGGGGGGGCTCATTCATTTCTATGTGTGTGAGAGACAGACTGAGCTACATTAAAAACAGATAAGAAACAATCAATCTGGTGGTGGTGGCCAGTGCTGATTGTGTTGGGCCTCGACAATAAATCAATATAAAGTAAACACTGCTCCTACTAAATGTAATCTGCTCTGGCAGACATTAATTTACCAATTCTCTATCATCAAGCAAAGGGTTTTGCTAACTACTGTAGCTACTGTGATCTAACTACCTAGCTAGTGTGAGTCATGGATAGGGTCACTTTAGTCAGACCAGTAGTGACAAGGCAGTAATGTTTCAGTAAGGTTACCACAGCATCTTAAAACAGATCTAATAAAGGTTTACAGTATTTACAGTATCAGGTAGGTTTATACACAGAGGGTTGACAACCTGTGTCATTGTGAAAAGTTGATATACTCTGTTCTTTGCTATGAACAAATTAAGTGTCTGGTTGTTAATGTATTCAGCTAAATAACTGGCTATCTTGCAATTTTAATAAACAAACCGAAGAAGAATTGGAATGTATCAGAAGACAATAATTTTGTCCTAAAAGGGAGTATTCCTACTAAAATGATGAGCCAAAAAGTAAAAAGTGACCAAGCTGGAAAGAGCTTCCATCTACTCTCCTGTCCACAAAAACTCCAATTAAGCAACATAGGTCAAATTTACAAAGATGGGCAAACTAACACGAGGCTACAAATGCAGAAATCTGCTAATGCGTTTAAAGTTTTCAGGTATTCTACTAACAGTGCACTAATTTATAAACAAAAACCCAGTAGGTGATTTCAGTAATGACCAATGCAATCTACCAAGAGCATTACAAAAATAATAAACATAACCCTCTGTTTATGCTTTTAGAACAACCTGAGGGAGCCGGAGGAGAAATTTTTATATAGAGGCAAACTCTCTAAGAAGAGGCTGAGGACTGTGTGGGGTCTGAGAGTCAGTGTCTGCATAAATATAACACCTCATTATGGATCCAGAGAAGGTATGATAGGTAGGTAACAAATTATTACAAACCAAGTCTTTATGTGACATCTGAACTGTGCAGAAGAAGAAAATACACATTATTCACCTTCAAACGCTGACCCATATGAATATTAGTGCAGTTACTGTTACTGTGCCTCGTGTGTAAATATACTCAGTATTCTTGATTTTTTTCCTGCATTCCATGTGATGTTGAAGGTTGAAGTTTATTGCATATTGCAACATTCAGATAAAAATCTAACCCACTTCTTATGAGTACCATTAGTTGCTGTATTTTGACATTTCAGTATGGTATGTAGCAGATCCAATACCTCTGAGAAGTGAAAATGAACATGAATGGTATTCTTTCCACATGCAGACTTTTACCATTGTTTAATGAGCTCTGTGTAGAAATGTGACTAAAACACAGCAAACCCACCAGCTTGCTGTAGGAAAACATAGCTTGGCAGGATGTAAAACCCAGCACAAGACATGTCCTTCGCTCGCTCTTTCTGACGCACTGAGTTAAGTTCAGTGGAGCTCAGTTAAAGTGAGTTCTGCTCTGTTTCATCAAAATACCAGAGGACCAGAAATATATCGAGGGCTTGGACTGAGCTAAAATTTTCACATCATGCTCACAGATTTGAGCAATCCATCCCCAACAGTGACAACACCTTTCCCTGCATTCAAAGTAAATTTACACTCATAGCAGCAACTATTATCAGGGGTTTTTTTTTCAGCTTTGAATGAATGATGCAAGTAAATTACCTACTGCAAGCCTTAGTAAATCATGCTTGTATCATTTTTTAAATACTTTCCTCCCAAAATTTGACACTGTGTTAGGGAAACTCCTACAAATACATATGCAGTATTGCCAGTAGCAAAAACATCTGTTCATCCCTTTCATTCAGAAAACTGCCACCGATGTTTAGTACCTTATGACTGACTGACTGAACGTCTTTAAGCTTGCCTCTTGTGCTCGTATTAATTCAAAACCTAGTAGCAGTTCTAGGATGTGGCCAAGCCAGAAAAGAAAATGCATACATTTGCATAAAGTCTTCATCAGATCAATGAGCACAACTAACATTCTACTACAATTGTTCCGGTTGACTCTCGGTACTATTTAATTCAATCACATATGTCAAAAACAGGTCCCTAATCCCTCCAACTCCATTTTTATTATGATAAGTCCCATAAAAGAGAATATAACTGAATGTACAAATGTACAAGAGCAAATACATGCAATCCTAATTATTTGTATGTTTTTCATTTAGAAGCATTAAAAAGTGACCTTGTTGAGGAGTAAATATTTAATCATGTCGGTGGTTTTTATTCAGGAATAAATTATAGTTTGTAACCATCACAAACCTTTATTTATATTCACTCCAAATAACTAAAACACTCCTTAAACAGTAGGTTAAAAGTATCTTATCCAGATTTCTAGTAAAAAAAATAATTTTATATATATATATATATATATATATATTACTACCCACATGTGGCCATTGTGGATCTCAGTAAATATTTTTGTACATTCAAAAAGTCTTGCCATCTAATTTTGCCAAAAATGACTGGAGTCAGAAATGTTTTGCTTTGTAACTTATAATATTTTATGTTTTGCAACTCAGCCAAGTGATCACCAAGTGTTGCCAGTTCAGTCCCTTGGCATTTATACTTTTGACTTCTCTGAAGTCAGCCACCGGTACAATGCTTGTTATTAATACAGTCAATAAAAGTGATGTCATACACAAGTCATTATCTTTGATCACATTGTTAAGTGTAATGACTACTTGACAATTTGAATACACACTATAGCATTTGGTAAAAATCTAGATTCTCTTCCTGGTTGAAACTAACAAAAGGGCTAGAGAGAAAGTTGCCTACACGCACTGACAGGACAATAAATAATTATAGAGACCAGACATAGGAAGACACACACACACACACACACACACACACACACACACACACACACACACACACACACACACACACACACACACACACACACACACACACACACACACACACACACACACACACACACACACACACACACACACAGAGAGAGAGAGGGAGAGAGACCACAGTCAACCACCGGGCACTGGTAACAAATGATCACAATCTTCAATCAATTACTTTCATCCTCTGGTGCTCCCATCAATTTCCTGCCACTGCATACCAAATACGTTTTCTGCCAATATGGGTTTATATGTGCCCTGCAACCAACTGTCCAGGGTACACCCCACTGTTTACCCTATGACAGCTGGGATAGGCTCCACCGCCCCTTGGACCCTGAAATGGATAAGCAGTTAAGGAAATGGATGGACGTATGGAAGGGTTTATACACTATTCTGCACATTCATTCAATTAACGCTAAACTTCTAAAGCTCGAAATATGTTTAACCTAGTCTAGAACCACCTTACTGTTTGTTTTTTAATGAGCCACCAGCGTGGGTCTCTGCTTTCCAATATGTGCTTTCTATATGTCAACATTAACATCTGTGATGAGAGGTACAGCATATGGAATCACCTGTCATTTTTAGCCACATAATTTAGTGTTCAAGGGGGGGAAAGAAATCAGCTAATAAACATCTTCATTGGGTGGAGGAAGATGAATACAAAGAAAATCCTCTGGGTCATGTTTAGGTTGAATAGAAGCAGGCACAGATAACTCAGACAGCAACCAGGGAAACAGCACTTTACTCTGGAGATGAAGACTGCATATCATAATGGGCCTAATGCTTACAGATGAAGTCACTTGTCAGATAGGAAGCAGTCAGCCAGGAAATATTGCCTTTACAGTAACTTCCATACAAACTGCTCGATCTCACTGCCATGACTCCAATAGCACAGAATATAGCAAAGAAAATCAACGCGCACACACACACACACACACACACACACACACACACACACACACACACACACACACACACACACACACACACACACACACACACACACACACACACACACACACACACACACACACACAAAAAGACTTCATCTTCATGAGCATTGCAGCTACATGTCAAACAACACCTTTCACAACAACTCAGCCAGCAGCTCAAACGGACTGAGTAAACAGAGAGTAAAGCCATCAGCACTGATGTAAAATAAACACTGCAGACTGCCAGAAAATAAATCTGAGGTCTCTGCAACAGCTTGTTCACTACCTGTACCGAGGGATGAAACTGTCTCGTGGCACTCTTTAATCATCAATAGCATTCCCAACATAAAAATGTATTGATTGTATTTAATTAGTTTGATAGAGCAGCTGTGCAGAACTAGTCCACTGGTTACAAAACAAAAACTGCTGTCGGGTAAATGCGAAGGGTTACTTAAAGACAAGCTTCACTAATCACAAACATACAGGCTGATAACTAGTACTATCAAATATTGATTTAGGATCAAAATAATGGTTTTGGCAGATTAACAGATTAGCCAGACCTGATGCCCATGAAAAAAACAACAACCGTACTACTACTAAAACTCAACAGTCAAGCTTACAAGGAAGCTCAAGAATGTAAATGATCTTTGTATGGCTAACTGAGCAATTACTTCATTGTAAAGCAGCACACAAGTCACAAAACATTACTTACTCATTTCTGACAGGAGAATAAAGTGAGTTGGCAGCCATAATTATTAACCTGACAACTATATGTTTTAGCTTACTGACAGGGTGTCATTTTGAATGAGTGACTTCAGGTGCTTCTACTTTCTATTTGTTAGAGTTCACGAAGGAAGGCAATACACAGGGCAGTCAAGTTTATTATTATGATGATCAAAAATCTTCCTTTATTTGAACTATGCTTTTCTTTCCCCAAATTCTGTAAGCTAATGCTTGTCAGGCCCTCAGCTAGTTGCTAAATAATCTCTTGATAAACACAACAACTGAAACGCTTTCAAAAATGTAAATCTGCCATGCTTTCAAACACTTCAGCATAGTACAGTGGAGCAATAAATGCACTGCAATAACAAGTGGTATTTTTCATATTGTCACAGTTACATCATTATCATAGCTTTGCCCAAAACTGACTGCATGGTTCATTTTATGGGAGGCATTTAGATTTGAATTACTTTCCAGCAGCATTTCCTAGTAATCAGAAAACCAAAGTGTATGCCAGAATAACAGAAGAAGAAGAAAAAAAAAGATTTTGTAATGGAGCACAACATGGCATATTTTGAAAAATGCTGTTTGGTTTGAACACAGTAAGTGTACTCACATTGATCGATGTTCCCGTCTGCTTTCCCCTTCTCCTGCAAACAGAGAACACACACAAAACTGGTTATTACAGGCTTGGAGGAGTGAGACAAAAACAGCCCTTTCTGCAGCTTTTTGCAGACCATTCGTTACCGTGCCTTCTCTTCTTTTCTAGGCTAAGAGAAAGTTGAGGGCAGAAAACAAAGGTGAACAGATGGAAAGAGAATGAAAGGAGAGTCAGAGTGGGAATGAGAGAAAATGCTTGAAGGATGACAACAGAAAGACGAGAGGACTTTTACAAAACCGGGTCCCAGAGTCAATTTAATCACCCTAATTGGAAACAGACTTGCCAGCAGGCTGTTAGAAGGCAGGTATCACCATATTGTAGTGGAATGTTTATCTGGATGTTGAACAGTTGATACCAGCAGGATAAACTGTGATTTATTTCCCGGTTCTATCAGTGAATCTGATATTTAGATGCAATTTTAAGTTAGTCACATCACCTTCATTCATGGCATTCCAAATATGCTAAACTAGCTTTTGGATGATGAAATTAGGAGCAATTATGTTCAGCTGTGAGGTACATAAAAATCAAATTTCAAAGTTAAGCAAACCAGGTGCTGAACATGTTGGAGGAGAGGAAAATTATCCTGTAGCATAACTGAGCAATGGCAGTGGTAGAAAAGAACATCTGTGACAATATTATGGCCTAATATTTAAACGGATGTCAAAAGCAATGAAAGCATTAGGTGCAATGCAACACAAATGAGGACAGAAATATGTAAAAGTAAAAAGAAAAGCGGGTAACCATGAATTAATGATGGCATAAATGGAAACCATCTGGCGTGTGAAATGGTCGAGCTCAAAAACAACATACTTTTTTCAAATTTTGCTTTTAGATGCAATCGAGCTGACCTGTACGTGCAAATTATGGGCGTGTTTTTAGTTGTCAGCATTATAGTGTGCGCTCCGTGCTTGTTAATAACCGATCGCTGGTGTTTACAGCGCAAGGTGCATGAATTGTACCTCGGCTCGAGATGCAATTTCACGTACGTGGGTAAAACAAAAAAAGATCGACACGCTGCTTTAAAAATAGAACGGAAACACGTCTTCCAATGCAAAAACCACTTCTGAAGAAGCCAATATGAGGCAGCAATTGAATTGTTGTGACATTTTGCATTCTTGTCCCTCAGTGTGGATGTCACCGGTAATGAGGCACAGTGATAAAACTTGCGTGCAACTGCGAGGCCTTCTTGGCTTCCCAGGAGACCGAGAGCCTCATGAGAAACGCAGCAGTTTTAGTAGCTCCTGTCATTGCCTCTGCCTTTGTCTCTACATCTCTATCCCTCTCTCTTCCCTCCCTCTGCCATCTGTCCATCTTAATTGCAGACGTGCTTCCTCATCATGGCAGGATAAAACTGAGTGTGCTCATCAGCACCGCCTTCCATCATCTCGAGTGCTGCTGTTTGATCAATTGATTAGAGAATCAAACCAAGCATAGAGGTGAAAGAAAGGCTACGTCTTTCTTTCTAAAAATACTGTCCGCTTGTTACAGTGGCTCACCGGGGTTCTTCTTGCTTCCCACCATATTTTATACATTCAGCTTCAGGCGAAATTAATTTAGTGATAATGACGTGTACTGTGATTTGATCGTGCAAAGTAAAAACCAAGTAAAAGCCATAAATAGCGAGTGCTGCAGTGTTGCTTTTAGTGGGTGGAGAAATGTAAATAACTACCACCAGAATTTCATTTGAGCAAATAGGGCAAACCCACTGGGTTTCAATTAGGGAGGATCTGATGCTTTTCTCTGCCATATTTCCTTTGGTTATAGAGGCTGATTAGATGGCTGTATTTTTACTGGAAACTCCTGCAGATTATGTGATAAGACTATGAAAATGCCACAAGACTCAAGACACACACAATAGGGGAGACAGAGGATTCAACACATTTCAGCATCTCGAGCCTGAGGCTGTTTGCTTGACTTGGATTCCCTATGGCTTATAGCGCAGTCACTAGATGTCTCCGGCATTATATAAGATTGTACTATAAATAATATTTTCATATATAAGACAATATTAGAGTATGGGATTATTAGAGTATTCCATGTAGAGTCTTGAATTAGCAGTTCTTTGCTGTCATAGTGCTTCTAGGTCAGTTTATAGATACTTTTGAGACAACATTCCCCTAAAAATGTTTCATTAGGCTAGTCCCATGTAACTTGATAGAGTCCATGAAAGTAACGCATTGTGCTATTATGAAGGAAATAGATCCTGCAACACGTTCGCAGCATCCTCTAATATGTTTACTGCAGAAAAACCAAGGGAGAAGCTCAGCCAAATAACCAAGAAAAGCAGTTTTCACAGGTGATGAACTCAAACAGTTAGTTAAGTAAATACCAGCCACTGGAGAAAATCATTTCAACCAATTCCAAGTGCCCAAAAGAAAAGAGTCAGAGTATGCAACTGCCATACAAATTATTTTCCAAGTATCATTTTTCTGGAGAAAAGAGTTCAGTAATGATGGCTGTATGATAAACATCACTGTTACAGTCTGAAGAGGGTGGAGGAGGATTTAATATCTCTACCTCCAAGCAGCAAGTCATATCCATGGAAAAGAGAGCACGCAAGCTGCATTGATGTGAGAGAAAATATAAGCTCAAGTACTTCTTACCTTATATTGTAACCTACCATAGGAATAAAAAGCAGGGGGTATTATTCTACCAACAGATGCTGTATGTGCGCAGAAAGACTGATTAAGTTTATTTCTTTATGTTACATAACTTCTTGTGTTCACAAAGGCCAGAAACTTTTACTGTGAGACAGATTTCTTCATTAAGAAAAGAAAACAAAACTAGCACTAGTTTACTTAGAAAAAGAATAATAACACCAGTCACTTTCACAATTAAACAGTCTTTTCTCCACAAACTGCTTTCCAGCGATGTTAAAGAATGTTTAATATGCTTTGAACAGCAGCTCTCTGCTACACAGAAATAAGCTCATTTAAACTTGGAGGACATTCTTCTTGTTAAAAGGCATTTTTCCCTTCCTATTGTCGCCAAAGCGCTTACTCATAGGGGGTCATCTGATTATTGGGGTTTCTCTGCTTTCTCTGTATTATTCTCTTTACAGTATAATTCACCTAGAGGAAACCGATGTTGTGATTTGGACCTCTATAAATAAAATTGAATTGAATTTACATTACAGTAAATAGGGTGCGTGTGTGATGAATAAATAAAGCATCACCTGGCTGGATTTTTACCTGTACAATAGCTTTACGTACTAAATGAGCAGCCATGACACTGTGAGCAGATTGAAAATAAAAAATGTGCTTCTAATATTATGGTATTGGTATCACAGTTGGCTTCAGATTTGCATTCCTCAGTACTTAAGTGTACAAACTCAATAAGAAGGATTTTGCCTGTGCAAACACATCTCCGAATGCAACATGCTTCCACCTTGGATGCCATTTAAACACCCACACGAAACAAGAATCTGACACTGCCGCCACAGAAACTGACATTTTGTGGGAATGCAATTTGAACAACAGGGCAATTCAAGCCAAGCAGTGCCCGTTATGAAGTCTACTTGAATATGCTTTCTCCTCGATCTCTTAAATGTGTTGCTATCCAGGCACCTTTCACGAATGTGCCCACTTACATTCTGCACATCTCTCTCAAGCTCCTAATTTTAAACAACAACAAAACTTTTAGCTGGAATGTGATTACTGAAGACCAGCTCAGCATCGTGGTTTCAATATAAAGAGACAGAGATAGTTTGATGAGAAGATGTTTCGATGATACTGCCTGAGGACACAAAGAGAACCAGGAGAGAAGCAGGAAAGGAGAGCTGAATCGCTGTCTGTTCTCCTACAAGAGTTCATCTATCCACATTCAATAGATGATCCCTGATGTTTGTTGCTTGGAAAGAAGAGACGTCTTATCTAACAGCAATTTATCAGTGCAGCAACAAGCCACTTAACGGGCTTAATGAAGTGCAGCCAAAGGAAAAAGGAAAAAAAGAATCAGACTCTGGCAATACGCGTTATGAAGCGGTGATACGTTCACAGGTATAACTTTGATTATTTTCAAATGGAAAAAAAAAGCCTGACAAATTCCAACATGTCTCAGTATCAGATGGAGATGGAGCAGCTTTGTGTTCCAGCAATACTCACTGGCAAGACCGACTCTCTCAACCCTTCCATTTATTACAATTTCCCCAAGCTTCAAGTAGCAATTATAAACAACTGCTTTCCTGGAAGTTGGATTGTCTTTATATATATACACTACCAAGAAAAACCCTATGGAGAATTCCTTAATCAATATGCTAATCAAGGGTTGCTAATCAAGTCCTTAAAGAAGGTGCACGAGAATAGGTGCAGTAATTGATTTGCCACTGCCATATGCCACAATTTCTTTCACAAATAACCTCCAAACTAAAACCGATAAATCAATGCTGAAAACACAACTGGTGCTGAGTGCATGTAACTAACATAAGTGATCTTTAAATGTAGCTGCTGATTTAGAGAGGGGAACATAAATTTCTTGTGGTTTATCCTATTTGACTGTAGTATATGTAGGCTGATATATATTGAAATTAATTTTTATATATGTAACAAGTAATCACTTTTTCTCATGCTATGCTACGGCAGGCCAGGCTCCAACACGATCAATACCTACATTGCCCAGTTTTAGACCTAAATTATTTTAATAGTTGCAAGCATTTACTTTTGTATGTGATTATTTGGAGCTGCACACTTCAATTGAAGAAACTGGAAACAACCTCAAAAAGCTGAAACTAGCTGAAAGCTGTGTGAGGCTTTTTGATGGACTTCCAAGTTAGACATCTGTCTTAAAGAAGGCAGACACATTCAAACTGACTGATGTTCTTTACCAGATGGTTGTGCTGAGCTTCACGAGCTAAGCCAGTATCCCCTACCACTGTAATTGTAGTGGAGAATACTATTATTGCTTCATATAATGGCAAGCATTGCATATGTTGTGCCTGCCTGAAAGGTTTTCTTCAGCTTTGAGTACAAATTATGAGGAACCAGCCTGAGCAGAGTGTGAGCTAACCCTCTGGGGACTGCAACAAAATAAAAAGTAAAGCTCAACGGGTTCAATTCATCATCAAAATGTAAATGAAAACTGGAAATTAAAACACAAAAAGAGAATCTGACATTGTGAGCAGAAGAGTATTTTTATTCTCTTTGTTTCGCTTTTTCCTGCAGCCTTTCCCCTGTTCATGCAAAGCCTAACCTTCTTACTCCTAAACCTTAATCCAATGAGCACGGTTCTCTTTCTCTGTGGTAGCTGTAAAATCACTTAACAGCTATGGTCTCTATACAGAGGCCAGTCCCAAACCAAATCATAACCGTCCTGTTAAGTATGCCGCTTACAAAATTCTTGCATGTTGGCGAGTGCTGTCTTTCAGTATGTGGTAACACAAGAATCCAGGACCAAGACTGATGTAGCCTCAGCCACACTGCAAAATAAAGGCAACATTCATCCACAAACAGCACATTTAAGTGTGTTTATAATAATAAATAACATATACAGTACATAATGTGCTTGCAAAGTCAAACTGTTCTATAGTACCTCACATCTGAGCCCATACATCGACAAGTTAGACTAAAATGTATTTTTTTTTACCATGGTAGTGCTTGTCTGTCAGATCCTGACAGACAAACTCATTCTCCTCATTTAAACCATTGCAAATATTAGAAGCAGTGGGCAGCTGTTGTTCAGTACCTGGAGACCAACTCTAGTCAGTGCCTATCACTGGATTACATCTGGGCATAATGACAGGAGAGTTAACCAAGCATGTTTTGATGGCAGGGAAAAGTTCCCCAAGGAAACCTGCAGAAGCCTCAAGTTCCGTATGCTTACACATTTGTGACAGCTAATATACTGTAAATGTCCCAAAGCTGCTATGACCCTGGCATGGACACGTCAGCACAGTCTTTTGGTTATTATGTAAGGATCCAGGAAGTTGACAATGAGTCAAAAATCAAAAGGCTTAATCTGAAGTTTTTAGTTTATATTATTTTTTTGATCAGGTGCAACGGAAACATACTTCTCCTTCTCTGATTGTAAGTGTTACATTATTTTGGGGGCATTTGAGTTATGGTGAAAATCTGACACTGTTTATTGTTTCCCAGAGGCTTTGAGAATGCAGACTTGCATTATGTGAAATCATGGATTTCCATGATTCACCTCACGGTCAACTCTCAATTCTGGCACTAGTTGACAGCGTTTTAAGTTCCAGTTCTGGCCAGATAGATGGATTCTGTGCCTGGGAATTTGTTTTTTGCATCAAGTGATGTTGGGGGACAGAACCTCACAGGCAAAATGGCATTCCACAGCAGAGTGCCAACTTGGCATAGCCCAAAGTGAGTGAGACTTACAGGCCAGGGGGTGTACATCCTTCATTTTGAAAAGAACCAGGATGTCTACAGCTCTGTGTGGTGGCCATCTGTCTGCCTGTGCATAGGTCTTTTTGACAACCTATTTGGGCTTCATGTTTCCATTATCTAAAAAACAAATCAATCGAAGGGATCCTTTTTCCTGGCAGGAGACAGTTTTCTGAAGGGTGTCTTTTTTCCTTTTTAACTCATGATTCTTTAGCAAACAACCCTGATAGATACACCCAAGTGACCTCATTCAAGCTCTTGCCCATGGGTGTTAAAGCAATTATCTCCAATTTGTTGTAAATGGCTAGATGAACAATTGCTAGGTTTAAATATAAAGTGTAGACAGAAAATGGCAGGCAGGTGTAGGATGGTGGTTAGTGTACCACTAACTGTTATAGTAACTGTACAGCAAAGAACAGATTCTCACAGTTTGGATGTTAACATTCCATTAATGGCTTTTATCGGTTGTTATCAGGCCTACATATTATCAATAGCTTCCTGTACCTTTGAGTATATTCATTCATTTTAATCAATAAAACCCTGAAATCTAGATTATATAGATGTATAGCAGCAGTGTAGATAGGTGCACATAAAATAAGGTCATCCATGGTCATCCCATGCACATACATCAGTTCTTTAGGCTCTTATACTTATCTATAGAGTGATATGTATATAATGAGTTAACCGCATCAGCAAGTCATAGTACAGGAGATAGAAAGTGACAATAAAATAAAAGTTTTACAGGATTTAAAATGTGTTCAGATTTACCACAAACATACTTTTTTTTATCATTCGACTGTTTGGCTCGCTTCATTTTTCTTTACAACCTTGATTTGATTTAAGGTTGATACGATTGATTTACTGTTCATCACTGCAAGTGTTTTTCTAGCTTGACAGACAGTGAAGGTAATGGCCTCCGTGGGACACAGTACAGTACGTTAGTGCATTGATGTGTATGTGCGAGCAAGTTGCATGGGATATTTACCATGGCGCGAGGTTCCTGGGAGGAGGTACGTGACACGCTGACTGTATCCCCGCTGCTTCGCCTGCTGCTCTTGTGCCCTTCAGCGAGCCAGCACCCCGAGGTTCCCAGCAGAGCGGCCACAGCCACAGCCCAAACACCCATGCTGCCCATGAGTGTTTCTCTGTGTGGAAAAGCATAAGTACAACGCACACTTAGTTCTTAGACTCTTTCTATTGTTCTGCAAACTGCAGTTACCAGAAATAAAAAGTACAGCACAGTTTTGTAGTTCTCATAACAAGTGTCTGTATTTATCAGGAATGTGACAGTGTCTAGTATGCACTTGAAAACTGTGAAAATGAGACATAATCTCTTTAACATGTTCTTTAATCAGCGTGAATAAATAAACAAAAACTGTGCTGTTTATTATGTAGCTTTGACTGCAAATCTTCACACCTTACCTGTGATTTTAATCTGTCATAATCCAATTTGTATGCAAATAATATTTGATTACTTTATTTACTTGATAATATATCGGTGTGTTTGCCCCGTAGGAGATAAAGACACATGAGCTGAACTCACGGTACCAATTATGTAGCTTTCCTCTCTTTGTGCAAAAAGCACAAAGACAGAAAAAAAAATACGTGAGCCCTAATTCTTTCTTTTTATTTTAACAACTCCGTCTTTATTGAATGTTTATCTGATATTGCAGTGCTTCCAAAATGTTTACACATGTCTGAATTTTAATAGATTTAGTACATGCAGAGACAAATACCTGAAATTATGCTAATGTATGCTCACAGACCAAGTGGAACAAGTATTATACTCACCATGCACGCACACACATCACACAGCATAATGCTGCTATGTACACATCAAAGACCACACTGATGGGAATAATTATGTGTATTACAAAGTACATAAAAAAATCTTTTGATGTCAACAAAGAGAAAACCCTCTGAAGTAAGAAATGGTGGAGTGGTGTGGGAGCTTAAAATATAAATTCAGAAGATCGGTTTCACTGCTGTGACATGCGCACACTCACATACGGGTACTGAAAAATTCAAACATAACAACCTCAAATTTCTTTCAAATAATGAGTAGTTCCTTTGGTTAATCATCTAAAAATGACAAAAATTTGAATTGAATAATTTAAACATTTAACTATGTTTGAAATTATGCCTCTTCTTTAGCCCTGATTGCAAAAGTAAGTGAACTAAAGAGCATTTCAGGTGAAATGAAATCGCTCAATATTCTACAGATGAGGGGAAAATATTATAGCAATTGGCTTAAAGTGAACCCCAGACTCAATAAACAACACTATTCGTCAACACAGTCACAATAAAATATAATACAGGCTGTATAAAGACTTTCTGTCTGCTTTTTTATCTCATCAATAAGTATTTATTGCAAAGATATTGTACTGAGTTGATCTTGTACTGCACTGATGTTTTTAGTATTGTGCCAGCCTCCTGTAGCGTTTGCCCTGAGGGGAAATATTGACTTCTCATCGGATCTTATCAGCTGATGTGTGTCTTTATAGTCGCACTGTGAGACATGGCAGTTTGTTACGTGTGTAATTGTGCTTTTAGGTAATAGGTTTATTGTTTTTATTGTGGACTTATGCTTTACAATATGGCTTTATTGTATGTTTTACTGCTGAACCAGCGTGAAAACAAATTTCCCTTAGGGGGCCATAAAGTTTGCAGTTGAACTGCAACAAGGGCACAAAAACCCATGATGCATCTCAAGCAGTACAATAGTTTATGGTGTCAAATGTCTGCAATGGTGCTCGACTTGAATGCAGAATTTTAGAAGAGAGTCGTGATTCACCTTGACCTGTTATGCCCTGGAGATGGTGGCTGAAAGTTTATCGAAGCTAACTTTTACTTTTTTAAGTAATAATTTTGTGGCCATTTAATTTTTTCTTTGCTTTTTTTTTTTACTATTTGCAAGGAGCAAAACAAAGTGTACACAAAACAGTTAATGTATTATATAATGAAAGTGATCAGAGGGGTGTGCTATAAGGTAAGACTGACGGGCTCGTCAGCTATGTTCATGTTCATGTTTGTCACCTTAGCTTGATACCGGCAGGTTTCTTTGCACTAACAAGAGTGACTTGTGTCTTTAAATAAGTTAATGAAAGGAAGGTTATGAGGAAAAAAATAACACATTGATCAAAAATGGGTCTGCAGGATTACAGGGCCTGTAACATCAGATAATTACTCTTCCAGGGCTTGGCATTGTCGCTATGTGTTACGCTTTTCACATTCATTTGATCCCTTGATAATATAAAAATTGATTAATAGAGCTTTAAGGAAATTTACTTGCAAAGTGCACTTTAAGTAACAACAGAGTTTATTCAAAAATAACTTCCTCTAATGTACTGCAAAAATAGATTCATTTTTTTTAAACAGACTGTAGACATGCAGTAAGAAAATGTATAAATGAGAATTTACTGGGACTTACAGAATGCACAGCAAAAGGAAAGCAGGAACCAAAGCAAGAGTCCAACAGTGATGAGGCAAAATAAAAAGAATCTAAAAGAAGATTATAAAGACACCAAAAACTCCCAGAACAACTGGGAGAACACAAATAAGCTCAAAGAAGGAGAGTCAATTGACACAACAGCAACTGACATGGGAGACACATGAGGAGGTAATGGGAAACAGGTGGAAACAATCACTGAAACAAGACAAAGATGGGTAGTAAAACCGACTAAGACGCACAAGACATGTAACTGCTAATATATAACAGCAAGAAGAAAACCTGCATGACTTCAATAAAACACTAAAACCACCAGAACATCATGATATATTTAATTTGCCGCATAACAACAATATGTTGTTTATTTCATTATCGCTTTCAATGGCTGGAGCTTGAAGAATTGTGAAATATGTTGCAATATGAAATATGTTTTGTGATTACTTTGCCACAGTTTCTTATGTGACAGTTGAATAAAGATACTCAGTTGCTTTTCACTGCCTCATAGACACAAAATCACACAAGTCCTGTCAGTGTAAACAACTCATGAAGGGACCATCAACATTATTCAGCTAGCTAGCCGGGGGCTAATGGGCCCACATGGATGAGAGCTCACCCTTGTGAAATTAAACACCAAATGAGATCTGCCAGTCACTGTCTTAATGTGCTGCCTTTCCCCCTGGCATTGGCCCACACACAGCTACACACATTCATACATGAGCACACATGGGCACATACACACAAATGCAAACAGAGCCCCGGTCTCATGGACTGAATGGTCCATTTTGAAATTCATCAGGAGGGAGAAACTCTATGCGGAAGCTATTATTTGACCGGAATATTAAAAAGCTTAGAGGAACACATTCTTTAGAGTCGCTGCAGCCTTTGGCAGCTTTGCACAGATCAGACTGGTTTACTGAGGGACTTGCAACAAAAACAGACCTAAGGTGCTGAAAGTTAAATACATCTATTCACATCTCAGCTATAGTGTTTCCCCATCTCATTGTTCCTGTTTCCTTTTGTAGATTTCCAAAACCTATGTGACAGAGGGATATTGTTTATAGCACAAAGAGTCTCGCAGACCTACCTGTTGCTGTGGTTTCTATAATTAAAACTGCTTTACTTTCTGGACATTTAATAATAATCTTTTCTATCACAGTCAACATCAAGTCTACAAACAAGTGGGTCTTTTACTTTACTTACTTACTTTAGAAAGTAAGACCTATTCTTTGATGAAATCATGAAAACATAATTATCTGATTGCTTCTTGGTTCCACTCTTTATCAACAACACCTGTGGTCCAGTAGTTAATCCCTTCTTTGTGATGCTACTATAATGCATTTAGTTTAATAGTTTATGAAGCTAAAAGGAATGCACATTTAAACGCCAGTAAAGTATATTACTTGTAAGTATATGACTTTCATGTAGTAAAGGCCCAGCTGCCAGCTACCACAGTTTGAAATGAGACATTAGGAGAAAAGCACCAGCTTATGTGCCTTTAAGGTGTAGCCAGTTCAACAAGTCAGGAACTCAAATTTTAAGGCCAAATATTCATTTTCACCCAAAGCTTTAAAATGTTTGAGAGGCAGCAAAGATTTTTTTTAATGTATGTATGGACGCCCAAACACAAGCTTACAGTAAGAAAGGCTTAGTACTCTGGGGTCATGAAGACAGTGAATCAGTGATGAAATGCCATGCCATAAAATCAGTCATAACAGAATAATATTTTAGTCTTGTTCAGTAGGTTTTACTACAATTTTGTAGGTGACTAAATACAACATTTTAAGCTCACAACTCGCTTTTTTTTAACAACTTAAAGACTGTCTTGCCTGTAAAAGTAAAATCTCATGTAAATGATAAAAAACATACATAAAAAAATATTAAACTTTTGATTTTTTAACTCACTCTATTTATGTCGGACACTGTTGCAGGTCAAGAAGGATCTACACCCAGCAGTTTTTCTTTCAGTGATGTTGAGAGATGATGTCTATTTATTTGAATATAAACACTTAAGTAATCTTAAAGCTGTTCTCTTGTCAAGAACAGAGATCAAAAGATTCAATTATAATCAACTTTGATCTTGAGCTGGGTCCAAATTTTGTTGCACAATGACTGTTTTTCAGTCTTCTAAAAATATAACAGAAAAGCACTTCTCTCTCTGTCTCGGTGTAAGAAAAAACAAAAACATTTGCCCGTGCTCCTAGGAGCACAACTAAACTGTCAGGCTGCTGCTAATGGTGATATGTGTCGACAATATCGTGTATAAATCTTAGAGAGCATAATGTTCTATCAGACTGGTTCTGAATCATGCATCTTGTTTCTTTTGTGTCATTTATAGCTTTTTTTGGGGTGGATCAAATTACCTATTGACTAAATGCATCATAATCTATTTGCTAGATGTATTTGGGATTTGGCCAGACAAAGAAAAAAAGTAATAACAGTCAGTTAAACTCATCATAGTTACCTGTGTTGACAGAAAAAGAAATGTATATAAGAATAAGATGTGCTTCATTCATACCAGATTTTTGAAAATTCTTGTTTTACAGGAGTTCATATTTTAATGTGGTTTACTATGTTTAATTTTACTCCCACTAAGAATTCTGAGCACGAATATTGGCAACCAGTCACATTGGCTGTATGTTCCTACCCACTTAGCCAGTAAAATCAAATTCACTCCTATCCATTTGTAATTGTAAACTATAAAAAAAATATGTGTATTGACAAAAACGAAAGTAGCTAACATGAAACCATCTTCATAACGCTGGCTTTATTGTTCGGTCATCTACAGCAGCTGTAACTGATCACATTTTAACGTTCAAACACTCCTGACTTGCTGAGCACAATCAATGGGTTTGTGATGTTGGATCTATAATATTTTACAATAGCACCATCCTCCCGGAAAGATCTGCTCCATGAGCTGCAGTAACAAAACCCACTTTAGTTATTATGACGGGAAAAAAGAAGCAAGTCACCGTGACATTTAAACTGATTGACAGATATAACTTAAAACTGGTTTTTTTACTCAGTACAATTAAATTTACAATGCTAAAGGTTTATTATGCCCCTAGAATCTGACTAAATTAGCCTGACTTAAGTGGCATGTTTGTCAGGAGACCAAGACACAGCCAAATTCACTGGCATGTAAATGAGCATTGTATGCAGCCCTGCAGTCTCTCTGGTGCTCTTTGTAATGGCAGCAGGGAAAGGCCCCTAGCTGAGCTCTGAGACAAATTCAAGTGATCAGACTGAGCTCTCCTTCCTGCTCTGAGTCCCAGCTCTGCACCACTCCAGGTAGGTCTGCTGTCACAGTTACAAATGACACATGCAGTTCCAGAACGACAATCATTCCCCACTCAGCGTGAGTCCTCCCTGCAAGTTGCTGAGTATTTAAAAAAGATTACAAAGAAAGGGTGGGAGGGACACAAAAGTAACATCTGCAAACGCTGAACAGCACATGCTGAAACTGTAGTTCACCACCCTCATGTAAAATGTTTTGCATATGAAGGATTGGCTTTCTTTGTGTTTCATGTGATACTAAACAGCTTTAATTTTCAGATATTCTATTTATACAGTTTTAGAAATTATTAATGAAAAGAGTTATATTGGTTAACCTACTAGCCTATCCTCCAAAAGTAGAATGTTAAAAAAAAAATAGATCATCTGTCAATCATGTTATGAAAGCACAAATCATTTTTTCCCCCACATGATGCATGCCCCATTTTGGAACAAACCTCTCTACAGGCTGATACTCTGAGTGCTGCCTCACTCTGAAGCTCCTCTTCAGTGAAATCTCTGCTATCATCCTGCGTCTGCCGGCCTGTCTGCCTGTCTGCCTGCACTCAGGTTTCAAACAACCCATTCTTCAGAAAGATGTCTATGTAGCATGAAATAGAGCTACCAAGAGACTCGCCTTTGCCCAAAATGTTTACATGACTCACTCGTCAAGATTTCATTCTTGTTCCTGTGCGGTTGGAAAAGATTCTGAAGAGACCAGATGTGTCAATCTGTCAGGCAGCCATGCATCAGGATCACACACGCTCTAACCTTAGTTATCTTTCAGACACTCCAGTTGAACAGGGGACACTTCCTTTCAGGCTCCCCCACCCCCACCTTTTTTATGATGATGAGAAATATGATAACTGTCAGGGTGCTCTGAGTGGTGTTTCCCAAAATGGATTCATACAGAAGCCTAGCCATGCAAAGTAAGGTTAGTCACTGACTGTGATGTAAATATGTTAGAAACACTGCCCTTTGGAAGGAAGATGGGACGTTGTCAGCACACCAGATAAAAGCTGACAGGTCGTATCCGCTCAGAGGATTCACAATTAAAACGAATTATTCTCCAGTAGTCAAGGTGAAACTAATTAAGAAAGAAAGGGTCTAATTAATAGTGTAGCAGTTGGAAGACTGAAAGGAATATTTGAACATTTAATCTGTTATTTGTTTGATAATATTCAGCTTATTTTAGCAATTATGGTGTTCCCTGGTTACAGCTGGCCCATAGGTTTGGGCTCTATCACAAACCCATATTGCTAAATTTACAGCTGTATCAAACTACCCCAATTTGATCTAATGTAAATCTTTATAAATTATGGTGCCAGCTGTGAACTCTTCCACTCTTTAAAATCCATTAATATTTTTTTACACTTACATTGGCTCAAATGGTTGTACTCCCAGGTTTTTGTGCATCTGAGTGTAAGATTGTTAGTGAATATTCTTCACTTTGGGTTTCTGTTTTGGTTTGTGTTGAAAGTGTTGATTTTTAATATTTTTGTAACAGTCTGTTTGATTTCTTGTACTATTTTTGAGTGTTATTACTTATACAATTTTGTTGTTGTTGTTGTTTTATAATTAGTTTTTCATTTTACCTGACTAAATCACCATGATAACATACGCTGAACACCTAACCTGGACCACAGCAGGTTATGTTCAGGGATTTGACTGAAATTGACTGGAAGCACCATATTTTTAAAAAATTTTTTTTTAACTAATTATTTTATTTGCAGCATGGTTTAAGTGAAATACAGATTTTCTGCTGGGCAAATACACTGCTTAAGTGCAAACTATTGACTCATAACTTACCAATAATACCAGTTACCAATTAATTAAGTTGCAATAGAGCGAACTGTCCATTGCGATTTCACTGGAATTTACATACATTCAGCTGGTGATGCATAAAATCTATAAATGTCTTTGTACTTGATTCTAATCTGCTCCTAAGTCGCTTTCACACTGATGAAATTGCAACTACTAGAACACAAAATACAGACCAAGAAAACCCACTGAATCAATAAAATTAATTTGACTTTGTTTTTTATAAAACTATTAGACTGTAACATTTAATGTTTTTTGTATCCATTTTAAAGTTTGTGTAGCTGTCATGCTAAAAAAAGCAGAGGCAACAAGAGTGCACTGAGAGCTAAAATAATTAACTCAAATTCAAATGCTTATTTTGCCACAGTGTGCTAAATCCCAAGATTAATGATTTTCCGCAGCATTAAGCTCTTGTTCTTTATAGATTTTTATCATCATCTGATAATGTCTCTGATTGGAGTAGGTGGCACTAATAGGGATTATTTTGTATAAGAAAAGAGTCATATGACAGGTGAAACACCGCTTTTTTATGTGACTGTGCACAGAATCTGAAGCACAAAGCCCAGCTTAAAAAAAGTAGATAACAGCTGTTGTGAAAACCATCATCTTAGACTAGGGCAGGGGTGTCCAACTCCAGACCTCAAGGGCCGCAGGTTCTGCAGGTTTTAGATATCACCCTGTGTCAATCAGTGTTGGGACTAACGCGTTATTAAGTAACGCGTTACAGTAACGACGTTATTATTGTGGTAACCAGCACGGTAACTAGTTATTATGCCAAAACCAGGAACGCGTTACTCGTTAAGGGAGGCAAGAGGAGAGACCCGAAGCGGCCGCCGGTCCGCGTGTCAGGTGAACTGAACTTCAGGTAAGAAGTTATGACCTGCAGTCTATCTGGGTCAGATATAAACCAAGTTTAGGTGGAGTTTATTTTCGGTATGCTGACATTTTCGTACTGCGTGCTAGCTAGCATGACGGAGTTTCTATACAGCTGTGTGGGTGCTATGTTACTGATGTTGAACTTTATTTTGTTCATACGGTTAATTATCAGAGTTGCCAACCGTCCCGTAAAAAACAGAATCGTCTGGTATTCAGAGACAATATTACGCGTTTCATACTGAGGTGAAAAGGAACACAGTTTGTCCCGGACTTCAGCTACAATGAAAAAGACACAAAGCTGAAGCTGCACAGCTGCCTCTTCTTCTCTCATTCTCTCCCGTTTCTACTTCAATCACGAAACTGATCAATGATCAGCTGATCGGCTTTTCTCTCTTGTTTATTTATCGCCCACTTTGCGCCAGAAAGAGGAAACCAGCGGATGTCGCGTTAAACAACAGCAGCACGTTTAAGCTTGATCAGCTGTTGTTAGAATTTATTTAATATTAATTTCTACTATCAGCTGATGTTTGCTGGAGCCACAGCTGTAAAGCTGCTGGTCATGATGTTTGGTTATCTGGTGAGAGGGAAACATGCAGATGAAACCAGGAGATGTCCTTACTGAATCATCAGAGCTGAACAGGTGATGTAGAAACAGGTTTACCTTTTAGGTGACATGGATGAGTTGAAGGGAAGTTATGAACTGTTTCTGACAGACAAATAACACCAGGATCCTTTTCTAAGTAGCTGACAGCTGGTAACTGTGCAGGGGCGGATCTAGCAAAGTTTTGCCAGGGGGGGCAGGTAGGGCATTAACAGGGAAAGGGGGACAAGGAAATACTTTTCTTTATTATTCTCATTTAAAATGTCTCGCTTTAAAAAAAATAATTATCTGAGTCTTACAACAAACAATTGATAGATTGATACATATATACCATCAGAACAGTGTACATCACTGTCACAACAGTGTTTATTTTCATTCAAAGGCTTTATGATTTTTCCTATAATGGTGGGCCGGTCTCTAGTCAAAATGCCCAGTCCAGCTCTGTATGCAGCTCATCTGCAGTCTGGTGTTACCTACATCTTTCCTATTCAGAAGGCAGAATTTCCAAGTTCTGAGTACAATCAAAAGCACCACGACTGCAGTTTTTGTGTTGGATGTAAAAAGCAGGCTAGAATCATGGCGGCGGTCAACGACGGTCCAGGCGTGGGATTTCTCTCGTGGAAATGTGCACATTATTTTTTCCTTTCTATTGGTAGGTGGCATAGTGCACTTGTGGCAAGTAAGCAAGCTAGAAGACTGGCAGTCTGGCTGGGTATCCAGTTATGGAAGCAACACATTAACAAGAGAATTCTGAGTAAAACCAAAGTTACTTTCCCTAGTAACTAGTTACTCTGAAAGTAACGAGTAACTTGAAGTAACTGAGTTACTTTTTTAGAGAAGTAACTAGTAATGTAACTAAGTTACTAATTTAAAGTAACTTACCCAACACTGGTGTCAATACACTTGAATCAAATGATTAGTTCATTAACAGGCCTCTGGAGAACTTCAAGACATGTTGGGGAGCTAATTTAGCCATTTAAATCAGCTGTGTTGGATCAAAGACACATCTAAAACCTGCAGGACACCCGCCCTTGAGGCCTGGAGTTGGACACCCCTGGACTAGGATGTTTTAGGTTTTGTCAAGCCAGCTAATGGAAAGAAAGCTTGGCTTTGTTTAACTTCCTTTGTAGTGTACCCCGCTGATCATTAGAGGTTTAAACAACAGAACATCTCAACTCAACATCTCCCTTCTTCCCCACTGCCATCAGACTTTTGAAGGCTGACCTATTTTGTAACAGTAATAATAACTTTTTTTGCACATCAGGTCATCCTGCATATTAAGCCAGCATGTTAAGCTATAGTTCTTTTGCTCACACCTCCATATTTTGTCTCCTTTTCTGTCTTCATTTATTTATTTGTACTATTTGTATTTTATATGTTCTATTTCTATTATATATATCAATCGGCATCTGTGGGTGAACAGCAAAGAAAGAATTTCATTTCACAGAGAAATGCCTTTTTCTATTGTGACACTTTCAATCTTGAATCTTTACATTACTGGTTAGTGTTTATGGAGTTTGACTGCTTGTTAAGATTATTTGCTATTCTAGTATTGGGTTGAGTCTGGTCAGTATTCAGCTCCAGTTTTTATGTTGAGGTTTTTTTTTCCACAAGTGTAGTTCCAACAGTGTTTCTCCATTGGTGCCTTTGTAATTCTTTTGTAGTTCTTGTAGTTTTTCATTTACTTATCTTTTTCCTTCCATCCATCCATTTTCTACAACTTATGTGGGTTCGGGCAGCAAGCTGAGCAGACTTCACCCTGACCTCCCTCACCCTGGCCACCTCCTCCAGCTCATTCGGGGGGACACAGAGTCGTTCCCAGGCCAGCTGAGAGATGTAATCTCTCTCGTGAGTTGTGGGTCTGCCCCAGGGCCTCCTCCCCATTGGGCATGCCAGAAATACCTCACCTAGTAGGTGTCTTATTTCCACCTCTTGTATCCATGACCTTATTCTCTCGGTCACCACCCAGCGTTCGTGAACCACAGATGATGGTAGGAATGTAGATTGACAAGTAAATCAACAGCTTCACCTTTATGCTCAGCTCTCTCTTTACCACAGCTGATTGGTACAGTGTTGTATCTTTTTGTATAGAAATTTTTATTATCAGCTTAGTATTCTGGCATTTGGGTCTGCTTTAACATCTTAGAACTGTTAACAATTTTTAAAAGCCAACGTTTGGTTGCTGGACAAGGACGGATCTTTTATACAGCTAAATCCAAACCAAGCTTTCTAAGAATCAGTTGAAACTGATGAAGTATCATTTTATTGTAGCCTCTCTGACCAACTATGACTTCTCTCTACCTTAACCAACGGGGTTGAATATCCCAGACAAGCCCCCCATTTGTGACAAATTGACTAGCTCAAGGTATGCAACAAAGAGGGCAAGTGGAATAAAATCTGACATTATTTGACATAATGCAACAAAAAAAAAAAAAAATGTCAAGAAAACAATTACTGCCAGGTGGAAAGAACAAGAAAGACTGAGCAATTTATCTGGGCAAGCTTTTATAGTTTGAGCTGCGTCACTTGGAAACCCTACTTTGTTATCCAGTTTTCCAGGACTGCCTTAGAGAAAGAGGGAGGGGTGTGACACAGTGAAAAATGATTAAAGTTTAGTTAGTTAATAACTTATTATTGCAGCAATTATTATTGCAACGTGTTATTAAACAATGGCCTTACAAGAGTGCCTGGTTATGTTTCAGCTGCAGGCCGTAGCAGGTAGCGCTGCATGTTTGATTTGACAGATTGTATAAACCACTGGTTGTGTGATAAAAAGTAAAATCTAAAAACTGGTAAAAGTTAAAAACATAGCAATTTGTTGAAGGCAAACAAAACTGAATAAAGCTCTAACACCAAGCACAAACAAGATGACACAAACACAAGCGTGGAAACAGCCAACAGCGGAGCGAATAATACGAGCAACAATAAGGACGCCATTAAAGCAATTAAAACACGTAACAAAAACATATGGCAGCGGTGATAGAAAAGTTAATATATTCATTTTGCAGAGAAACAGCACCACATGTCCCTTTTCAGATTGTGCTAAAATGCACACTCAGACAGAAAAATAATGCTTCAGCCTACCGGAAAAGGCACAGGGACCACTGAAAGAGTACGGCGCAGGTTGTCGTTCTTTAGCACGAGATATCCTTATCAACTCAGCTTCTCTTGCATTGCCTCCAAATTAATTATTGTCTGACACTCTCTCTTTGCTACTTTCTTTCTATATAGAAGAGACAGAGCTTCAGGCTGTTAGGTAGTAATAAGACCCTTCTTGACACTGGTGAGAGAAAGAGAATGAATAGTGGTTCCTTCTTTGGTGCCATACGCTATTCTCTTCCTGTCCCACTTTGCTTTTCTAATATTGACTTTTGGCTTTTTTCTTAGACAAGTTTCCGTGAACAGATCTACAGCCCTTGGGTGTTAAAGCCCACATCCTGCTTGTCATGTGTGTCTGAAAGACACAAACAGAGGGAGACTTGTTAAATCCATAAATCCCCGCAGAATGTATGACATGGCTGTAAGGGCAAAAGGGATATCAGGAGGCTCTGCAGTGCCATAACTGGGTGGTCTGCTGGGCTAACAGGACGGCATCTGTTAATTATACAGCAGTATCAAAGAGGGAGAAAAACAGGTGACAGAAAACACTGGAAGCAGAAAAAAAGCGCATCCCGTGACAGGAATGGCACTTTAGAGGCACTTTGGTTTCTGTATGTAATTATCACTGATTGAAGAATAACTAGAACTCATGTTGTAGTACTAGTCATCTTCATTCAATATGTTGAACCCTCTCCAGTTTTATTATTTATAACTAATCCTTAATGACACTGATTATGCTAAACTGCAGACTCCACTGGACATGCAGAATGATTCAGTAAATGAGTTCTCTACTACAGTAAGTGAAGTAAAATTTCTAGACAGCTTGAATCATATCACTCTTGAAATGTGATATGGCAAATCAACTTAAAGTAAAAATAAATAAATAAATACAATATGACAATTTTAATCAGTGGCGGTGGTGGGGAGGCTTCATAAAAGGGACAGGCAGATGGCTGAATAAATTCACTGCAGAAAACATATGCTAGGTGACCTTTTTGTAACCCCTCCACGCATTTCTTCCTCTCCTCTGACTCTTTGGTCAGTTCAATTCAAGCAGAGGAGGCGGCAATCACTATTTGCTCAGAGCTGCGCTGCTGATACTCTCAGCTCAGCTGCTGTGTTCATATGGGATGCAGCAGTAAAGGTCATTTCTAGAAGTTCAACATTAGTGATCGGAATTTCAAGTGAACCATGCTGCCCACATTTCCTGCACTCTACGGGGAGTACAGGGGACTTATCAGGTGAGTCAATGGGCACAGTAATGTGAAATAAAAATGTAGAGAATCTAATGGACCAAGTTACAACCCTACCTCAGTTTCAATGTCATTCATATTAATTCTTACTGTCATAGACCTCATTTTAATCAGTTAAAGCTCTCTGTGAGAGTTTGAGTGTCCTCGTTAGACCCACAAGAAAGAGTTTCAAAAGTTGAATCTTGTCAGAAGCATCCAAATGTGAGTGTTGTTGCAGATGGAGCAACCCAGGAGAGTGCAACTCATCATATATAATGCATCTTTACCTTTGTTTTGAAGCATGGCTCATTACATTTCTCTGTGAAATTTGCAGAGCAAAGTTTCAAAGTGTAAAGAAATGGAGGGAGCCAAGTGGGTATGGTTTACCTGAGGGGACAGCTTTGTAGCGATAATAAATCCTGCTCCTGATTAGATGAACTCTGCATGGGTTTCAGGTGATGTGATGCCAAGCATCACTGTTCACGACTGGGAAATTATAAGTGATAAGAAAATTTAATTTGCCCTAATTAAATGTTACACAAAAATGTCATCCAGGCCTCTTTAACTGTGGATTGTTTCAAGCCTGCAGTGACTGCGTTAATTAAAATGACTACTCACTGCAAAAAAGGTGCAAATAAATCAGCTAATCGGTTAATCAGCCAATCAATCACTAAAGCAAATTAAACAATGAAATCTACAAAATGCTGTCCAAATTTTGAAACAGTTACTTAAAAAAACAGTTTTACTTTTTGGTTTGATAACTTGGCCCGGCACGGCCTGCTATGAGACAGCTGTACACACCTAAATAATCGAAATCTGTTGAGAAGCCAACTGACTTTTTCCCTTTAACAGTTCCCAATCCGCATACTATCACACACCACTCAAATCTCTCATTTATATGCTGGATTTCTATTTGCAAAAGTAATTTTTTAAGCACAGCTTAAAATTTGTCATTTGGAGTAACAAAGCTGAGGTTTTGGTCATTTTCACAATTTAAAAGTACTTGCTGCCAACAAGGATTCCCTCTGCTGGAAACTCCTGGAGCAAGAGACTGAACAACGACCTGCTGCTCTTAACTCTGACCTTCTTGAAGCAGGGTTTTCCTCTATTAGGATCACCATAGCATCACATTTATACAGTATTAACATAGTGATTTCAAACCAAACTTAGAGATAAGGATACCCTAAATGAACTATTTGTCTGAACTCTTTCTTTCCGCGATCAAGCTCGGAAGCTGGAAACGGCACCAACAAAAATGACTACAAATCCAGCCCTGCTGTGTGAACTTTGAGACGGGACGCTAACTACAGTTTACATTTTGTATGCTTGTGATGCACTCTTGAAGGACGGATAAACCTTGGATACCATATCATACAAAACACCAGTAGAAGCGTGTGAAAGCTCTTGGTACACAACCATAGATTAGAGCTCTGTTGCCACTGTTGACCTCTATTGCCATGCACTGCATAATAGCACGTGTGTATATGCACACATTCTGCTTTAAGCTGGTTCTGGCAGTTGGCAGGAGAGCACTCAGGAAGCCCCTAAAGACATAAGCGTTATGGTGAAGATTCTGTGTGTGCATGTGCATATGTATACTAGTGTATCATCAGTGTCAGTACTGTAATTGCGTGAGTCATCCGACTATTAAAGCTGTCTCTGAACAACAACAACAAGCAGCCATAATCTGCTGGACACCACGCTGTAATGGCTCTCTGTTTGACAGCTAATAAGTTTCATAGCAGATTGCAAACTACAATGTGCCCGACTGCGCCACTATTCTGGCTACATCGTTATTTCTCAACTTGACCTCAAGGTGAGCTGCAGAATTGCGCTGACAGAGTTCGGAGCTAACTCCCTTAATCCCCCACCTCTTGCTGTTCTAATATAACCGCGATAAGTACTGGTTACGTCCTGGTCCTCATGCCTTCCTGGTGGTATATGTTACAGCTTTAGCAGGTCTGCACGGAGTCAGCATGTATGCATTGGGACATGCTTGCTTGTATCCCTGCAAAGAATGAACAGGTTTGTGTCTAAACGATATGTGTAACAGTAAATTACGAGTTCAGATCGGAGCCTCTAGAGCAAACAGATCTAGCAAGAAGTACTGCTATTAATGTTCTCATTTAGGAGCAGGGGGTGGGATTGACGGTCGCTCTGAGCAATATATTTGCATGCCTTTCTGTATGAGACTACCTGCCTCAGTTTATAGTTTTATGGGTTGTTTGCCGGCATAAGAATGAAAGGCTGGGACTTTAAACCTATTTGTACACATAGCACAGTGATGAATGGGCATAATTCACCCACTTGATGTCAGGTGCATATCTGGTTCCAAGTAGAGAGCGAATCCAACAAATCCGAAAAGAGACTGAAAAAAAGAAGAAAAGAAATTAAAAAAAAACGAGTGGAAGAAACGGAGAAGGGAAGCAAGTGGCCGGAGAATTTTCAGCACCGTGGAGAGCTCCGGTGCAATATACGCTATACAACGGCAGCGTGTGCGCCGACCAATCCTCATTTCCCACTCCGCTGGCCGTCACGGAGGCTTTGCTTCCACCGTGCCAACTCTCTGGTGACACTGATAGGATTTTCCCATGAGAGTGCGCCGAAGCAGCTCATTTAACGCAATCAGACAAGAAAAGCTCGCCGTGTTTCGGATTCTGTGCCCTTTTCACTCATATAAGAGTTTTTGCGTGCTCCATAAGACCCTGGTTGTTAATAGATAAAGTCTTGCCAACGTCCTGAAGAAAGCAATTGGCCGACGAAAGAAGGGGGAATGTGTGTGTGTGTATGTGGTGGGGGGTGGGGGGGTACTGGGACCTAGAATCAATGCCAGAGAGCCCAGCGAGGTGAGGTGTGTGCGCGTCTCACAGTGTTATCATTTCAGTCCCTCTGCTGCTTGAGCAAACCTGGCGCACCCGGGCAAAGGAGTCCTCCTGGACCCATTTATCAAACATTGCCCTGTTATTTTCGTTCAGGTAGAGCCTCTGCACGGTTATGTGAGGTTACCAAAGGTGGCATGTGGTCATATGGAATGATTAATCACAAGCCGTTTTGCGCCAGACAAAAGGCGACATAGCAGGCAGTGTAGTTAAAAACTGTCACAGATTGTCACTGACATCGCCCTGCGCTATAAAGCTGCACCTCTCACACATCTCCCCGGCTGTAAATTCTAGAGCTCTGTATTATTGATGCATTTCTCCTCAGCTGTAACTAATTCAAAATTAAAGCACGCCACTGCCATCCTCTTTACAGGTTCCGTTCATTCACACTCATCCTAATGCAAATAGTGCGGATAAAGCGGTGTCACGCACCCAAAACAGCCAAACTTGTAAAAAAGAAGAAAGGAACGGCAGATAAATGCGCCTTTTAGTGAGTTGATACCCCACACCCCGCCTTAGTCCATAAACCTTTCACCTTACCTGTGGTATTCCGAGGCAAATGGATTATAAAATAAAGGAAATTCGTGCAAATATGCCACAGATTTCCTCGCAGAGACTCGTCCAGTCTGCGCTCCTTACTTCCACTCCTCTCCTCTCCACCTCTCGACAGGGTTTAAAGGGTTCAAATTAATTATGGGCTGGTGTAATAGTAGCAGCAGCTGTGTTAGTAGCGACGGGTAGAGCGTCCCAACTCTCAGCAGCGGCTTGCCATCCTCCGGCTTCTCTGGCTGGTTTCCTCTCAGCGCTACGCTCCTGCTCTGCCCCTATTTCAACTCCTCTCACTCTGCTCTCCTCCTGACGTCAGCCGCTGCACGCCAAATGCGGTGAGGCTACATCTGCAGATCCATCGCACTGGAAAGCGACACCTGTGTGTGTCTGTGTGCATGCGTGTGCGTGTTTGCGTGCGTGCTAAGACACTCGCGAGGACCACATACCTTGCAGGGGAGAAAGAGTAGAACGTCGTGTGAAATATTCAAAGACTGTTTTCAGTTTTTATTGGTACTGTTTTTTTTAACTAGGGGTTGGTAACAACCTTGGATGCAAGATATGGGTAACGTTATGAAGTTCACATAGTGTACAGGTACAATAATACCCGTGATTTTTTGATTTTGTATGAAAGTACAGGACTTGAATCAGTTAGCTTTTTTGATCCGTGGTGATCCTTTAAGTAGATACTACCTAAAAATATATCTTGTAAACTCAGGGGTTGAAAATTACAAAGAAAAAAAATGCAAGCAGCCACTTTCTTGTACTTCTTTGCACTTTGTTTTTTTTAATACACAAGAACTGTAGAGCAAAGTACAGTGACACATGATAGGAATGGTGCTGGTGCTTGATAGAAGAGCAAGATAAAAATCAAATGTTGTCTTAAGTGTCAATTTCATCTTTTGCAAAGCTGCCTTATGGAGCGATGGCTGATAGTATAACAAACACTTGTAAGTAAAGTAATCATCATCTCTATGGTTCCCTTTACCCGTTTTTCATGTAAGTGGAGGACTTGTTGGGATGGAATAAAATGGAAGAATAATAAAGTGCGCATGGCACAATTAGGCCTACATACTGTATTCTAAAAAGACACGAGAATGGTGGCGCCACCATCAAAATTGCATGTGGCACTAAAACATTAATGCTCAATGTAACATTTATCAAGACAACGAAAAAAAAGAAGGCTGGAAAAAAATAAGAATCAAAGAGAAAGAAACGAAGAGGGGGAGAGCGGGTATAGGGGGAAAGTAAAGAAAGGCGCCTTAGTCATCAAGTTGCTGTGCAGAAAGAAAGAAAGAAAGAAAGAAAAATTGTAATTCACTCTATCAGATATTGTCCATATAGCAGCCTAACTTGCAGTAACAGATGTCGTCTGATAAGATGGAAAATGGCAGTGTTGCAATAGGCAGCATGACCCTAAAGTACCTTCTGCCTTTTTTCATGGTCATGAATCAAAATAATTTGAAAAGCGTTCATTTTTTGTCTTTTTCGGTGTCTCTTTGGTAACGTATCTCATCAATTACGTTTTACAAATGTGTGGAAAACAAAAGGATTCATGTGTTATTCAGGGGTATTTTAATGTTCATATGGCATTTGGGAAACAGACTGGCAAGGAGGCACATAGAGGGAAGTCTGTTATGTGGGCCAAGTAGAGATGGAGATGCGGTCTCAGTTGAAGCAGTATTTAGCATGTGCAGCAATAAAAAGAGCACTGAAGTAACTTTTTAGATGCAAAACATAAAACAAAAATTCTCAGAAAAGCAATATAATCAAATGCAAATGCCTTAGTATTGTAATGTATTTTGGGAGGATGTTAGTCTGGGTTTAGAAGGTAAAGCTATTTGCCCTATAAGACATTGCTATATACTTTAAGTGTGTGTTTGTTTACTAAGAATGCCATTTTTGGTTGTTATACTGGTTGCTTTTTGGATGGATGATGCTGGTTAACAGATTGTGAGGGTGTTCAATGTAGTCGTTTAAATGCACTTATTATAATTATTCACAAGTTTTATACATTTATTGGTCAGGCCACACCGAAGAGCCTACTCAGGCCACATAAATTCAAAATTTAAAACTTACATATCTAAATAAACTGGATACAGATTCAAATCCACGCAATCCAGAAATGACACAATCCAGTGAAAGCAATCGTGTACATAATGCATAGACTTAAAAGAGAAAGATTAACAATTACAGATTCATGTTGATGTCTTGTTTGTTGCTTTTCAACTTGAATATCTCAGTTTTCAGGGTAGTTTCTATATTTCAACTTATAAGACACTACCCGACTGCATTCGGTCTGTAAATGTTTTGGTTTTCATATTTTCCTTTCTTTAAACTAATTAGTAAACTTTAGCTGAGATCCCAAGAGCACTAAAGCAGCCTGACTCTAACCTCAATATTTTTGAAATATAACTTGCTCTCTCTATACTGTCTTCAGTGTGATGAGGTGTAGAGCAGACTATTCTGAGTATTTTGCTTTTCAAATACTGCATGACAAACACCTACTTTCTAATGCTGAAGAACGACTCTACAATAAACTTCAAAGTATTTAAAACGTGTTTACACATTTTTATATAGGACCTCTTCTTCATTTCTATGATAAACACGAGGACACAGACAGACACATATAGTACACACATACACACATTCCTTAACCCATCTCTGGGCCACTGAAGTGGAAATGTTTTGATCTATATTATTGACAAATGCACACCAGATCTATTCATAAAACCAACAGCTCTCTGGGCACTGCAGAGACGATCTCAGGCTGCTGTAAGCGTACCCTGAGTAGCAAATCAATCACACCTAAATGGTACAAATATGAATTAACCCTGGAGGGGCTCATATAGAGCCCGTGTGTGTGGCATCACAAATGGAACATCATTTGCATTTCACCCACAGCTACACCCATGTCTGGAGAAACTTTCAGATGAGCATGTGGGTACTGAGCAGCTACAGCAGTCATCATTATCTCTGTCATCGTTTGTTCAGGACAGGAGTGTTTGTACTAGTAGTCATACATCAGAAACATAATATCTTCTCCCCTCAACCTTAGAGGCACTGAGGCATGTGTCAGCACTAAAAGGTCTCTCTCACCCAGGTGCTCCCACAGACACAGAAACAGCAGGAGACAGAGCCATATCTCTTCTTTATGTGCTTTTCCTCCAGCTCACCACCGCTGCCAGTACCGATGCGATTCGTACACATACACTGAACACATGTCAAGATCATTTAGAGTAGATGAGACCTCCAATTTCTAAATGTAAAAATACACAGATTTTTTAAAAAAGACAAACCTACTTATACATGTAAATTTAGATTTTAAATATAAAGAGATAGAGGAGACAGGCAGGTGTGTTTCAGGTAAATCCTTTTCTTTATTGATTCAGCAACCGGCTGGAGGCCCCAGGTAAGGGTAACTGGAAGTATCCGTGAAGATTCTCAAGACAACAGGAATCTAGGAACACAGCAGAAACCTACAGGTTTTAGGCAATCAACTGGAGACCAAATGGAAAATCAGGATTACAGAATGGGAAACACAAGAACAGAGACCTAATTACTACCATAATGGTGACAAGGATTTGGCGGAGAGTAGCACAACGCACCTTAAATACCATGAGTTGATGAGATACGGTAAAACAGGGGTGGAGGAAAAAGCTGGGGAAACAGACACTCTACCAAAAGGTGGAAAAAGTGAGGAAACATGGGAGAGAAACGCAGGCCATCCAGGACCATCTCTGAACTCACTGAATCATCACCTTAAATATAAACTAATGTCTGCTACCTAACCTTACACTGACCATGAACATCACAGCCAACTCTGCACCAGTCTAGCACAGTGTATCATTAAAACTAACCAGTCTAGCCTGCACTAAACTATATGAAACTGCTACAAAATTATTCACTTCAGTTTGTTTTGAAAGACATTTGATGAAACAGCACTTTATGTACAGATCCCATATCTGATCTTAGAATTCTGAAATGAATTAGGACAGTAAGATTTAAAGTTACTCTTTGCCAAATATCACATACTGAACAATCCTTACCTTTGAAAACAATCTCTCATCTGCCTCCCCTGACCTTTTTCTTACATCTTGCTCCATCTCTGTGTCCTATATTAACATTTTCTTCTCTCGCTCTCTCAGCAGCAACTGTATATTTAGTTAGAAGACACATATTGTGGCACTGTGTGCAGTTACAGTTTTTGTTTGGTTATATTTGTTGAGCTATTTAAAAAGTTGCTTTCCATAGTGCTAGCTACATTGTGAAGTACCGCAACTTTATTTACATCTGCACTATGAACGCATCACACCTTCAAATGTCATTATTTTTGTATTAATGAATAAATATTTCCATGCCATCACTGGGAGCAACATAAGGCTACATGCATCACACGATCACTCAAAATGTAAAAATTAACTAATACGCACCAACCGGCCTATTAAATTCAACTACTCTTTAAACTTTAATCCCTGCTTATCTAAATACATGTATTATCAGTTTTTAACAACTGGACAATCCGAAAAGATGCAGTGGCTTGATTTGATGTTGGGATAATGTGGATGCCAAAGAAAAACAAGCAGCAGCATTGTGACTACAGTTTCAGTGCTGGACTCAAGAGAGGGGCTGCTGTCATAGGGTGAGAGGTGGACATTTAAATTCAAATCAGTGGCTGCCATTATTCTGTCATGCCAGAGTCACTGCACAATTACCATTTCCTACTAAGGCCTGAATCACATCATATGATCAGCTTATTTGGTCAGTTCAGTTGACATTTTGGTAAAACTTTGACAGAAAATCTTTGCAGTGTAAATGCTATGTCAGAACCAGATCGCTTTAACACTGTGAATGATGCCCTTGTCTCAAGTTGCAACTCCAAAAAAAAATTACACTGAACAAGTGAACGTTGCAGTTTCTGAAAAATCAAACTGGCAGGAAATTCCAACATTTTGATTTCTAACTTGTTATTTTGTAGCCAAGAAGAGGCTCTCTGTGTACTCAACATGTTCCACCAACAATGACATAAATGTACCTGCAGGAAAAAAAAACATATCTCTGTGTATGCTGACACACCTCTGATCTTACACAAACACACGGAAACATAAACAACTTGACTTCATCCTGTGCTCTACTGAATAGAGCTGTCAGAGAAACCTGTAGTGTATCAGCTGTACTACCATTGTTCAATGAAACAACTTGCCACTGGAGAGAGACAGAGAGAGGCAGAGCAGACAAAGTGCTGCCTTAGCTTCTCTTTGTAGCCTCCAGCCACGAGGCTTCTCATGGACAAACCACGGCTTTTGATTTGTTATGCTGCCTCGCACTCGCACTCGTGCGTGCTAATGCACACACTCAGAGATGCATTGTGCTCCCACATACGCAGAAACACGCGCTGGCGCTTGCACAGAACTACATTTCTCACTCTTGGTCCCACGCCTGTGCCCACACATACACATTCACACACCTTGTATAATGGTCTTTGTTTCCTCCTCCTGCCCTGCTCCAATTTGATGGCAGCGCGGCCGCCAGGTTCCCCAGATGACCATTGAGATAGAGCTAACAGATGAAAGCAGCAGTAAGACGCTGGCGGTAATGGTGCTAGAGCTCCGGCTTACAGCCCATATTTCTCACTGATGGCTGTGCTGCCCTGCCTCCTTCTGACACCTGCAGGAGTGAGCTACTTGGAAGACTTGTTAGTGTAAGGGCAGCAGGAACACAAGCTTAAAGCACACATTTGCACATATCCTTACCAAGATATGCACAAGTTTTTCACTTGCAAAGCAATTTATTTTACAAATACCCTCATTTATTTCCTTACAATATTTTATTCTATGTGACAACAATACCCTTTGGAGTACTTGCTTTACTTTTAGTTCATGCAATGACACATGGTCATGCAGTAAGCGAGCACCTGCATATACAGATTTTAGCATATAGTAAGTTGCAAACAAGTGACAGGGATATTATCTAAAACTGTTCAAGTGACCTTCAGCTTCACTGATTATATTCAGTCACCTGATAATGATACTAATCTGACTCTGTTCAAAGTGCAAGGGCGGAAGGCATCAAAAAGGTGAAGGGGGGTGATACAATATATGATGTTATGGTCCAAAATAAGCTTAGTTTATATTTGCTTGGAACAACAAAAACAGCAGGGCTTGAGCACCTCAGCAGGCACAGGGGTGGTGTTGTGCCGACAGCGCTTAGTCAGCTGCAGTGACAAAAGCTGCTAATTTAGTAGCTCTTGGTTCAAAAAACCGAGTGGCTGTAATTTCAGTAAATGGGACACATTTTCTTGAATATGCATGCATTTTTTGGCACTTTTACTGTGCCATTTGGTGTCTTTGTGAAACTTTTTTTGTCCTCTTAATATATTAAGCTTTTGACAGGAACGACATAAACACTTTTAGTTATTCATGGGAAGTTATTTATAGATGAACCTCATTTTCATTTCTAAACAAGTGAAATATAAGCATCAGTCCCCCTATCCAGCCCCCCCCCCATCCTACCTAAATAAGTTTCTTGCAGCTTTTCTAAAGCAGCCAAAAATGCCGCTGTGGGAAAGCTGCTTGCTTGTGCTGTTAAAGTAGTGGGAGCTTGCATTTAAGGACAAGTCTGCAGAAACAAATGATAAACATGGTCCTTATGAAAAATGCATTATTATCTCCAGGTTTTGTGACTGTGAGTCAACATTAGTCACTTTGTTCTTTTAAGGATTTTTCTTCTAGCTTGCAGTGTTTCTAGCTTGTAATTGGCCACCTCAGCACTGTCTGAAAACATGAATTTGAGGGCTGTACATTTTCGGGTTATGCCCTCTTGGGTATGTGTTTATAAATATAGCAAATTTATTAAACCAGATAAAAAAACTTTATGTTTATATTCATGTCCAACCTTTCTAAACAATGTTAGTTTAACAAATGGAGGCCAGACAAGCTCTGCTTCCATGAGTTTGTAGAAACTTTTTTAGCATCACACATCTCACATGTATAATCCTTTTTAGCTGTTTTGGTGCATACAGCCCCTTGTCACTCATCAGGCATTCATTCAGCTGATATTAGGATTTTCTATATAATTTTAAATTATAAAGAACATTGTATTATTTATAAAATCATAAACATAATTAAACTCTAGCAGATTGTATTCACTTTCATCTACTTACCTAATAAAAACTATTAATGAGAGCCTAATGACTCCTATATTAAACCCCCAAATCCTTGTAGATGAAACATATTTGCATTTTTGATGCCTTATTGCTAAATTCAACTCTGTATGTTTCATTGACATGATCAACAATCATCTAAAATCCAAAATCTTTTTTTTTTGTTTTAATAAATCATTCCCTGATATTTTAGGCCTCATGACTTAAATATTATCCCTGAAATACAACCTGTAATATATTACATCAGTTATTATTGGGCAAAGTCAAATTTACTGACAAGCCACCACCCCACACCAATTAATAATATGAATTTCCCACTCAAACCCATTTTCAGTCCTTATAGGCATCTGCCACATCAGGGTCACTATAATGATTATAGTCCTAGTGGCATCTGACTATGTTCCAGTCATTTAGCAGGATAATTCCCTTATAGGGACGATCTGCCTGAGGAGATTTGGTACACACACAGAAAAAAGTTGGATTGTAATCCCAGACAAGAAGGGCAGAGCATGACAGATGATGAAAACACAAATAATAGGCATAAAAAGCAGAGGGTGATGGTTGGAAAGCATAGGAAATCTGAGCGGGTAGCACTTACTGTTAAAGCTCAGTAATAATGTTTCAGTAGTGGAATGGAAATAGCAATTTGTTATCCCTTAATCATGAGAGCCAATATGATTACAATATAATTATAAATATCCAAGCAATACTCAAACATCTTGTTTTCATAGTGCTATATCCGAGTAATTTTAAATTTAAATGATTTGGTAATAAAAATTTGGTATTACATTTAAGACATGATGGGGCCTTTGTATGTAAGTAAGCTGAACTGTCACATGGTCACATGGTTAACGTGTAGTTATTTTGTTGTTTCCCTTTATGGGTCTTGTTATTTATTATTTATTCTTCTTTACATTTAGCAATAGAAATGTGTTTTTCTGGTCATTGGTTTTCAGTTGTAGGATAATGACATTTAGCAGAAACATGTAGTTTTGCATTTCTGAGGCCTGATTCATGGTTATTCGCAAAGAAAGTACCAAACCAATGTTTACAGGCTACTGTCACATTACTTGACAATATCTTTAATAGGTTATTAACATGAAATTACACAGAAACAGGCTTATTTGCATTTTGCAGCCAATTTGGATTCCTGGTTATTGCACAGTTGTTTCCAGATAATTAGGCACAGCATTAAATATCATATTTAGATTTTAATAATACTGGGGCAATACTGTAGGATTAATTTAAGGATTAGAGTCTAGTAATACTATGCATCCACCAATATTCGCTTATAATTAAAAGGTTACTACCACTTTAAAGCCAATACATAAAAATACAAATACATGGATTTTACAATTTTATTGCTATTGAGATTATGATATTATTACTATACTACTACTAACTGGCTTTGTCTTACAGGAACAAATTTGTTTTCAAATAACGTCCCCCAGTTTATGGTCACTTATTACCAAATTAACTAAATTTCAGTATAATATTACATAACTATATAACATTATGTAAGTAGAGCCATTGTTGATATAGGATATTACTTGGTTATTACTTGACACTGATTCACATTACTATGGTATATGAGTAATACCTTGTTATTACCATATAATGAAGTATCATATATACATTTTGATGCCTTTTCTGCTCTACTGTTGAAAAGCGCTCAGAAAAAAGCTTTAAACCACATAAAACCAATGTTTGCAGTTCATTCTATGTATAATCTATGTATTTAATTCCATTTGGCAGTAATCCACACAGATAAAGATGTTTCACTAGTATTTCCTCTAGATATATCTTTTTTTTGAGTTAACATAAAATATAAACTTACAGTAGAGCTACAAAGGCTCTAGAGATGAAAGACTTACTGTCCTTGGTGGCTTTGCAGGTTTTGTGTGAGATCAAGATCAGCCCTAATGAGCTCTGACCATAACACAAAACAGCGTTGAGTTGTTCAAAGAAACAAAATAGTCACAATACCTGATTTTTCCATGTAACTGACTGTGAGTTCTGATCTCCTAATTATTTCACTTGTCAAATCCGCTTTTATTCATAACGGCAGCATGTAATGAAGGGGAGGAGAGAGGCCACTGGAGAGTTTTTAAGTGGTGACATGACTAAATTGTGGATTACACACAGGGAAGTAGCTTAAAAGTAAGGACTAGTGTAAGTATAATAGCATTAGAAAAATAAATAAAAGTTATGATCAGTTCGTTAAAAGAGTTGGATAATCCCTGCCACAAGCTAAAGCAAAGGATAAAGGGAATAATAGTTTAAAATTAAGGAAGGGCAATAGTCAACAAGCCCACTAAGGGATGAGGAGAAGTCTTAGTCACTTTATTCAGTGTTGTGTAACAAATGTCAAGTCAGGTCCATTCAAAATCAGAACATTCTTACCAAATAATGTTTAATGCCATGTGTTTGGTGACAGTCAAGTGATTTATTTATTTATTTAACTAAAGTGAGGCTTCATATCTTACTGTGATATACAAAATCTCTGTTTACCTGAAAACGTCTCCTATACGATCAAGATTTGACCAACCAAAACTGGCACACAGGTCGGTCGGGTCCTTGATGATTTGTACCAGTTTCACATATTAACAAGCTAAAATGACCCAATTGTATCTTTTATATTTATCATAGCTTAGAAAAGCCTCATACATTTTCATTTCATGACAGCAGCATCTTTATAGCCACTAAACTTGAATTATACCTGACATATTATGACATCATGAAGCTAAAATAGCCTATTTGGAGTATTTAAGCACCTGCAGTGCTTTATAAAAGCACAGTATTATTTCAATTTCATTACAGTAGCATCTAATTTAATCCACAAAACTCAAATTATGCTTGCGATATAATGACATCATCATGTTGCCTAGGAACCACCTAACAATGGGCAAAACAAATTACAGATCAGCAGGGGATATGTACTAGAAATGCAATAAATCAGAAACTTGTGTTCAGTAATATGCAATGGTATTTTTAAAGGATAGAAGACTGCAGCACTTCATCTTTACTCTTGAGAAACCAAAATATTGTATCTTTAATTAAAAAAGTAAATATTTATTTAGGTTGAACTCTGCTTTGCACAGAAATGAAGGTGTTGAATAATAATAAATGATACATTATGTAAATCCTGTTTAAAGACAATAGAGAAATCACTGAGAAAAACAGAACAAATAATATACTAAGTGAAAATGCAATTACTGTTATCCCCAAAAGGTCATAGGACAAAAGTTATTATTGTCTGGGGATATTGTGTTTTTAGGATGAATAATAGTAGAAAATATTTTTATCTATCTAGGCAGGTAAAACTAAGGCTGTACACTATGTTTTCCCAATTGTAATTTTGCTTTGATTTGCACATCATACTACAAACTCAGAAAATAACAAAAGGGAAGTGAATGCTTTGCTCTACACACATTTAAATGTTTTTATTTTTAATCCACTTGGGAAGTTCCACTACTTTTTGTAGCATTTTTAATAGACATGAACGTAAAACTCCTTTTACCAGAATCACAATATAATACTACTGATGGGTATATAATCCCAAGAGCGGCAAATGACTCAACCGAAAGGAGGGCGAGTTCAGCAGCAGTGTCTGGGAGGGATTATAAACGACTGGTGGTCCTGCTAAAGCCTCGATCTGGATCAATATTGTAGATGTGATCTTAGTCATTATGGTTGAATGAGAGCCAGCTCGGCACAGAGAAATAGGTTTCTCCAATGGGCCTCATTAGTTGTTGTCACTTCCTCCGTACATATTCTAAAATGAGAAGCAGCCATTATGATTTAACTTATCTTTTTAAATATCATTTATAAGATCCGGTCAAAAGAGCCAAATTAAATATAATTTCTTGTCTGTAATGCCAATGTCAAAAAGCACTGTATTCAGAATTGTTGTTGATGCTAACAGGGAGCGTCTGCATTGTGAAGGTCAGAATTTGTGGCTAAGGATCATCTAAACATCGTCTAAATCAGAATAAGGCAGTTGGCTACACACCAAAACCGATAAGATAAAAAATACTTTATTAATCCCAAAAGTCAAGACATCATATCGCAACTTTCAAAACATGAAATATTTGGCAAGTAATAAAACACCACAGAAAGGTTCCCACGTAGTAACGTGTCCGTTATAGCCCGTATCTAAAGAGAAACAGAGACGGAACATGAAAGAACAAATTTTTCTTAAGTAATAATTTTATTTTGTGTTTTTCAGGAGGTCATTTTTTACAGCTTTTTTGTTTAAAAGTAAAACAATGCTATTAAAATTTGGGTCAAAGTCTACAAGCATTTATTTGTGACGCTCCCTTGACCATCCATTATATATTTGATCATATTAATGATGAATGTTATTTAGGTGCTAATACTTCAGTTTAATTTTGTTATTTCATAGCTTTACTTATTGGGAAATGACAGAAATGACACGGTAAAAATGATTCAGTGATAAAATGTCTCACCATCAGTGGCATCTACTGACTCATTTTAACTCCTAATCGCTCACATCTGTGGGTGATGTAGCTGAAGAAGAAGACAGGGGTCTTTTTAAAGTACTGAATAATGGATAATCTTCTTAAGCAGTCATGCTGTTTCAGATTAGGACGCGAAAAAGCATAAAAACAGATCATTTTGAATATCACCTTAACAGAAAAGTGTTAAGTCTGCATATTTTATGCAGGTAAACAAGTCTAAAGTCAGTTTCTCAGATTTCGCACCACTCTTTCTGTTCTCTATCGCTATTTCAGGAACAAAGACAAACCTCCTTGAAAGAGGTGGAATAGGGAGTGACATAAAAATAGAAAAAAAGGAGAGGGAGAGTGTATGCTTATATACAACACGCCTTTGTGTCCCCACTTGTGCATGTTGCTGTTTGTGTTTCTTTTCTCGCCTTGAATTTTTGAACAAGGTTGCGTGTTAGTCACAGCTCTGCCATCTCGCTTGCAAACCCCTTGAAAAGGCCTCCACCGCTTTCACCCATCATGTTTAGGCATCATGTCACAATGTCTGTCCCATCTCCTTTGTCATGTTTGCAGCATGCTGGGATACATTGCTGATAACTACTGAAAAAGCACGATACAACTTGAAACTAATTAATGATAACCTTTCACTAAACCGTTTGATAAGCAAGAATCTCCCAGTGCAGTATTTCAGGAATATTTTCCAAGGACTGATGAGCAGTTTAAGATACACTTTTATTAACTTTCTGATCACATGTCCAGGCCCTGCTGTAATAAGAAAATCTGCTCGGCGTCCTGTCAAAAGGTCCTTGAGCTTCACAGTTTCAAACAGAAAACAGGGACGTTTGTGCAAATGTAAAAAAGATCTGCATCTTTCAAAAAATAAAAAGCCATTTCATAGTCATCTCAGCCCAACAAAAATCCTTAATCACCTTTCACTCCCTCCCTCCTTCCTCCCTCCATGAATGAATCACTTTTAATAGGTTAATTTAATAAAGGATTAGCACTTTCACTCAGATTATAATGACAGTCCATTACAAGGAAGGAGCAGGTGTGCAGTCAGTCCACTATACTATAAATGAAGGAGTTCATACAATACCAGTGATTGGTTGTCCCTGAAAAATGACCCGTCCTCTCTCTATGGCTGGGTGGGCAGACTTCTGTCACTTTGAAGGACTGAAAAGCAGATGACACCTTCATCTCTTACTCACAAAAGGTGCTCAGTATGATGCTACCAGCTGCACCGATTCCCTTATATGGATTATGTGGAAGGCCTGGCTTTGTTCCTTGAAGGATTTCAGACTTTGTAGTTGCAGAGATCCCTTGAGCACAAATCACATATTGAGTAGTCTACTATGTGTGCCAACAGGCATGGAACATCTGCATTACAGCGTTGACACAGGTACACTGGGGCCATAAAGAAATGGACATGGCACCCACAATACTCAGGTAGGCTGTGTATTGTTTATCGTGCATCATTTACATGTTGATGAATTGGTATTAAGGAGTGCATCAAGAAAATATCCTGCACGATATTACACCACCACGACCAGCCTGTATCATTGATACAAAGCAGGATGGATCCATGCTTTCAAGTCTTTTGCTTCAAATTATAACCCGGCAAAACCAGCAAATGTTTTTCTAGTATTTTATTGTCCAAATTTGGTGAGCCCGTGTGAATTGTAGCTTCAGTTTCCTGTTCTTTGCCAACAAAAGTGGCACCGAATTTGGTTTTCGCTGTTGTAGCCCAACTGCATTTAGGTTCCACATGTTGTGAGTTCAGAGATGCTCTTCTGCATACCTCAGTTGTAATCAGTGGTAATTTGACTGACTGTTGCCTTTTAGTCAGCTTGAAAAAGTCTAGCCATTCTACTTTGACCTCTGGCAACAACATGAGAACTGTCTTTCACTGGATATTTTTTCTTTTTCTGAGCACTCATTGTAAACCCTAGAGATGGCTGTGTGGGAAAATGCCAATTGGTCAGCAGTTTCTGAAATACTCAGACCAGCCTATCTAACACCAAGAACAATGTCATGTACAAAGTCGCTTAAATCACGTTTAATCTCCAGTCTTATGCTCGGTCTGAAGTGCAACAGGTCATCTAGACTGTGTCTACAGCACTAACTACAGCTGGATAGTGTAGTGGTAAGACCACACACCCTTGGAGCGGAAGTCGTAAGTTTGATTCCCTCCCACTATCCAGTAAGGGTCCTGGCTAGGCCCCCCATTCCAAATACCAAGAGCTGGAATTGCGTGGCTACGTCTGCAGCCTGTCTGCAGCTTGGACACGACACATTTCACTGCATGTTGTGCTCTGTATGATTATGTATGTGACCAATAAAGCTTGTTTCTGCTGCCATGTGACTGGCTGACCATTTTACGTTAACAAGCAAGCCAACCAGTGTACCTAACAAAGTGGCCTTGTTTGTGTTTTTTCATATGCATTATAATATTTGATCTCTATAAAAAACTATTAAAATCCACTTGAGATTTGATTTAAAAATGACAGATGTCTCATTTCTTCACATTCCATTAGGAGGACGATTATCAAGAACATCTTGCTCGTTTTGGGATTTTAATTAATTCTTTTCCATTTGCCTTTATTTATCTATATAATTAAAAATTGGTCTCTAAAACAGTGAGCTTTTAAATATAGTCAAGAATGTGTGGTCACATAAAGAAACCAATCATTACATAGGGACACTCCATGAAGGAACAGACTGCAGTGCATTTATAGTACAGAGACAGATAAGAATGCAACCACTCCATTGTGCCCTCCTCCATCAAAGACACGATACAATCCTATCAAGAGGTAGGGGGCAGGACAAGTTTGGGGGTGTAGCTTTATAAGACAGAAACAGCAATGCCGGTTTTTCAGCTACGTGTCTCAGTTCTCTCCTTTGGGGAGTAAAGAAGAGCAAAGGGCGACAGAAGCGAGACGGCTCTTAAATCTAACACAGGTTATTTGGGTTTTATTGGAGATTTTACAAAGGCCTGTGTGAAAGGTTTTTCTACCACCTGTCCTGCCCTCAGTGCAGTGCTGTGTTATAGGTTTATACCATATGCTGCAGAATGCTGTGCACTGTGTCATCCATAAAGTTGCAGGCTGTGAGTGAGAAATGCGGGGAACTGTGGTCTTTTCGAGTGCGACTAAAATTTTAGCAATTTTTGGAGACTGTGATAAAGTTATTTATTACTCCCTGCTGACAGAGAAGGAAGAAAAATGTGAGCGAACCATTCTTTCAAAAAAAAGTGGAAATAATGTGCCAGTGAAACTATATTTCCAACCAACTACCTTATATTACAATGGAGACAGGATACCACATGTACTCAGCTTTTTCTCAGCAAATCATGGAAAAAAAGACAATTAAATATAAACCTATATTTCCTTGACGATGCTTCAACACATGGGCTCCCATACATGATTTGCATGCTGATTTCTCCTAAAAAGAAGATTTTGAGCACACAATGCAAACTGAGTGATACACAACTAAATCTGAACCGAAGCTTATCCGCTTCAATTTTCAAACCATCTGATGACAAAGGATCTACATAACAAAGTATAATTTCATCTTATTTACTTGCAAAGCTATGTAACACGGTAGTTAGAAGTTGCCTAACACAGTCAAACTGCAAATTAGCTTTCGTTTGGAGTCAGTGTTTCTACCACCTAACAAATGAGTCCAAAATTGAAGCCTCATTTTAGCTTTGTCGGGGTCTTCTAAACATGAGAAAATTATCTGGCTTTTAAGCTTTTACATGCTGAACACTCTTTAAAAGCTAGTGACTAACTTTGATCTACTGATTATTGGGTACTGGGCACATAGTGTACAGTGGATTAATCTGAACTTTTTACTTGAAAAAACAACAAAAATAACTCTTTAAACTGATAACCACATGGACATGAAGGGCTTTCAAAGGAGAGCCTAGAGCTGGTGTAATTGCTATTTAGACACTATTTGTTGAAAGATATAAAAAGAGGGGGGGAAAGATCACTCATACCAATCTCTCTTTTAGACAGCCATGAATCATGATTGCTTTAAACAAAATTATGACAGCAATCAATGTCACTTTGCTGATGGATAACTTGAGTGAAAGAGGAAACTCTCATCTCCAGAAAGCAATAACATTAAAACTAAAGCCATTTAGTTGTGATAAATGACAAGACAGTAGAACTCTCAGGAAGGCTTTCACGTGCCAGCTCTCCTGCCTCTCGCACCGATTCCCCGCAGTGGTTGGGTTTATTTGCAGAGTAAAGCAGCCAGCTGGCTCTCGACACAGCTCTAAACCTGTGTCAGCTGCAGAGTCGACATAAATCTCTGTGGCCACTCCTTGAGGTAATAGGAACCTGAGACGAGTCCAACAGGTGAAACATTACCAGTGAGAGACTGATCCACAGGGAGTTGTTTTTAGCTGGCAGTAAACACTGACTCACAGGGGATGAGAGGAGAAAAGATAACAAAACCACTGTTCATGACCTCAAGGAGGGAAAAAGAGGAGGGGTGGGTGCAAAGAAGGGAGACAAAGCGTGAGAGGGGAAGTGCAGGTTAAAACGAGCGAGAGGAGGAGGAAAAAAGAAAGGGAAAAGTTGTTTTTTTTATTTATTTTATTTTAGAAGAGTGTTACAGAGGCAGAGCTTGTGAGAGCAGAAGCCCGTTCTACAAAGCAAACTCAGAATACTGGCAGAATTTTGGTTTTCTTGCTTCATTAAACAAGAAAGCTCAAATACAGCTAAGTGGTGTCACAACAATGATTATCCAAGTTTTCCAAATCTATCTGTACTCACATGAAAGAGGGCAGTGCTGCAACCAAATAACCAATCATACAAATATTTAAGTTTAATTCAGTTCAGTTCAATTTGAGATGTGTTCTTTTTCTGTGTATTCTCCTTCCTATATTTTGCGCCTTAAGAAAGGGACTCCCAGAAATACAGATGTAAGATGGTCAGTTGCAAAAATCTATGACTTCCCAGCTCTTACACACAATCTTGTTACTGCACTAACAAACACTAACCTTACATATCAACAATAGCATGCCATGCTAAAACATAGTTTTAAAAAGCTACGCTAATGCAGGTCATATTTGGTTGAGCCCTGTGACCTTCCAGCAGGAAGTGCTCTAACTACCAAGCCATTAACATTTAGGTGTGGGAGTTTGTAGTGTAGCAGCTGCAGCCCACTGATTGCGTTGAGGGCCGCAGCCATATTGTGCTGGCAAACAGGATGAAAGGTCACTTCAGAGTGCCAAACATCCAGTGGTTGGGGGAGTTTCTAGTAGAGGAGGGAGTGCTGAAGGACACCAGCTGAGCTTAGGTGAGCAACCATCCCATCTCATTGTTGTAGAGGAAATGATGCGATACCTTCCATCCCAAGGTCATCCCATGCTACAGTGATTCTCACAAACAGTTTCCAGTATCTGAAATGCTCTGTCGTATGGAGAATCGGGGTGCAGCGTGATTTCAGAGCCGAGCAGCGCCCATCTCAGGATATAATTCCATCATTTTGTGGCTGAAGGAATCATCTGTGGTAATATGTTTGGATGGTGGAAAATCATCACAATCGTAGAAATACTTCTACCTGACCTCAGCCCTTGCTTTTCAATGTCTATATACACACAGTATGGTTTGCTATTTTTTCCACAGTAGAGGCTTAATTTATTTCACTCCCTCCCGAGTCTTGCTTTCCCTCTTTGATTTTGTCTCCTTAATTTAAAAGTTTTTAAAAATAAACTCTCATACTGCAGGCTGAAGTTTTTATTAAATCTCATCAATATGGCCAAACACAATAAATCAATTTCCTCTGTATTGCATGTGTATCGATCCTTTTTTTAGAATTCTTCCCGTTAAAGGGAGAATATTTTGGGTTTACAGGAAGTGTGGGCATAATTTAACATTTTTAGTCATGCTAGCAGCAGATCCACTGCTTTGATTTAAACTGAAAGACATCACGGCCAAGTTTACTTATCATGAGCCACAGTTTGGGCTTATTAGTAAAAGCTAGGATGCTATTATTATGATGAAAAATAATATTAAAAATGTAAAAAAAACTAATGCTCTCAGTGCAACACCTCCCCCGCAATTTTACCAATAACCTAAATTAATTTTAGCATTTGTTAATTGGCAATTCCTGTCCTGCAAAACTTCTTGCCACTTTGAGGCTTGAGGACTGATTGCATGCGTTATTCCCCTACAGTGTCATTTGCATTAGCAAAGATGATGTACATCATACAAAAGCACAAAAAATTTAATTACAACCAGAACAGAGATCCAATCTCCAGAGCTGGTCAGTGACACAGTTGGAAAATTGAACAACAAAGAGAGAGGCAATGTGTGTCCTTTCAACACGCAGGAGCAACGTAAACAGAGTTTTCTTTGTGGATTAAACAGGGATCTCACACCTCAAACAGGCAGCAGGCAGCTTGGATTATCAAGGTGCTGGCAGATGGGGGAGTGAGACGAGCTGTTTACTATCAATTTTAAAGGATGTAAATATTATGTGGATGTAACGTGCATGACGGTCGAGTGAATGAAAAGTCAGATTTCTGTATATTTTAATGCTGGCTTTAAAGTGTCAGTTTCACCGAGCCTGTCATATCTGTACATTATAACTCTATTGCCTCTTACCGGATCATATCTGCCAGAAAAGCAATAAAGCACTTCAGATTTCTTTATCTTCTTTGCACAGCTATACTTCAAAATGTATCCTGTAATATTTATTTTATCTCCATTTCCTCAGGCTTCCTCACTTTTTGACATGAAACTGACAATAAGGGGAAACTTTTTTATGCAAGGAATATGAATATCAACAAGAGGAAGCCTCGGATTAATCCATCATATTTCATCAAGTTGTACCCACGCTGGACGAAATCTGCTTACCAAAAGTGGAAAATTATGGAGCCTTTTCATGCCATGATTAGGTTTCTCAAAAGAAAAAAAAATCTCATTGCTACTAGTAGATGAAGTAGGTGGATCAGATGTTTGGTATAATGTGTTTTCCTCAATTGCTAATATGTTCATTATTAGTGAGCATTTTGGAGTATGGTTAATATTAATTTGCATCATTCTACCTTACTAAACATTGCATTTGTTTAGTGCAGTCTCATTTTTCTTTGGGGAGGGGCTATTTTCAGGGTCATTTTCAAAGACTAATATAGCTGTGCCAACTTTACATCATAACAAAAGTCTTTTTGAATGCTGCTGCTGGAAAAAGACATCAAAGACGCTTTGATCAGAAGCTTGAAACTTTCAGCTGACATGCTGATGGCCTGATTCGAAGTGGGCTAATCCAAACATGTCTTCTAAATTTGATCACGATAATTTGTTCTTGACCTTTGGGACCTCTCTGCACTAACTTCACATTGAGCTAAATCTTTTCATGTGACAAACTGAGATAAAGTTTTACACTGACACGTTTGTAAAGATGTTCCTTGTCGTCATGAAACTTGTGCATGTATATCAGCATCTCTAATGAGAACGGTGTCTGTAAAAAAGGCAGCGCGAGTGGGAATGAGAATGAATGAAGGCTAAAAGCATTCAAAATCAGCTATCAGAGAATGCCAGGCTAAAGCCCGTCATACCATTGACTGAGAACGGCTCAAAGGTCATCCACCAGGAGTGAGCGGACCTCTGGAGAAATATCAAGAAGGCCATTTAGATTCAAGTCCAGAAACCTTTTCTGTAGACCGGGGGTTACAATTCATCTCCAAATGTGACCACTTGATGTTTTGTGATGTAAGCACGACAGCTGGACCTGCTCCTTTCACTGAGTAAAATCCTTGAGATGCAGTTAAAGCTTCTTATCTCCGAAGAAATCACATTAAAATGTGTGAGCAATAATATAGCTTATTTATCATGCTTATAACGAGATGAGTGGTTTGTTAGGTGCTGGCAATATTTTTGGTTGGACTGTCTTATGTCAGTAGATTATAAGTAATAATGTACATCATTTTTTTTCTCTGGTACTGAATTTAAGCTGCCAGTATACTCGAATCAGAAAATTATACAAAATATGTGGATATAACAATGAAATGAGGATAAAAGATAACAGCATATACCCTGAGTTTACATAAATATTTATATGCCATAGGACCAGACCATGTATGCCAAAGTGTCTTATCATGTGTGTTGAGAAGACGTAGGCTTACTTTGCTGCTTGTTTCACTTTAAATAGGCGATATCTATTCAGTAAAACAGTGCAACACACTGCACTTATGTACAGCCTGCTCCTTTCACAGGATGGGCTTAAATCTTTTTAAGCTGTTAAGTTTAAGAGCACACTTCCATCAATTATAGTCCCAGGGGTTAGATAAGATTAAACAACCCATTGACTGACTTTCTAATGCAGAACTTTGAACAAAATAGCTACACTTGTAGCGCCCTGCAAAAAGGATCGATACCTGAATCAGATGAAGAATCGCTTTATTCGGTGCAGGGAAGCAGGCTGGATTTGTCTCTGTAACATCAGAGCGGGAACACTTTGACAACTTACAAGGTAAGATAAATACTTGCAAACTGAGTATGAGGGTATATTCTGATATTAAGTGCAAAGATCCAAAGCATACATCACAGGCAAAAACAATACCTACATATTTTTACTCAACATATCTACATAGTGGATTTATATGACTCCAGAAAGAAAAGTTGTGCAGTTGTGTTGAAAAACATGAGTAAAACAAGAAATTCCCAGCACCTAACAACAGTGCTGCAGAACCTGAAATGTGTCAAGAAGCATGAGGCCAGAGGTCGCACAGACTTGCACAGACGTTGAGAGTCTAACTCTTCCCTGCAGCAAGCTCTCCTGTTACTCCAGTCTGGTCTCAGGGCCACTTAGCTCTAATTACTGCACCCTAATGGCAGGGCCAATCACTAGCAGGTTAATTGTTTGATCTCTGCCATATGTACAGGCTGCCATCATGTTAATCCACCTCTCCACACATACATGAGCGCAGCATGCGGCACCTCACATGGGCCAGCTGCTCCTGTCAGAGGAGCAGCCTGTGTTGATGCAGAGCATGGAAGTGTGTCAAGGAGAATTTAGATAGGAGGTCAAACCTTCCTGAAGATCCTGAGTATAAGATGGAAAAATGTGACTTTTATCTTTGTTATGATGACTGACTGGCACCTCTTTTTATATCTTTCTTTGTGTCATTTGTGTGGGAAGATGTGTCAGATGTATTTTTCTGTAGGCTACTATACACATGTGCCCCTTTTATTAGCAGAAACATACAAGGATATAATATACTATAGCATGCCTAGGCTGCGCTAAGTCTGTAAGTGATTTTATTTTCTTTAACTTTAACCAAATTACCATCGAAATGTTTTAGCTATGGGAGTATCTGATTAAAAGAGTTCCTTTTCCAGATCCAGCATTAGTCAAAAGTTACAGACCTGCAGAGGTTAACTTAAAATTAGAGGCAATTTAATTAGTAAATACTTGCATATTTTCAAGTTTTTCATTATCATGTCATAGATCAGACAATCTAGGTACAGATCATATGTTAATAGTAGGTATAAATGGGGTCTAAATGTTTAAAGCTGCAACATTGTAAGGATTTTGCTCTTTTCTGAGCTTTAAAAGATATCGTCCTTGTGTCCCAAATTGTGCAGTTCTTTCAAAGGGTCATTCATATAGTTTGAAAAATAGATCACACACACTTATACTCCACACAGTATTCCAAATAGCCTTGCCTTGATGGAAAACAGCACATCCGGGTGGGTGGGGGGGAGGTTGGAGGACAGATATTACACGGATCATTAGTCGCAAATATAAAAAGGGAGCATCACAGCAGCCTAATGACGCTTTGATAAGCTCTGTTCTGGAAGTAAACATAATCTGTTGACTTTCAATTCTTTTGTCACACCACCAATGATAGTTGAGGCAGAATGAAGCATTCTGCTGTAAATGGGCCGCTGTCGTGCAGTGCAAGGAAATGTGAGACCCTCTAGAAGGCAAAGAAGAGAAGGTGGACGAGAACATGTAAATACCTTTACTCATGTAACATTTCCGAGATGAAGAACTCACCCAAGTGTCTACAGCTGCTTCTCATCTGGTGTGACATAAATGCCTGCTGTCTCACAGCCTTTTCCATTAACACTGATCACTGAGCTACTGTGACTCACAATGCCGTCAGCCAGGCCCAGCGATATTTTTTTTACTAGAATTTACAGACACCTGTGAATTAATGATGCATTACTGTGATGCCATCGCAAATTTCATGTTTGGAAAAGGTATCAAACAACAAGAAAGCCCATTATACTGTTTATGAAGAAGGTCCCAAAATGCAGTTATTGGAGGACACGTCAGTTTATATCAGAACCTGGTATATCCTTTTGTGTCATCACAACATGTTCTCATCCCTGGCTGCCAAATACCTTTGTTTTGTCAGAAGTTGCTGGGATTAAAGAGATATACAAGAAGCGTCCTTTGGCCCCGGGGCCTTGATTTTGAATGCTCAGAGCTAAAAGTCCTGTTTGAAAGAGCAACAGACTCCTGCCATCCTTCCTACTTAAGGAAGTCTGATTTGGGTTTATTTTAACCAAATCCAGCATTGCCAATTAGCCTAACAAGCATGTCGTTGGACTGGGAAGAAGGTGGAGTACTCAGAGAGAATGCAGAGAGCATGCATGGGGAAACTCTTCTGTTAGGCAACGGTGTGAACCAGCATGCCACCACCCATGAACAAGTCCAACAACACCAATATCAGGGTATTCAGACAAATATGTAATGAAAGATCTAATGGAGAAAATTTTATTGTAGCATTATAACATGTTAATAACATTTAAAAATACACTAAAACAGGTGCTTTCTGTATTGAATTGGTTCTGCTGAAAGCTCACAAAGTTCCACTAGTCATGTGGTTTTGTCAGGTATTTTCTAGGCTATGTGACCATCGTGAAGCTCAAGGAAAACCTCAAGAAGCAGACTGAACAGACAGGGTCAGGAGGATAAAACAGGGTTTACCTTGTCAGTAAGTCCCAGAAAACAAATACATTCACCAAAAGGCTTGCCGGCATGCAACAGCATGTGTATGAGGCTTAATGCATGATCCATCCATCCATCCATCCATCCATCCATCCATCCATCCATCCATCCATCCATCCATCCATCCATCCATCCATCCATCCATCCATCCATCCTCTTTTGCTCATCCACTTAATACACGATATGACAGAATAATAAAATTGCACTGCAAGGGAAGTTCTTAGGCACCACTGTAGTTAGGAGCAATGTATACAGGCAATTGAAGAGTGAGGTGACTGATACACAGAACAAATGTTGTGACAACAGCTTGATGCAGAGAGAAATGGCAGGTGTACACCAACAAGTTTAAAAAAAAAATTATCATTCATTCTTTGCTACCACTGGTATATGAGTCATAAAATAGAAACTTTTGGACGTGCCTCTCAACACAAGCCCACACACTAATTGCTGTGCCTCTTGATCGAGTCATGCTACATCTTTAATCCATCTAACCTCCATGTAGCCATCCATTTTCTTAACTGCTTACCCAGTTCAGAGTCACAGTCAGGCTGGAGCTTATCCCAGCTGTCATGGAGTGAGTGAAAGGGTACATCCTGGACAGTTTGCTGTTCCATTACAGGGAAAACACAAAGAGACAGAATACCATTCACACTCACATTCACACCTACAGGCAATTTAGAATCACCAGTTAACCTAACAAACACGACTTTGGATTGCCTGGAGGCAGAACAGGTGGGAATGGGGGAAGCATGCAAGCTCCACACAGGACAACCCCGGCCGTTGGGTGGATTCGACCCTAGAGCCTTCTTCATAGCCACTACACCACTCTGTCACTCCCCCCACTTTACTTCATCACTCAAAAATGAAAATTATCCACTGAATGGCTTAAATGCAGCAGAAAAACTGCCTTGTGGTAAAGGGATGCTTGCATTATGAGAGGGTCAACTAAGGCATCTCTGCTTCCTCTATATTCATTTCCTTTATAATCACTCAAATCCTCAACAGCATTTAGAGGCAATCCTCGCCGAGAGCGGTGTTTACTTTGCACACAATCTGGAAAGTCTGGTGAGCGGAGAGGCAGCACAAGAATACTGACGGCCCTGATTCTTATTCAGTTCTCTTTGCTTTTGGAGAGGTCTTATGAATCCTAATATACTACTAAAAGCTCGATGCACATGCAAAGTGCGTAACATTATTCTGTTGGAGTATGATCAGTAATGTGGTGGTGATTTGTGCATGGGCTAATAAAGTATACATGATGTTAACAGCTCTGTAAAACATTTGTTGATGGTTTAGAGTCTGAAGTGTATAATTAAGGCAATTAAATTTTGCTGCAATGACGCACAAAAACGTGTTAGATGGTGAGGCATAGTCATCACACTTATAATTCAATAATTAGCAATACAGTAGAAATATCTGGTTGTGTGTTTTTGGAGTTTTTGACTGTTTTTGGATACTGGACCTTTGTCACTTTGTTTGCTTACCTGTGTATGAACCCAACTTTGATCATTAAATCTGTGAATACAGACCAAGTAATGTCAAATCCGTGCCTTTGATTCTATTCTTGGTTACACAATCTCAGAATGTTTACCTGTAAGCAAATTAAATTAAAATCACTGAAGGTGCAGATGTTTATGCATTCATTTTCCTTCTAAAGACAAGTATCAAGAAAGCAAACAAGAAAGAGAGAAAGAGGGAAAGTTCCCAGGATAAAGTGTCTGTGAAGTGCATGAAACCTCACAGTGAGTTTCACTAGAATGATTTTGACATCGCTTTTCCGTGTTATTGACAAAATTTAAAATATATATATATATTTTAACCATCTGTGAGGGTACTATTGAACCCACAAATGTATTCAAAATATGCAAATGACAGTACTTTTCTTTTTTTTAAGAAAAGGACTAGCATTTGCTACAAACGTTAAATGTTGTGAAATGAACTCTGAAACAACAGATCCACTATTTCTGTAAGGATATGTTTTTAGAATAAACAGAGCCCCATGATTTATTAATGTTTTTCCTCTACATTAAAAAATGCCATCTGTTTAAAAGGTAGACTATCAGAGATAGCTGCATTAAAACTTTAAATACAATATATACATTATAAATAATGTACCACTGTCATACCTGCTGTTGTTGGTCATTCCACTACTGTCCATCTATCACCAATAAGCTGCTCTATTATTTTATTTATATCTTGCAATAATACAAGGTGTGACTTTTACATATTTCCCCAGTGTCTTTTATCTTACTTAATTATTTTTTACAGTAAGATGAGTGAAAACCAGTATTACGATTCTCCTATATGCCCCATACATGTAAAGAACTGACAATGAAAAATCTTTGAATCTCTCAATCTTTGAAATGAAATCCCTGCACAAATGCCACCAGAGCAAATTTTGCATTTGTCCCTTTTGCGATCTGAACTGGTTCCTTCAGTCACACCTCAATTGCAAGTTTTTGAATCACAATTTGTGAAATATTTCTGCATTGTGTAATAAAAGAGGATACCCTTCATTCCCCATATTTCTATCCAAAGTCAAAGCTGCAGCACTGCACCGCCTCACTGCTCTGTGTATGCCTCAGTTAACCTGGGCTGTGTTGTACACGCCCTGAGGCATGCTGTCAAAAAACCTTGCCTGATGACAACCTGACAACTCCATTCATCTTATTTACCCGCTGGACAGCACAGATCTGCTGTGGCAATCAATAACACTCACAATTAGTTTCCCTCCTGGGGGTGCAGGCAGAGGGGGGTACACAAGGGGGGATGCAGGGTTGGCCAGCAGTCCTCAACACAGCTGGACAGAGTGTACGTGTGGCCCAGGTCCATGCCAGCCACATGTCCTGACATTAGCAAACATCTCGTGGGAGGCGCTGACATTTCCATATGTCCACTAGAAAAGAGGTAGAGCTGTGTATGACACAATTCGTCCACAGGCATGCATGTCTGCGGGTGTGTGTTTTCTCTGTTACATTTGAGCACTCATGTGCATTGTTTTGTTTTTCACCTTGGCTTGGCGACCTGGAAAATCTCCTCCAAAGGTGAGAGTGATGCTGAGGAGGACTCTCCAGAGGAAGCTGATGGATCTATATCAAGCCGTTAAAAATAGATAACTGTCATTCATCATTGGGTGTCTGGAAGTTAACCCTGACCAACAGGGCTTAACCACACAGAGCATACAAGTCCCAGCATGCTTCAGTGTCATTTGGATGCCCTTAACTACCTGGCATGACTGCAGACAGGTGATTGATGTCAAGCTTCTTCTTTATGATTATATTTTTTATGTGACAAAATAGATTAGATCAGGGGCAGTATAACAAGAAAAAAAATCATATACGAAAGACATATTGCCTGAATTTAAGTGACTGATTAAACCGAGCAGGTGATGTATGCAAAATATGACCTGTCATTCATAAGAAATCACATAAAACTAGTTTATCTGTCCTTTATTTGTCCTTGTGGACGAGCACAAGTTATTTCAACACTGTTACCAAGAAAGAAACAGGACCGATTTGAAAAAAGCATTAAGCAGTAATACGACCTGACACAACTGTGTACGTCAAAGAGACTGTGAAGATTCTGCCATCAGTTTCCCTTCTCTCAGACTATTTGGAAAGAAGAAAGCCCACCCATGAAACATTTAACAGAAGACAAACAGCCCACTTCAACACCAGAGCAATATTGCTGCATTATTACAAGGTAATTATATGTGCAATCACTTGCTTGCTATGAGCTGTCACACTTTTTTGATTTGATAACGGTAATTTGGTAATTTAAGTATGGGCTGACACATGAGTAAGGGTGTGCTTTTTCCAACTGCATGGGAACGTATTGAAGCTGCTTCCAGAAAAAACTGTAAACAGCAACAATGAGGAACCGAGGTTGAGCCTATGGAGATGGAAAGCTGATCGATTCTTGTCCACGGGCTGCTGCTCAGAGAGAGCAGACCGACAGGTTGCTGCCAGGTGCTACAGGGATGTGGAAAAGCTGCTAACTACATCTCTCCTCTACAGAAAAGAGCTTAGGGGTGGTTAGTGGGCATCTCACTTTATAAGATACCTGCAAATGCAGAGGACAACAGATTTTTGAAACTTTTAGGTTCATCTTTCATTCAACCGTGCCTCACAAAATCCTGGGAGGACATGAATAGAGTAGAATAAAATTGCCCAGGGTTAGATCAAATTAATTGGTGAGTCATGTTTGTGTTCCAAATAGATAACAGTTCACTGATTATTACTTTTGAATCGTGCAAGCATTAAATAGTGCATGCTGTCATCAAAGTAAAATTCTTCTCATCTTATTGGGCCTCATTCATCAATTTTTGCACAGAAATGTGCATAAAAAAGTGCATATGCAAACATTAGAGTCAGATTAAAGATACATGCACACTAACTAATTTTATGCCTATTTTAGCGAATCATAATCATCTAAACTGACAAACCATGGCCCAAATTCTTTTATATAAGGGGAAAAATTTGAGATATAATGGAGAAAGAGTTATAACAGAGCCTGCACCAGTAAACTAAAAAAACAAACAAAAAACAGAAGTGTTTCTGAGTGAAGAAAATGAGACAATAATGTCCAAGGAGCGTCTTGGGTAGGAACAAAGGTTTAATAAAAAAATAAAAAACTCAATACTGCAATATATTTATTGCTTGAGTTTAAAAAAAGAAGCCTCACAAAAAAGTATTTGAACAAAGACCAAAAAGAAAAGAAAATATAGCAGGTGGAGGACAAGAGTCACCTGATCTGTCGGTAACACTTTATAATAAGTGCACACTATTAAGCATTAGTTAATCATCTGTTAAGCATTAGTTAATGGTTACTTAATTCTCTCTACAGCATCTACAAAGTATTTCTCATAATCAGTTAATAGTTTACAAGCACTGATTTAAACACTTTATTCATGATTAATAAGCTAATGTACAACACTTTTTATTAATTATGTTTTCATGTTCTAAAACTTATTGATTAATCATTTATAAACACTACTCTGCATCAGTTACAAACCACTCATTTCAGGATGTTCAGTGGTATACAAAATCATTGGTAAAAGGTAAGTAGATGGTTAACATACCCTACATAATACTATAAACTCTACATGTACTACACATAGTAGTTTCATACTAGATGTTTTATAAACACTGAATATCAGGGTTACATCAGTCAGCTGCTATAGCTTAACAGATGTCTTACAATACATTTATAACTGTCACTTAAAGGCTGCCAAAGCTGTAACTCACTATCGGCCAACTTCTTTTTCGATAGATTATCTATAAATACTCATAAATACCTTAATAAACTATTTAGGAAGTTACAAACCATTTGCTACTTGTTAGTAAAGTATCTTGAGTGAGCCCATCTAAAGTGGGGACCATATATACCTTACAACCTATTTATAGATGTGAAAGTTTTTAAAGTACATTGTAACAAAAAATAAATGACAACACACACAGGGTAGATCCAGAACGCACTGTATTTTTAAGATGCCAATCACAAAAACATGAGAACAATGCTTACAGATTGGACACACAAATTTTGATACAAAAATAAAAACTGTCATAAACTATCAGCCAATATTTGAGGTAATACAGAACACAGCTGGATGCAAACTATATGACCTGTAGCTCTTTACATAAAGTTTTCAAATAACATTTTCAAAAAGAAAAAAAAAAAGCAGTAGCAACATTAACTTTTAGAATTATCTGTATTTTTTGGAAATGTCATATATCAGTCTCCCCAATGTACCATTTTTGTGCTTTTTTGCGAGCCACTCATTCCACTCAATAACTGTAAGGTGTTCTGACAGTAGTCTATCATTTCTGTTACCCCTGAGTCTCCAGATTTGCTCCTTGTAAGACCTCCAGGCTCTCTCCAGATGTTGGGTATGGGCACCTGTACGAGGGTCAACATACCACCTGCTGTGGTTAACAGTATGGTGTTCATTCCCTAAATTTGGGAGTACATGATAGGCCCGCCATTCATCACTTATCACTGAGGAACCAATCCGGACATGAAGGGTAATCACAGGAACAAGATGTCTTCGAGATCTTTTCTCCACAAGTCGCAAGATAGGCCTCGTTTTCCCTCGATGTTTTATGCCCAGCATTCCAAAGACCCACTTTCTTCTTTTCCATCCCCCAGCCATTCTTCCTCTCCCATACTGATGCAGTAACAAAAAAATGACTAAATGATACTATGAAAGGTTGATAAATACATAGATGTAATATTAAATTACAGTCACAAAAACTTACCTTTCGTTTGTGACGAAAGTGACTCTCATCAATCACAACAAACTCCTTCGCCACACCAATCTGCTGACCTGTACAACGCGTCTCAATCTTTGAACTGCAGCCACACATACCCTCCTTATTTTTTTGGACATTTTACTAAGTGTTGTTGTGCTGCCTGCAATGGTGTCATCTATCATGTCGATTTGATGTAATCGCAGACCCTGAGAAAATCTTGAGAGAAAAAAAACATCCTTACAAAGAGTAATTTAAACCTATTTCGTTATTTTTTTCTGTTGTGTTTAAGCTCACCTGTAGATAAATTGCATCCAGCGTTGAAGTGAGACTTTAGAACGGCTGAAAAGTGACTTGTGTCTGACGGAGGTTTGTTTGACGTGTCCACCATGTGCTGCTCCACGACAGATCCTATTTTCAAAATAGTAACATGAAATATGTATGTTTAATTATATGCAATAAGTATTTATTTAAACTAAACTTAATGTGCACTTGCAGACAAATTTTGTCATTCTTTGTTTTGTTTAATTGTAGCCTTCAATTTACCATTGTGTCTTTTTATCAAATAAGAAAAATGTGATAAAAGGGACACTGTGTAGTTGTAATGTTAATGACAAGTCTTTAAGGTGATAATCTAACTGACTTCACTTGCGTTAATTTGCCAGACCACGCGCTTTAAATGAAACCACTGTTAGCTCCGTTTTAAGGAGAATTTTGGTGTGAAAACAAATAATACTAATAAATTTTACAGTAAGTGTGTCACTTCGTATGAGGTTGAGTCTAAAAACATAATATGAAAATTAATATAGATATCTTACCAAGCATATTGGTCTCCGTTGTTCACCCATTTCTTCAGTTCCATTTTCTGCTGGCAGACTTTGCATTTTATTTTTCTTTTAAGTAGCTTTTTCCTCTGAAGATATTTTATAAGCTTCAGTGGGCCTCTTTTCGAAATCTCCTCGTTAATTAGTTTTTTCAGTCGTGTGAGATTTCCCATTTTTTAGCCAGTTTGTTGTTAAGCCAACAGAGGAAGCCGCGCTTTTGCTGCTTCCTGCTTCCTACATGACCAATAGGAGACCGCGATGCTGTGACCTCTCACCTGTAGGTCATAATCAAGTTGGAGTAATGGCTTCCTCTGTGAACACGACAAGCTTCGAGCGATCTACCGGCATGCGAACCCGGGCAAAAAGGGGGAATAATAACGTGGACAAGGATATTCGTGTTACCAGTGGTGAGTATTTTTTTTTTACCTCATTGTATTACCGTATTTCATTGTAAACACCCACCGCCTATTAGCAGGTAGCTTTTCGTTAGCTGCTATTAGGCGATTAGCTTAGCTTAGCTTTTAGCTACATTTCAAATTTAGAAATCGGCAAAAACACAGTTCAGTTTATTTTATTAGTTGTTTCTTGTGGCTCAAGAATTAAATGAGGATTATCGCCTTTGGTGTTACTCTGGGCTGTAACTTAAAATTGTGCTTTCTCTAATTTAGTTTGTCAGGCCTTCTCCAGCTATTTTGCTGCATTTCTATGCAATATAAATTCACAATAAATGCTCTACATTGTACAATCTAATGCACTATGTTTGAAATACGTTAATATATAATTATAGTCAAATTGGCCAGTTTCTAAATACATAACTCATTATATTTTGTAATATTGCCAGTGTAGGCTATTTATCAATCACTGTAATGCTTTTACTGTTATTTAAATTCTACAAAGTGTACATCATTATTATTATTATTATTATTGTTATTGTATTTGTTTTATTAATTTTATTTATAGCCAAGTCTCATTTTGTTTTTAATTTTCTCTAGGTGTGACTGTTGCCCCCAACTGCACAGCTGGCAGACAGAAGAAAATCACAAGAGTTGGAGATCTGTAAGATGAGGCTAGAGTGGCAAAAGGATAAGATTGATGAGCTCACCAAAGAAAGAGACTATCTAAAGGAGCAATTAGCAGCATGTAAGTCCACTCTTAAAAACATTACATAGCTTGTCACATACTTGCTCTGCTTGAGCACTTACGCAAGCATTCTGTTGAGTAATTTTGTGTTGTCTTTTTAACTGTTTTACTAGCTCTCTCAAAGGAACCCACAAGTTCTGTCCGGGATTCCAGTGAGGTATTGAGCATATCTTCACCGTCCTCTGATGGGTCTTTTGATGAGAGTTCTAACTCCTCCATGAGCACAACTTCATCAGATGAAGACAGGAAGAAGAAGAAGAAGGGCAAAGCAAAAAAGCACAAGAAGTCAAAGAAACATGACCAAAAACAAAGAACAAGAGGTAAAGTGATTAACTCAACAGTTTGATTTTGCATGCGGTGTGTTACGTTACTACACTATTACATTACATTAATGATTATGTTCTCTCAATTGCAGTCCAGAATCCTAAGCAAGTGGTCACCCGGTATAACAAGATTTTGAGGCTGTTCAAGAGAGGAGGCACCATGTCTGCTGCCTTTAAACGTCTGGGAGTGGACCGGAACACGATTGTGGCAACTGCTCCAATTGCTGAGCTATTCATTGTTGCACCTGAGAGGTATAAGGAATTAGAAAAAAACAAGCAGGGACAGAAACTTTCATTGTTTGCTACACAGTGTGCTGCAGCAATCAGTGCAGATCCAGAAACAGAGGAAAAATTCAAAGCGTATAAGTCTTCAGGGAAGTTGCTTCCTCTTAAAACAAAGAAACATTAGATCTTTGTTTTTTTTACATGGTGAAATGTGGTGAGAGTCCACCATTGTTAACAGCTTAAAAAGATACAAGTTATGTATTCTGGTTGATTGGTCAATTGTTTGTTTAAAAAGATGACACTTTTGATTTTTTGGTTTGTATGTTTTTTATTATTATTTTACTTTTATAAATTCTGTAGTTTTATTTTAATGATCACACATGTGATACACTTTATGTAAAGAGCTACAGGTCATATAGTTTGCATCCAGCCGTGTTCTGTATTACCTCAAATATTGGCTGATAGTTTATGATACTTTTTATATTTGTGTGTCCAATCTGTAAGCATTGTTCTCATATTTTTGTGATTGGCATCTTAAAAATACAGTGCATTGTGGATCTACCCTGTGTGTGTTGTCATTTATTTTTTGTTACAATGTACTTTAAAAACTTTCACATCTATAAATAGGTTGTAAGGTATATATGGTCCCCACTTTAGATGGGCTCACTCAAGATACTTTACTAACAAGTAGCAAATGGTTTGTAACTTCCTAAATAAGTTTATTAAGGTATTTATGAATATTTATAGATAATCTATCGAAAAAGAAGTTGGCCGATAGTGAGTTACAGCTTTGGCAGCCTTTAAGTGACAGTTATAAATGTATTGTAAGACATCTGTTAAGCTATAGCAGCTGACTGATGTAACCCTGATATTCAGTGTTTATAAAACATCTAGTATGAAACTACTATGTGTAGTACATGTAGAGTTTATAGTATTATGTAGGGTATGTTAACCATCTACTTACCTTTTACCAATGATTTTGTATACCACTGAACATCCTGAAATGAGTGGTTTGTAACTGATGCAGAGTAGTGTTTATAAATGATTAATCAATGAGTTTTAGAACATGAAAACATAATTAATAAAAAGTGTTGTACATTAGCTTATTAATCATGAATAAAGTGTTTAAATCAGTGCTTGTAAACTGTTAACTGATTATGAGAAATACTTTGTAGATGCTGTAGAGAGAATTAAGTAACCATTAACTAATGCTTAACAGATGATTAACTAATGCTTAATAGTGTGCACTTATTATAAAGTGTTACCGATCTGTCAACCCTAAAAGAAATCATAATCATAATTTTGCCAAGAAACAGTGATGGCATCCAGCAAGCGTGGCCTTAAAAAAAATGATCGCTCACTGCTTCTGTGTCTGCAACTTTGTATGTCCTCTGTTCTGTTGGGCCTTTGAATTCGAGTTAGGGGTTCATCAAAAGTGACCAAAGCCAAAAAATCTTTTCAATCAATATTCTGTATCCAAAAAGAACGATAATAATCATTAGCAGCAGTTAATTTGTTCCATTTAAAGACTTGTTTAAAACATTTATAAGACATCGGTCCCTTGATCCACATCCACTTCATATATATGATTTGTATTGTTAGAAATTTGTTCATAGACTACACACGAAAGGCTTTGAGAAACAAACAGTTAGCAACTGGGTGAATCTCCTTTGCCTTTGCCTTTGTAAACTGAGTAGAATCTGTTGAGTAGTTAGATAAGCCAGTCACAGGACTGAGATATAAAGACTGAACCTGAGCCCCAGCCTACGCTGCCAGGATAACAACTAATTTCCACCTTTTGGGTTCCGCATTTTTTATACCTAACCTAAGGATCCTAACCACTTAGGTGACATTTATCAATAGTCATGTTGAATTTTATAAGCTGTCATAGAAGAAAAAAATATAATATTGTCTATATATTGTCTGATATAATATTGACAGATGCATTTTTGAGATTTAGCAAAAACTCAAAAATCTTCTTGAAGTTGCTTTCCAAAATGTATCACACCAGATCATCAACAGATGAGTTTTATTTCAATAGTAATCAAAAGTGTGTAGAGTTGATGTCTCTTGTGTTTCTTACTTGGCTGAGTTACCCATCACGATGTCATCACTACAAATACATTACCTTTCTTCAACCTCTTCTAGCAAACCCACTTCTGAACTCACCCAAATGCTTATCTGGCAGAAGTACTTACGACACATCAAAAACAGCCACAATTCTTCTTTTATGTTTTAAGAAATTATTAATGTTGCAACACCCTTTCAAAATCCTAAGAGAATGCAAATACATATTCGATTTCCCTAGAGGGCAGTGAAGAAAGTCTGCACACGCAAGTTGTTCTGCAAGAATACTGCACAGTTGTAAAAAATGCATTAACTCAGCATTACAAAACCCCCCTAAACAAATAAGAGATGTACGCTCATTTTAATAAATGAGGCCCTCTGCAATGAGAAACCTGAAGAGAATTATTTTTCTTGTAATGTAGGGACAATACTTCAGCTGGAGGAACTACATTGTAACTCTGCTCACTACAACAGATGCGTTTTTGCTGTTGTTAAATACAATTACTAATTTACTTTCAGTGCCACACTTGAGGAGACCAAAAAAGTGTTGTATATAAAGTTAAATAATCCATGGCAGCAGCTGGTAGATATGAGCATACTGGTGCAACTTGCATGTCTCATCAACCTGGATGCCCTTGAAGGTTAAAGACAGGGGTCTCAGCAGCCTGTAGCGCCATTAAATCACTGTGTGTCAGCGTTAAACTTTGATCATGACAAATAATGGTGTTTTCATGTGAGCCCACGCATTGGACATCAATAAAGCCTAATGGTGTGTCAGACCTATTAATGGATTACTGCACAGAGCTCATAAAAACACAATATCCCATCAAGTCTAAAGGCCCTAATGATCCCACAGTGTCTAGTAAAGTCACTGTGGGTCCCATTCCCTGATGGATATCAGCTCTTAGTCCATTTTATCTTACTGCTATTTAAGAGAACAGAGAATATAAAGGGAGGTCAAGCCAGTATGATTACCTGCTGCGGCATGCAAGTTGGGAGACTCCCAGTGTAGTCTTAAGTGCAGTAAAAAAGCAGCAGTGAAAAACAAAATTATGGCGCATCTTTCAAAAATATTGACTACATTTTGGGTTGTCAGAAAAGTAGCAGATTCTCTGAAAGAGTTACACTGAGATTAAAATCGCCTCCATAATGTCACTGAAAATAATCAGAATTTGGAATTTGCATGAATGCTAAATATGAGGCTACAGCAACTAGGTGATTGGATTGGCTAGGCTCACCAAAGGTTTTATAAATTTAACATGCAATATCTTGTTTGTTTCATCGTCAGACACACACACAAAAAAGGAAGCAACCAGGTGAATAGCACTATCCTACCACAAGTTATCATCTGGCTTCTTCAGTTAAGTTGATCGAAATTAAGGAAAGAATTATGACTGTCTTCAGTGGATCTCTGGTTTATAGAGTATTTTTTAACATATATCATCCTATGTTTCTCCTAGGTGTCTATTTTGTTCACATCAGATCATGTCATCAGAATAAGCAGGATGTAAATGCTTGACACATTGCGGGATATTCGTTACTCACAAATTCAACTTACAAAAAACCTGCACTACCAGCATCTCAGTATATGTGTGCTTGATTATCTGGCAAGTGTGTGCACTTGTGTGAGTATCAGTCACTGGTGTGAACTGGCTTCTTTAGCCCTCTTGGCATTTCAGGCTGTGTATTTTGATGCTATTAATGCTGAAATCGAAAATCCCCTCACTTATTCATTTGACAGAGATGACTTTATTTCGGAAAAGTGCTATTTACGCTCAGTTTAAAGCTCTCTCGCTTGTAAATCTTCGCGGTATCCTGTTTGTCACCCTCTAAAATAAGGAAGTTTAAAATATCACAGGCTGATCATTATTTCATCTGGCAGAGCACATTCAAATTCCTCTGTAGATAACAGCAAGGCTGAAATGACAGGAATTGGTTCCAGCTGTGATAAACACACACCTTGCTACAGATTTTTATTTTATAGACTGAGGCTTATTTACACATATTGTGCCTTCTTTTGAAGTAAGAGGCAAATTTTTCTGTTCCCCATTTTAAAATCTGCTTCTTTTTAAAAAAAAATCTGCTTTAGAAGTTTGTATTCAATTTGACTTTTGATTTGGTCCCACCTTAATTATCTCACCGTACAGATGTCATCCACTCAGAAGATCTCTCATTCACAGTTTTAATACTACTATTAACACAGTAGAAGCAATGTACTGTGTCAGCTATGCATAGTTGATATTTTGCAGGTGGTCACGCCTCCACCATCAAAACATACGGCAGCCTTACTGCTACTTTTCCCATTCTTTGAGATGCATCCGACTGCCATCATAGCCACATGCCAACTCTTTTCATCCTCTGCTGATGTGCTGCATAATGGCCCAGGTAGCCCACACACCCAGCAGCACTCAGCTTATTATTGAGCATTAGAGGAAAAAGAAAGAGTAGCCCCACCTGTTATACTGTCTATAATACACAACTATACTGTTGCCTGTCCAGACCACAAATAGTTAAACCTTTTCACACTTGCAGCTGTGAATATGTCCACAAAGGTAACATAATCATATAAAAAATACAAAATCACATATTTTATGTTGTGTAAGGTGGAGGTCAACAGTCTCATTGTAAATCATTAAGAGCCTCCTACATCACCAGACTCTCTCGGTTTCTCAGTTATCAGAGGATACAAACTATCCTCTCTGACTGGTTGGGTTAATGATTAGAATGACTTGTTTTTCTGTGGTGTTTTCTTTTTTTATGCATAGAAAACTCTTACATGTCTTGCAGTGTTTTGCACAAAGGGATTCTGTGCCTACCTTGACAAAGGAGCAGAAACATTTAGCTGACAGTATTTTGAATTTATAGATTTCAAGTGGAAAGGAAAAAAAAACTAGGAACATCTTTTTGATGCATGGCTCCATAAAATCAGCCGTACACGTGCCAATAAAATAAATCTCTCAAAACAGGTGCTTCTTTCAGGAAGCTCTTTTTTTCCATGTGTGTTTTTTATGCCACTTTCTTTTTTTTCGTTGCTTTTGTTGGGTGTGCCGAGAAGAAAGATTTAGAGTTTTATAAAATAAATATGCACACATGCTTCAAAAATCTTCACTCTTTTCGCCCGCCTGCATTGATCTCTCCACGTGGGGTAATTGGCATGCACAGCTTCACTTGCTTGAGGTCAAATCCTTTTATCACTTCCTGTGATTACAACCAAATCTGATCATTATTAATTTAGCTGGAAACCCCTCGCTGGCTCTTCTCTTCCTGCTCCCTCAGGTCTCTCTGCTACTGTCGCTGCCATCCTCCTGCTGTTGCGTCGGTAAAGATCCCGACCAGGGATTTGAACTCATGTTGGTAAATGTTAGCCTAAATGACAATTAGTGTTGTCCTGATGGTGTCTGTGTAGTCTTCTTATGCAGGGCCTCTAGCCACAGTGGTAAACATGTGTTATGATAACTTCCCTAGTGCTTGTCTCTCAGTGAGAGGAACAGAGGAGACTGTTTCATTCAACCACCAGTGTCAGCTAATTATTTCTGGCCCCCTGTTGTTCAACATGCTCCATCTCTCCATGGCTGCCCCCCACCCCCACTGCGTCGCAAACTGAATCTTCCCTGACTCACTCTCATTAGATGCCGGCTCCACTACCCCTCTTGTATATTTCTTAAATTCTATCTCTCTCTCCCGGCCTCTTTTTATCTCTCTGTGTTAGTTTCTTTCTCATCTTTCTTAGAGTGCCTCTCCAAACACAGTGTTAAACAAAGATTCCACTCCAAGCAGAACAAACCCAAAATTTAGTCAGAGGTGTACACACAAGCCTGACTAATGCTTACATGGCCACCCAGTAGCACACGCACACACACGCACAGAGCAAAAGTTGGTATGCAGGATAAACGATTCTCATACTTTACAGTCATATTCCCCATTGTGAGTTTATCAAAGAGAGTTTACGGGGCTGTTTTTGCTAAATAATCCAGGGATACTTTATGTTTTATCATAAATACTAGCCTGCGGGCAAGAAGCTCGTTAACATTTTTTCTGCCAAGCTGAAATCCTGCTAATCATTTTCCTTTTCAAAGCTTTCTTTTCAAAAATGATGCATTTAATGTATTAATGACGATGACAAATAATAAAGCAGCGCAAACTTAATATCTTTGCTGGCACTGCAAGCCCTGCTTGAAATAAAGAAAAGGATGCACAACAATTTGAGAGTTTAATAAATATTTAATACATCACTGCCTTTGGCAGAGTTCCTGGGGTTCTGTCTATATTGTTAGAGGCATCATCTTTTTACTCTTAGACTAATTTGTGGTCTACACTTTCTAATACTTAAAAGGAATAAAGTTAAAACTCGTAGAAAAATGAGATGTAGACAAACTATTTATCATTTCAGGACTGAGAAGGAGGTAAACACAACTCTTGGTAACCATCAGAAGATTGTTCAAAGCATCGCAGTGGGCTTGGTTCCTGTACAGAAACCAAATCAGTATGCACTACAGCTTGGGGTTCTGAATAAAGTACAGAGTGAACTAATTAGAAAAAAAAAGACATTTAACATCAATGTCAAAGTTCATGTTCTTTACATTACTGCTCATATGAATTTAAAAAGTAAGGTAACTCAGTAACACCAGTCTAAATGAGCCCCAGTCAACCTCTGGTCATTGGTTAGCTAGTAGTTGCGAGCAGCTGTAAGATAAAATTCGTCACAAAGTTGTATGCAGTGAAAATGAAAGCCTCTTTAAAACTGCTGTCATCACTAGCAGTTTGCCACAGTCGCCTGTAGTTAACAAACACTCACTCACCACTTGCGTAACGGTAGAGAATCTGGAAAATAGTTTCATTGTTGCTTGACGAATGGTAGATAAGTCACCAGCTTCCAAGCAAGCTGCAGGCGACTGGAGCAATCTGATAGCAACCAAATTATTTGCAAGGAGGTATTCATTATCACTGTATACCACTTTGCAACCAGTTTCACAAAGCAGCTGCCACCAACCTCCAGTAACCACTCAGGTCACCTCCAGCAACCACTTGGTGTATTCCCACACCAACCAGTGCGGAAATACAGATTCCCACAGTGGATATATATCATATTTAGGAACTTCTTTCCAGTGTTAATGGTAGGGTAGTATAAACACTGCAACACTGCTCCTCTGTGCGTACTAATGAGTTGATAAAGACCATTACTATCTTTGAAAAGTACACAGTTTTGTAAAAAATCACTTTTCAACAGCCCTTAGCTTAAAATACAAACACAGTGAAAGGCGCAGAGTTTATTCAGAGCAACAGCCGCTGTAGCTGCAGAGTGTTTGAACTTTTTGAAACTTCTAATTGAAAAATGAAAGCTGCAAAAATGAGAAAACATTCAGAAATTGTCATCAAAGACAGAGCTGTTAATGGAAAGGCTACGTGTTAGCCTCTGTCTGTTTCCAAGGTGATTGTAAAGGTGAGATAGTAATGAGGGATAAGAAGAAAAATGTCACCTGTCAGCTACAATGTTTACCACAATTCTTACATTTTAATATGACTGAGGCTCACATTATACACTCAGCGTAATAAATAATTGCTGTGTAATACCTCCATCAGTTCTCACTGTTTGCACTGAATGGGCTGGAAAATTCAGCGTTATACATCTTTTAACGGCACCTACAATATCCTCTGTTTCAAGTAAATGAAAGCTTTACAAGTATGTTTTATCAAATTGTGTTACACTAAAATTAATCCTGAGATGATCATATTTCAAAGCTTTTGAGCCATATACTATTACACGATGCCCCTCATCTATTATAGTTTGGATTATGATATTTTTTAACATTACTTTTACCATTTTTTTCAGGAAGAGATGCAGGTTCTTCTAGAATTCCTAGATCTGTCCCTTACTCCACACTTTTTGAGTCATACTTGATTATAAAGAAACTTCAGTATCTTTGTTAAGTTCTCTACCCAAGTTAATATCAATTAATACAGGCTGTGATCCATACTGCGTAACCTGGGGCTTGTGAAGAAGGACCAAGAACACAACTGACATGCTCACATAACCTCCGTGAGTGTCCTCCTGAAGGTGAGGCTGCAAGCAGAGTCGGGTTTGCTCTGATTAGCTGTGTTTTGTTCAGATACAGACTGCTTCAGGTATATACCTGTAATTCACAGAGACTTTGCCACCATGTTATGCGAGCCATGGGGGCCTCTGCCATAATTCACGTGAATAAATGGTATATTTAAAGTGGTTATATTCGATTTAGTGAAGATGGAGGTTTCTGCAGTGCAGATAACCGCATCTTCAGGCATTTTCTAACTTCCATCATTCATCACTACATGGCTTTTTACAATAGAACATATTTCCAGGGACAAAAGAAGATGTGGATTTTGTGATTAGGGTGCATTTGGTGATGTTATCTGGAAAAAAAGATGAAAAGAAAGAGTTTCAGATATTCATCAGAAGGAAATGAAATGTCTACATGTGCCAAATATTTTTATAGCCAGCATTCCTCGAAAAGGAGACTACTATATTATAAAAAAGGAGGTGGATTTCTTTCTTTTTTTCTTTAACACAAAGAACAAAGGGTAATAATAGTGCAGAAAGTCTCTCTTTGTAACAACCACGGAGCACAAACGCAATGTTTATTTTACACAAATGTAAATACCAAAACTGTTCACATTTAAAATTTGCAAGGTCTGTGAAAAATGAAGTTCTGAAATGCCTCTTTGTTTGCTTTATCACACTCTAGACACTAGAAAACCATCACATCCAGAGAGGAGAGCATTAAATGGCTTTCACCTTTTGTGAGAGGGTTTGTACCTTTTCCTGAAGGTTTTTCAGACTTCCTTCTTTCCCAGGAGATATTTACATTATGGCATCTAGCCACTGTAAAGAGATCATGCAACATAAGCTTTCAAATTCATGTAGGCAGCATTATAACATATACACTGAAAGCTTCCATAAGCCATTTCCTGCCATCTCAAGAGAATGCAAATGTGGTGCCTTCTGTGCACCATGAATCACAGGTTGAAGTGGTGTGTATCTTTTCCCTTGTTTCCTCTACGAAACAGCTGGTGCTAAAAAACAATATGCATATATACAAACACATTGAGGCGACCTGTTACATTTTACACATACCAAGCTCACACTATGAAAATGCTTTATTATGCTATGGGTGCCTGGTAGGGTGTGTGTCCTAATCTAGATACTGGTATTTATCATTGACAAATGGAAATGTAAACATTTTCCAACGTCACACTAATAAGTTCTCATTAACATGCACAATGCACTCACAGTAGAAACATCTGCTGGTTCTTACTCTCAGAGCTTCAAACACTGCAATTCTGACAAAGCTGCATCTCACAGAAATGCACAAGGTGTCCTTTAGTGTCAGTGCTGTAATGCAGTGGGTAAACCAATAGTGACAGGATCTCCCGCTCCGAGCTCTTCGCTTGTAAAACACCCCTTAGTGTCAGAATTAAACACATTGGGTAAGTGTCATTATGCAACAGTTTAATGTTGTAAATAGAGCATAATTTTAACTACACAACAAATTTTTACATCGCTCTAATCAAGTAGTTTGGGGTGTCTAGGCGTAACCACCAAGTGAAAGTGAGAGCAAATGAAATTAATTTGCAAGTGAAAACACTGCAGTCTCCTGGGTGGCAAACCTGTAATATCCTTAAAGTTATGATGCATGTTTTTCTGTGCATGAAAGAAGTTTCAGTCTTTGATCATTTTCTATTACTCTGCAGATAGATTTTGTTTTTAGGTTTAGCTCTATTAAAAGTATTTCAAAACGTACGGTATGAAGTATATCTACAGTGGAGTTTAAAATGATCACAGTGGCAGGCAACTCACCAGAAACCAGTTTTCAACTGTGTGCTGGCATGTTTATTGACATCTATCTTTAATAGATTCAAGAGGAAATCCAATCGAATTCATCACGGTTGCTGAAAATCACTTGTATAGCAAATCACAATGCAAATCAGAAGATGCCTTCAATGCAAAGTGAGGTGCAATATTTCAGGGAGTAGCCAGACAAATCCCAGGAGCCATGTTTCACAGACTGATGATATAATATTGAACCACGGGGTGGAACTTTTACACATCTGCGCTCATATTTTAGAAATGCTGCCCTAAAATGTCACAATCTAAAAGTATACCACTGATGCATATTACATGAAACTACACACACACACACATACATGCACCAGCTGTATTTTTATATTTGCAGGTAGAACTCAAAGATCAAAATTGGAAGATGATGATAGTTTAGAACGAGACAGACAAGTTTAAGAAGCAAAACAAAAAAGCATCTAAAAGTTTCTGGAGGAGGCAGAGGAATGTCTCATATACAGTAAGTGCATTATAGTCAAGAATGACATGCATCTAATGTCTTTAACTCCTGCTGTCAGTGTGTTTGTGGCTCATACACTTAGACAGTACACTGTGAAACAATCACTTCTAAAACTGCATATGAAAGCACACACACACACACACACACAAAATATCATCACAGTGACAGAAAGGCAGGATAAACCATATCTCACACACACATTACAGGACACAAGTGTATATATGTTCACAAAAGGAAAGACAGTCAGAGATTTGATCAGACTACACAAACACACATATACACAGGCACCCTCTAGGTGATAACCGATTCAGGCAGTCTATGTAACAGGCTGCCTGCTCTCAGCCAGAGCTCATCTCGCCCGAGCTGTTCGTTCACCTCTAAATGAGGGCTGTCAAGTGGAGCCATATAGTGACGCCTGCCACCTCTAATTGGCAGTGCATTAACAATCAAATCAGGCTAATTAACCAGAGCATGCCAATGAGGAATAACATTCCTACTGTGTGCAGTTGTGGCATATAGTTACTCTGCTGCCACCACGCTCCTTTGCATGTTCTAATTTCTTAATGATAATAGAAGAAAATTAGAAGACTGCAAAGGTATGAGAAAAAAATATTCAGGGAAAATTTAAGGAAGAGAGAGAACATGAGCTCAGTTCATTTTGAATATTTCAAAAAAGGGCAGAAGTTTGTTCATTTTCAGTTTATTAATTTATACATGTATAACATACATTTATGAGGAAAAGAGCAGAGAAGAAGACATTACAACAAAAGATAAGAAGAAAGTACAAACAGTACAAACACAAAGCTTTTTTTCCATTTATGATCCAAAAAACCTACATTGTAATGGCCAATATTATCCGTATTACCCAGTGTAAGTGCTCTCCAAAATTACCAGTATTCTGTGAATGTATTAAAGAGATTCAAGCTTTTTTCCAGTTTTCACTGATAATTATTAGAAGTACTCTATATGCCATGAATTTGGAGTGGAGGAGTGAGTGCAGTTACTGGAGGTAGACTGAAGAAACCAGAAACAATCTGTTGTGGCTGATAAATAGTAAGAAAAAAATCCAAAAGTCCAAAGGGTAACAAAGCAAGAAACTAAAGAGCACTGGGGGCACACAGGGGAAGGTAACACACACTAAGGCAAAGAGTGAAGGGAAAGACTGGACTTTATACACATGAGGTGATAGGGAAATGGAAAAGGAGGGGAAGAAGGCGCTGCTAAAGAAAATCAAGACAACGAGACAGGGGAGGAAGTTCAACTCAAAAGTTCTAGAAGACAGCTTATGAATAAAGACCAAAAGTAAAAAGCAGAACACAAGAGAAAATAAAACATAACAGGAACTTAAGAGAATGTGAACACATGAAAATCAATCCTAAAATATAAACAACACTAAAAACCAAGAAACCATGAAATAATAGAAATAATTTTTAATAATGATCACATCTTGTTTTTTCTCATGCAACACAGGTGTAAACTTTTGGTGTGAATTTAGTCAACATTATGTTCTTTCAGAAAAATGAAAAATAGCCAGTTTTGTGAGATTTTATTTATCTTACCTTAATTTTTTTTTTCCCTTTCCTGTCATGTGCCCCAGTCTCTTAGTCCTCACTTTTCTAATAACAGGCAGCTGCTTCCTGTTTATTCCTTTGCCCAATTTTTGTATTTACACAGGTTTTTGAATGAAACTTCTTCACCAATTTCTATCCCTGTATCTTGATAGAGGAATAAGACATGTCAAATGTTAAAATGGTTCAAAAAAAATAATTAAAAAACGTGCAAAGTTTTTAAAAATGAAATCCTCTGAAGTTGCAATGAAAGAAATAATGAATCAATTTACAAATTAGGACAACAACTGTTATTACAGTATGTGATTATGTAAAAATATGTGTCAGTGCTCATTATCTTTATGACAAATCATGCACGGGTCATCCAATAAAAAGACTGAGGCCTCTTCTTCACAGTTCTGCTTTAATTCCACCCACATCCAAAACATCAGCCAGTTTGGAGTGCCTTACATAACCTATTTCAAATCACTTGAAAGTAGCATTGATTGGGCACACTAGATAAAAAGTCCATCCTTAAACAGGCTCAGGGGAGCCGTGACATCGAGTTTGGAAAGAGGTAGCAGGCTGAAGACAGTTGAGTAGACAGCATAATGAATAATGAACAGAGAAAAGCTATTAGAATGAGTAACAGGATAGACTACAGTCATTCTCTGCGTGTGTGTGTGTGTGATTCACATGCGAGTCCTTTGTAGTGAATGCCATCTGTACAGTGTGTGTGTCTGTGTGCGTGTGTGTACTTTATGCATTTGCCTATGAGTGCTTATGCTCTTCCATTTTCATGACGACCATAAGATCTTATCAAGCGTCATTTTTTTAGCCAGTCATCATTTTGGTTTTTGTAACAGCCATTTCAAGGATTAAAGTACAATTCAACCAAGTTCTGTGAATGACTTTCTAATTCTTGGCTCAGGCGTTACAAAAAGTTGTCCACTAATCACAGTCTGATACTCAGCTAGCGCATATGGTGAAGCGTCCTTGGGCAAGACCTTGAACCTCCCAATGGTTGTACACCAGTTTCACTGCCACTAGTATGTAAGTGTGAATGGGTAAATGAGAAACATGTGTTTGGGTGTTTTTGAGAAGTGTTTAATATGCTCTCAAGACACTAGAGTTAAGCAGAGATGAGGAACACGATAGAAAGATTTGATAATCTCACTTTTTTCAACTCCATATTTATTAATTTATTAACTTATTTCAGGCTTTTCAGACTCACTTATAATAAATTTCCCCAACTGACATTGTGTGTACAGTGTTCCCTGGAGAACCACTCTATCAAAGTTTCTCCATGTGCGGTAATGTTTTTCCCCTTTACTATAGTAATTAGGCTTGGATCAGGGACCTCACCAAAATAGAAATTCAACTGTGTATGTGTGTGTGATTGTGAGTTGAAGTAATGTGTGCATTTTTACAGCCATATTTACAAGTGATGTAAATGTGGCTTTACAATCCTCACACCCTGATCTCACCACCAACATCACCTCCACATAGATTTGCCCTGTGCCAGCATGCATTAGTTATACTAGCTTATTTTCACGCACAAGCATTGTCATGCGTCTACGTAAATTCTTGCTATAACATTTACAATAACACATAAGTACACGTGCTCTCACACACACACACACACACACACACACACACACACACACACACACACACACACACACACACACACACACACACACACACACACACACACACACACACACACACACACACACACACACACACACACACACACACACACAAAGGCTCCATAGGACTAAAAATAGCTATGATGTTGACCTTTTTGGCTGAATAATTTTTGAGTTGCATTTTATTTGTATGTGGCCCGTAAATTCTGAGAAGCTGTGTTTTTAAAATGAGTAATTAGACAGCTGTAATGTAGCATTTTGTTTTATTTCTTTTACTCTAAAGTCTACTCGAGAAAGCGGCTGGGGGGGGGGAGGATGTGGGCTGCATTTACTTACAGCTTAAATAAGTAGTGAGTGAACAATTTTACTTTTAATCTGGATATTTGACATATTTAATACCTGCAGTCATTCTTTTCTTTCTTAGTTGTTTTTGTGTCTCAGCTGGTACAGATGTTTGTGGCTCACTTTTTGGGGTTTCTGAGCTGTAGCTTCACAGTTTTGGTTTGGTCTTAGCTCCTGCTTCATCCACAGCAGGAAGAAAAGTAGGTGAATCATAATGCATCCTTTTACAGCTAAAGAGCAAGATATATCCCTTGTGAGTTGATAGAGACCAAAAACAGAACCAGAAGGAGGGGGAATAATGTACTTACATTCATCTGCTGGCCAGAAAAACAAATATAAATGAATGCTAAGTTTGCTCCATAACTGTGAGCTAATAGGTTTGTCATAACACGATAAAAAGCCATATATCAATGTTCACAGCCCCCCAGCCCCCCAAAAATGTGTGGTTTAACTTGGGATTAAGGTTTACATTTGACAAACAGACCGGCTGTTTTAGTTACATGTTCTTCAAATATGACGATCTATCTATCTATAGATATAGATATATATATCTATAGATAGATAGATAAAGAAAATGAAGAATCTATAAATAAGTAGAATATATATAAGGAAACTGAGTATTCATTGTGCCTTTGAGTGATTTGCTGAGGGAAACTTTGTCAGAGACTTGAGAAGCTTGACTTATGTCTCACTCACACACACACACACACACACACACACACACACACACACACACACACAGCCTACCTCTTGACACTGACACTAAATTCAATGACCTTTTATTTTTACGCCACATGTCTCATTTTAGTATTCAGAGTTGACAAATGCTGAATATGTGACGAGGCTATTATTAGTTGACTGTCAGCATAAACTGAACCTCATAACACACACACTGTTCTATGAACCGAGGCTGCTTGACATAGCTCAAAGCATAGAAGATCATAATTGTTTATGTCATATTATGCAAACAGTGTGCCATTCTCAGAAAAGACTGACTAAATTAAGCTGTCAAAACATTTTCTAGACTGCCCAGCCATGCTTGCTATGATACGCATCACAATCACAAGATCCATATTTTTTTGTGATAGTGCAGATATGAATGTTAGTGGAAGCAAACTTGACCTCGTAGGCGAACTGTCAGGGACGCGTGTTTCTTAATACAATATGTAAACCCCGTAGAACACACTAGACACCAGGGTTTGGTAAAGATCATCAGTTCAACATTCATTCATGCATTTAATGATTCCAGAAAACTTTACAGTCTGAAGTGTGTGGTAGTGTTAGGGAAAAACTATACAGCAACATGTGGCTAGCTTATGTAGGCATTGGAATGGTGAATTCCACATTTGAGCTTTCTTTTACTTAATTCCTCACAACTCTCTTTACACCTAATCCTCTATCAAGTTAAATTCATGAGCATACAGACCACTAAGAAAACAAAAAACTAGTAATCACTAACAGGCAGTATATTCACCCGGTCATCCAACCCTTGATACTGTAAGAAAAGACACATTTTTCGCACTTCCCTGACAAAAGACAGTAAGGATTGGTGGTTGCATTAACATGTATTAATGCACTGAAATTGTATATTTTAACCAAAGTTATACTTTACCTGTACTTCTTGTGTTCAACTGTGATTTAAAAAAAGGGTTCTTATCAATTGGCAGCTGATGACTAGTTGAGAGTGAGAGTGTCTTGCAGGAAAAAGGTTAAAGGATGGAGAACCAGTGTCGTACAAATACTGGAACAAAAAGCTTCACATTTTCATTTGCAAGTGGTAGAGAAACAATTCAAAAACATTGCATGTTGCAATGTAATCAGAATACTTTAATAATCCCTAAGGAAACTGTACCACTTACTAGGGAAGCAGGAAAAAGTAGCTCAAGATATGCTCCCCTTTTAGACTCTGACTCATCAGTTGAGGGCTAATCCATGTGACTCTTTGGCCCTCATTTACTAACAGTGTGTAAATCATATATGACTATTTCACACACAAAACAGTAAGAAAAGAAATAAATGAATTAATAAATGAATAAATCTTCAAGGTGGATACTACTGCTGTGAATTACATTTTTGTTGTTGTTGCTTCTTTTTGGTCATTATTTACACAGATCATGTGCTTTTTGTCCTGTTTGAGGCTGTTAATTGTTTGCAGTTTGCGGATGATATGATGCGGATAATTTGCACAACAATTCAGAATGATTCTGAAGTGGCCAACATACTAACATATGCACAATGGTATAAAGGAAAACAAGCCAGAGCACAGGTTTCATAAATCTGATTAAATTATGTGTAAATGTTTCCATGCACATATAGCCAAATGAGGGCTACTGACCACAATTATACAAATCAAAATGCAATGATAACTGTTATCTTTATATAACTGCATGGGTTTTTTTTTTTTTCAACGTGAGTTAAACAACTAAAAAAAAAATAGCCATAATGAGTGGCATTACATTGGAGAAGACAAATAAAGAATGGCCGTTTTGAGGGTTTTTCTACATGTCCACCTTGTGCACACACACAAAGATGCACAGCTTACCCCCTTTAATTTTCACATACTTGCCTGACATACAAATTGACAAATGTGTTTACCATCATTACCAAAGCTCGCCAGTGCTCGTCAGCACAATTAACGGCATGTGAGTAATCACAGCTCTTTGCCTCACCCAGCACCGCTGTGGGCGGAAAGAACACTGAACACAATTAACAACACCTAAATCCAATTAGCAAACAATGAAAGATAATGCAACCTGATGGTGCTAGTTAACCACAGATGAGCTTACTGCTGAAGGCGCACTGTAAAGAGGCCTGGTGATGACATTTTCTACGTTTCATGTAGCAATACTTATGCAAGTATACATGTAAGTTGGAAGCTTGAACATTTGAGCTTTGATCAGTATTCATTGAATAATTTTATTTTGACTGTAAACACCTTTGCGTCATTTTACAATTGCAATAGGTATCTCACACAAATTTGCAGCACTGACACTATTTCACATAATTACAAGATTTCAGGTAAATCTGCTTTAAATCTCACCAGCATTTGGAGTTGCTGATATTCAGACACTGTTTTCACCTGTTGAAAGGTAAACTGGGTCTGATCTAGTGGCGCTCTCAAAGTCAGAAGTCATATTTAATCCTTTGTCGTAGATTGTAGGCATTTGTAGTTTTTCCCCTTCGGACTGCAAATAATAATCAAAATAGTTGCACAAGACACAAAAATGGTATATAAAAGACCAGGAGACTAACGCCAGGTAGAAAAAACGAATTACGGGATAAAAACATACAAGGATCTTGGATGACAAAATATGGCTATGGAGAAAATAGTTTGAGGTGTGACACAATGATGTCAGTGGTGAATTTGTAGCTAGGTGGAGCTGTGGTAGATTGCAGGAGTGGGTGGGGGAAGGTCCAGAAGATGGAAAAGAAAGTGACAAAGATCTGAAATGAGGAAAGAGATACTGTGAGGGAGGCTAACGAAGGACTAGGATAAGAATGGGAAGCAATTTAGCTGGAAAGGACAGGGGAAAAAAAGAGCAAGACAGGAGAAAATACCAAAGGAAAAGAGCAGAGTGGACCAATAAATGGTGGACAGGTAATTAGCTAGGAAGAGCAAAATTCAGTGATTCATCTGAAGAGGAGGAGTGGTGTAAAAGGGATTGAAAAGCGTTTGTGTTAATGAGGTGCAGTCTGGAGGCAGCTCTTTTATAACCAACCATCTAGTGGACAGAGATGGTTCTTTTGAATAGTTAAACTTCACACTTGAAAGTTATAGTCAGTGAATTCTGTGCAGACTGTAGAATAAAAAATATTTTGCTGCAGTGCTCAAGCTTTCTCAATCTCAAGCTCTCTCTAACACACACAGGCACACCACGCAGTGCATTAAGAGCTGATGTTTGTAATTAGACCCTTTTTGTAACAAATGATTGTGTGAGCGTGTGTGACAGAGAGGGAGGGGGGGCTTTGGGTTCAGACAAATACAAAAATGAAAAACACATTTAAATCTAAGAAACAAATTAAAAAAAACTTGAATACATAGCTGTCTAGAAACAAAAATATGCTAATCGAAGGGGCAGAATGGGCCATGTATTTACTAATAAGTTGGGGTTTTTTTTGTGTACACCAAAAGCTTTGAAACTTCAAATCAAGCTGACTCACATATAGCCCAAAAGTTACAAACCACTGCCTGTTAAATCAACAGGCAGACAGAACACCACGGATCAAACTTCATTTGAAGTTCTTTCTGGCAACCTGCTGTTCAAGTCTACTTTCAGACCTGCTTTGTTCTTCACTGAAACCTCCTTTAGAAAATATCTGGTACTGTGGCCACTAAATGCTCCGTCATGTTCCCTAGATAGTTTCTGACTTGAAATTGATGACCGACCTTTGACTTCACAGTGGGAATAAAGTTGATGAGAACAGGACTGCAAGAATCAGTAAGAGGTTCAAAGAGACTCTAGTAACTCTGTAGCAATTAGCCATAGAGCCCACAGCTGATGTTAGCATCATAGCAGTCTTTTTTAGAGCCAGCAGTACAGTTAGTCACATAGTAATTTTAAAGCTTAATTAGTATTTGATTTGGTAGTTTACCCCACACCTGGCGTGCTTGTATTAAAGTGATTGTAAGACCTCAATATTCCACAGCATATTTTTAAAAAGTTAACTTCAGAGAATGAAAAAAATGGTTACATTTCAGGGAGAGGGGAAAAAAAAGTCTATATTAAAGTAGCCTTTAATCAGAACACCGATAGCCACTAAAGGATTATTCACATGTTAAAGATTTTAAATATTTCCACACACAAATCAATATTTCCCTTCCTCCCATTGCCAACATGACCACTAAAGTCTTCCAGGTGATCTGTTGAGTCCTTCCAGGATCTCGCCCAGACACTCCAACCTTCAACCAAGGCATGTGATATGGTTAGGTGCTTATGCATACCCAATGGTCAGAGCCTTAACCGCTGTGACATCTGTGGGGAAAGCACCACAGATATCCAGCCTCTCTGAGGGCACTTGTTTCCACAACCTTTCCTTTGCTCAGATGAGGAGTTGAAAAGAACCAGTCTGCAATGTTGGATGGTCATCATACTTATGGCCATACCAACCCAGCTCCTCGAGGCTTCGTTCCAGAAGGGCCCCTTATCTCACTATTCGAGGCATGGTACTTGTTTTTGTCGAAGTAAAAAATTAATAAAATACACAAAAAGAAAAGGCAAAAAATGTATCTGACAGGAGAGCATCACTAAGAATTAGAACAGGATGATTTGGCAAAGGGAGCACTATATATGGAGAGGAGCTAACAAACTTGCAAATAAAAGAAAGGTGAAAGCAAAGTACAGGTGCAGACAATCAACCACAGGTGAAAACAATTAGGGCAGCCAATCACACAGGAGGGAAACAAACAGGAAGCACAATTAAAACAAGACATTGGAGAAAAGCAAAGTAAAACAGGACTTAAACAAAAGCCAGCAAATATTGACACAAACACAAGAAGTGAACACAAGAAAGAGGGAAACACCAGGAACCCAGTGGGGATACTAGGAAAAAAAAACATTCAAAACACAAATGAAAACTCATCAAAAGCACAAGAAACCAAATCATGGACAACACAGCTCCCAGTATAAAGACAGAAACTGTACCACCTGTGATTATTCTGTGGGGGAGCTTAATTTGTGACTATGGAAAGTTCACAACTGAATTCTAGTGTGTGCTGTATGTTTATATAATATATAGTAGCAGTTAATTCAAGTGATTCCCTTCAAATCAGTTCAAAACAACAGAACTATTGTTGTCAGTGGGTAAAATAGTGCAGCTCTTAACTGCATGTGGTTGTTGTTTCTGACTCATTCTAAGCATTATACAGCTGGGGGTTAAAGTAGCAGCGGCAGCCTGTCAAACACAGAAACAAACAGACACACAAATCGGCTTGTCCAACACGTCATGCCATGCTAGTTCTTCATCTTTCCATGGTCTAAAAGCATTGCTATGGATCCTGCTGTGCTAATCTAATCCCTTTTACAGTGTGGATACAATATATCTGATGGTATATCTATAAAGAAATGCGTGGTGTGAGCACCGGAACGTCAACATGTAAACAGACCTGTTTCTCCTCTCTCAGCCCCAGGCTCTGCTGTCTAATCACATTTCCAGAGAAAAGAGGCTGGCACCGGAGGAGCATTTATCTGCAGCAGGTGTCTGATTAATGCTGCCGTCTGTTTCTTGTTGTTTTGGAGGAAAAGGATCTGTGAATATTTCAGACTTTGAAACCCAGGAATCAGGTAACACACCAGTAAACTTTGCACAACAGGTTTATTTTTGTTATATTGAGTCTTGCTGGAGTGTCTAATAGTTGTTCATGAGATAAGCTGGTATATTTTTATAGGCTTCATTATAGTATGAAAAGAAATTTTAAAGCAATTTTTGGCCAAGCAACATCCAAATTAGTTTTACTATTAAATAAAGATTGAATAAAAACAACCTCATTGTTGCTGCCAGCGTTTAATGGTAATTAAACAACCCTCTCTAGTTCCTTTTTGTTTTTTTGCTACTGGGCATCTACCAAGGTTACTTTTCTAGCTTTAAAGCTAACTATAGGTTATACAGTTATGTTTATGCCAGGAACCCTTGTTGTTATACAGACAATGACTGTTTTGTTCTGTCAGAAAATTTAAAGTTGTGTGCCAGTTTTTATCGCAATCCAAAATGCTTAAATGATGACTGGCTCAGCAAAGCATATGACTTTGACAGGCTCTTATCAAGTGTCAACATTGTTTGTTTTAACTATAATCGATCCCTAACCTTTTCCACAGTAGATTATAATGCTCATCAATTTTGTTTATGAACACAAGGACTAACGTCCTGTTTAATCTTTTAGTGTATAAACTGCTTTTCATAAAATATATGGCTGTACTAAACAAATATTAGCTGAAATATAAACATAATAACACAAAAGACAGTCACTGTGATTCAACAGAGCAACTGCCGTAAACGTTACGCACAATTAGCAGGATGCTGACTAAGTAATTATTTCCATACCATGAAGGTCATGAGAGTAATCGCATACAGAACATGTATTTATATGAGCAAGGGAAGCAGCTTCCAGCAGTCCAAAGAAAAAAGGAAAAGATGGCAGCAAACTGGAGAGACAACAAGCTGCAACACTGGGACTATATAATAATATTACTGAAGGAAAAACATGTGGGGGGGAAACAGGAGCTGACCAGAAGTATAAAATGAAAAAATAGTAAAGTAGTAAAAGGATATGGAAAGCACTAAAAACAAACTGGGAGTATCTGGGAGAGATCCTTGTCAAAAGAATGTAACAGCGGGAATCTGATGGCACTGCATGTCTGTTATGTGATCTAATGGCCAGCTATAGTAACAGTGGGCGATAGAGGGAGGGGAGCCAGCTAGCAGATGTTAGCTAAATCTTGCCCAGATGGGACCCCACACTTTACCTCATCAGCAAAGCCCAGCATGGGGCCTGCTGGAAGATGGGGGAGATGAAGATAACGAGGGAATTAAGAAAGGAATAGGAGGGAAATGCACGATCGTAAGCAAAGAGAAGTGGGGGAGAAAGATGGGGAAGAAGGGGAGAAGAAGGAGCAAAATGAATTAGAAGAAAAGTGAGTCAAGTGGTGTGTGTCCCTCTTCCTTGGTAATGCCAAGTTTAAGAATCAGCCTTGCCAGACTCTCAGGCTGCTCAAGAGTCTCTCTTCAATCTCTGTTAGAGATCTGGGGTCAATTCAGTTTTGATTCATTCAACAAAACCTCTCTTCTACAGAAAGTGAAGTGGATATCTCTGAGCAGAAATGGGTGATATTACATACAACTTAAATTCTGGGTGCGGATGATTTCAGATGCTTGTAAGTCAGTTCCTTTAAAAAAAAGAGAAAATCACTGAAAGTTAGCTAAGGATTTTTCTTTTTTTCTTTTTTATTTAAATCATGTCTGTTTTCAGTGGACGTTGTTTTATCCAGTTTTCTTGAAATGCTAAACAGTTCCAGGAGATACAACAGTCAGTGAATGCATCATCGGTGAATACGGACAAGCAGTGCTACTGATGGCCTTTGGTTGGGATGTAAGTTCAATCTGTTCCCAGACTGCACTGCTCATTCAGCTTATTGAATGGCACACTAGTCTGCCTATCTGTACTGTCCCTTGGCTTTTTGTGGACTTTTAATATGCCTGGAAGTGACAAACCTTCAATCGCAGGTGAGCTAGAAGCAATAAGAGGAATACCAGTGCTAAAATCTAATGACTGGGTAAATACTGGTTCCATAAGATCAGCTAGATTTATAGATAAAATTAGTTTTTGCAATTCTAATCAAGAGATGACAAGAGAATAACGGAATTAAAACGCGTTAAAACATTCAGAACTGGGTCGAGTAATGACATCAACCCCATCTGCTATATTTTAAGATATACTTAAATGCACAGAGGCAGTGTATTGAAATAATCTGGTTAGTGTTAACTTTCTCTTGTGATCTGAAATAAAGATAATAAAGATAAAGATGTAGTCAAATCACAAAAGTCTCTCAGGTAGAAATCTAATTAATAACTTGCTGTCTGGATACACAGATTATCCAGTGTGTGCCTCACTACAGTTTGTGTAAACATGTTCACTGCTCGCTTCTGCATATTAGTTTGCACTGTACACTTGAGGAAAGCTGAAGTTTTTATTTCAGGATTTAGAACGCCAACTCAAAGTGTATTTATTTATGAATAAATGATTTATAAATAAATGATGTCTCAATGATTATTATTTATAATGCATGAGGAGAGAACAGAATAGAATCTAGTATCTTTTATTAATGCATGTTGTGCATGCTTCCCCATTTAAAAAGAGAATAGGAATGAGCTAATAAACAAAATATTTCAATAATCACTGAAGTCTGCCTCAATTTAAAATACAACAATAAGAAAGAAACAGCTCCTTAGTGGCCAGCTTTATTTGTTTATATATCACCAAATTGAAAAAACTAAAGTTTTTCTGCTTAAATGATCTACATTTCGACACACATCCTATAGAAAGTACAGTATGAACGTGTGCAATATATAAAAGTGCCTGATAAACAGGGTTTCTGGTAAGCATTTTTTTACCAAATGGTTTAAAACAAAATATAAATATGCAAACCACCTATTCCCTGCCAACAATCTGCACACAATTCATAATTTATAATACAGACACGCAAATGCTGTTTTGCTCAACTGCGTGTATTGTCTTTCATTTCCATTTCCTCTACAGTAACACACAGCAAAATGTTCGCTCTCAGAAATCCCTCTGCGATTGTTCTACAATCCCCAGCTAAATAAATAAATAAAGACGATGCACAAGGAACTTTGTGTGTCTCTCTCTCACTTGGCGGAAAGGCAAGCACACAGCAAAACTGTCAAAGTCTGCTAGTTGACCTGTTATTTCCCCAGTTCTAATTCAGTTTGTCTCAATAGTGGCAGGCAGTATGGCTCTCCACGAGTTTCAATATATTTAGTGACATCTTCGTTTAGTAGGTCTATGGTAAGACCAATATTTGGCTTTCAGAACATTAATTTTAAATATGTTACTGAACAGTTAGTAAAAAGCAACTGTATTTGATACAGAGGAGAATAAAGCATGTTGCCCACCCTGGTGAAACGTATATTTATGACAATATGTCAGCAACACTATTCATATCAACATCTGCCATTGACAGATTCAGTCCTACTTTGTTGTATCCAGTAATCACTGTGCAAAAGGTATTTTACACCCCGATGACACACCCCCAAATGTCTACAGTAGTGTTGTTGTTTTCTTCAGTGGTTCCGACCTTTGTGCCTGATACCAGAAGCACTTCTTCATCAGTCCTATTTGGCTTAATTTGTTAGTTGTTTATAACAAGGCCTTAAATGTGTCATTTTTAGAGTTTGGGCTCATGCATGGATAAAACACCATGTTTAATAATCAAGGCGAGGAAATCCCAGAAAGTCATCTAAGTGACTAAATGTGTTTGGATAAAACTTCTGGGCCTTTACTGATATACATTATGAATATCTGCTTATATCTGCAGATATCCATAAGAGCTCACTGTCTGGTGGTGGAATGCTACTTGTTAACTATACTTGGTTTAGAAAGGTAATGAGTAATGGTCCTGTTTATATGCACATATTCTTAGAATTACAAAATCACACAATTTGTACAATTAGGAAATGCCTTTAAATAGCAAAAACAAAAACAAAACAAAAAAAAAATGAAAAGAAAATCTCCAGGATGGTTTCTCAGTGTCCATTCAGTATTTAAGTACAAGTACAGATACTAGTGTTGAAAAATACTCTAGCAAAAGTACTGATTCAACTTCTTTACTTCAATAAATGTGCAAAAGTACCAGCTGTGAAATGTACTCAAAGCAAGAAAGTAAAAAGTATTTCTTTGGAGGATGTTACTACCAGCTATTTTTGTGCAGAGCTAACTGAGCCTTGTACTGTATTAATGCATTAATAAAATAATATTAATAAATGAGAATACAAACCTCATTTCAGTTTAAATTTCTAATTAGTGCATTTAGCTTGAATCACTTAAGCAGGACATGACCAGAGAAAAAGAAGGAAAAAAAAAATATATAGCCTTGTTTTCTATTGCCTACATTGTAGATGGTGACTTTGCCTTTAATCAGAAAATGAGCACAGTCAGGGGTTAAAGTGGATTCAGCAGGTGGAGAACTCTTAAAATAGGCTGTAATGGCGCAGTGTGGGGAAAAGAATCACAATTTCTATTCAGAGCTCCAGTCGATTTTCTTAGTGTCCAGGCTGTGATCAGCTGACCTGCTGCTCTTTGTGATTTACACGCCTGAAATGAACCAGATGTCAGCAGATGTTTCATGAGTAGCCCTGATTCTGTCCTCTACACTGACAGTACACTGTTTATGCTGTCTTTACATTAGACACCATACAGTTGGTATAAAGGTGGAATTCAGTTAATGAATCGAACTATCAACAGCTTAACTTTAAATTTATCTCTGCTGCACTTGATGTAACCTAACTCTGATCATGAGCACGACAGTGACTGTTGTTGTATTTTAAATCCATCACATTACTACAAGCTAACCTGTTTATCCTGCACTAACCTGGTGCAGCCTTTACATAACACAGTAAGTCTACTGTAGTTTGTTTTTTGCATATTTCAAAATATGAAAAAACACAATGTCACATGTACAGACCCAATATGTGATTTAAAAACATGAGGACTTGCATGTAAGCGTTACAATTCCAGTTTATCAAAAACCACTGAGCAGTCCTTACCTTTAATCTAACCTCTCTTCTTCCACTCCTGTCCTGTCTTTCTTATCTTTCTCCATCTCTGAGTGAAGTTAGCTCTCTTTCTTTTCTCTCCCTGTGAAATACAGCAGCTGGACCTTTAGCTAGCAACACCATGTGCGACAAATTGCACACAAACAGTTTGTGTGTTTGCCGATGTTTGTTGAACTGATAAAAATGCTGCATTTGAAATTCCCTGCTAATTAAAAAGCATTACTCCCTTTAGCACTAGCTAGATGCTAAAGTATGGCAAACACATACACATACAAAAAAAAAAAACCCCACCAGCCCACTTTACCCCCTAACTATGGCACACGGTTTTGCCTCTTCAATCTCTTTTTATGCGACATGTCCTGGTGATTACTGCACAATAGGACTGCTTTTCATGTGTTACTGTTTAGGCTCACAGTTTGATGCTGTTTAGGCTCACAGTTTGATGCTTGAAGGCTGACATGAAATACTAACTTATCTCAAATGTGTTAAACCAAAGGTTATGAAGCTGTTTTGAAAATGTAAGGAGTCTAAACTACAGATATTTGTTTCATCAATGTAGTTGTCTACTTCAACACAACCCATTTCAGGTTCTGTTTCCATTGTTCGTTCTCTTAGAGGTTCAGAACTGTTTAGGTCAATATCAGATGAGTTTCCGGTTGGAGGTGTGTCGTCTTCCTCAGGTACATTTACATATTCCATGTCAGGTATGTTCGTGGTCGGTTTGACATTTTCATTTGGAGTTACATTGAAAGGCTCAATGACTCTTGTTTCTACCTCAACAACATTCAAGGGGTAAAATTCTGGACAATCAACATCATCTTCATCTGAGAATGTCAATCTTTCATCTGGCTGAGGGAAAGATTGTCTTGTTCTGCGCTTAGCAGCTGGTGTTGGCTTTGGTGGCATTTCCTCCTCTACAGAGAGAAATCCACAAGGAAGTAACAGGTCCCGTTGCAAAGTGCGCACAGGCCCGTCTTGACCCTCAGGGCATACAGTGTAAACCGGTAGATCTCCTGCTCTCTTTTGGACAATATACACAGTGGATTCCCACCGATCAGCAAGTTTGTGTTTTCCACGGAAGCGGAGATTTCGAACCAGAACTCTATCTCCTACCTCGAGATTAGACTCTCTCACTCGCATGTCAAACCTACGTTTGTTTTTGTCAGCTACCTTCTTTGCATTTCTCATGGCTAACCGGTAGCTCTCTGTCAAGTATGACTTGAGGTTTTTTACATATTGCGAGTGTGAAGTGGATGAGCCTTCTCTGATTGGTAAGCCAAAGGCTATGTCAATGGGCAACCGAGGTTGTCGCAAGTTGACAAACTGGTGTCCATCTTTGTCCAAATGGTTCCTTTGGATTGAGATATTTGGAGTCAAGTTTAACGAGTTTTGTCCCTTTTCTTACTGGTGGGTAGCCTGCAGTAAGGTTTGTTAAGGGCTTCACAATCTTTGAATAATCCTTCACAAATCTCCGATAATATCCGGAGAATCCAAGAAACGACCTAAGTTCCTTTAAAGTTTGTGGTCTTGGCCAGGTCTTGAGTGTTTCAATCTTTTGGGGGTCTGTTTCAACGCCATTTTGAGAAACAATGTGTCCCAGATAGTGCATTGATGTTTGGAAAAAACGGCACTTCTCTGGTGACAACTTGAGGCCATTTTCTCGCAAGCGATTCAGGACATTAGCAAGCCGCATTTCATGCTCCTCTAAAGTTTTGGAAAAGACAATGATATCGTCTAGGAAAACAAGTACTTCTCGCAGGTTTATGTCTCCCATGCACTTTTCCATTAAGCGCTGGAATGTGCTCGGCGCGTTGGTGATCCCCTGCGGCATCCGATTCCACTCCCAAAAACCTAATGGACACACAAAAGCGGTTTTATGCTTGTCACTCTCCTTCATTTCAATCTGGTAATATCCAGATTTTAGGTCCATTACTGAGAACCACTGTGCTCCACTGAGCGCAGAGAATGACTCTTCGAGATTGGGTAATGCATAAGCATCCTTGATTGTTTGCATGTTTAACTTCCTGTAATCCACGCACAATCGAACATCACCATTTTTCTTTTTGACAATGACTATGGGCGAGGCGAATGGAGACTCCAATTCGCGAATGATGCCAGCCTCCAAAAGCATTTGGAGATGACGTCTTACGGCCTCATAGTCTTGTGGGTGGAGAGGACGCGGTCGATGCTTAAATGGTGTTTCATCCTTGAGTTTGATGCAATGTTTTACTTTTGTTGCATGGCCAAAGTCAAGGTCATGATGGGAAAAGATGTCAGAGTAGGTGTTCAGTTTCTGGGTTATTCTAGCTTTCCACTCTTCAGAAAGTGGAGAATCGCCAAAGTCAAACTTCAGATTTGGGCTTGTGTCACTATTCTGTTTGTTTGTGGAATCTGCAGGTTGTTGTTGACTTAAACAGCTAGCAGATTGAAGTTGACTACTTGGAATGTTTTGGATTGGAAGTATATCTTGTGGAACACTGAGTTCAGCAATGACACAGTTGGTTGGCAAGATGATATCATGGTTGGTTTCGTTTCTGAGTACAACTGGGATTTTGCGTGGGGCATACGATGGAACGGTAATGAGACAACTGTCAATGAATATTCCACCTGGAAGAGATGAACTCGTAGGTGGCTCAAGTAATGCCCACTTTTCAGTGTAAACATCACTGACACTTGCAAAACCTTGGAGGACAACTTTCTGACCAGCAGGGATGACATTTGGGTCACTACCACGTAGTTTAACTAGGCCAATTTGTCCTTCTGAGTTTTGTCTGTGCCTGATCTGCAGGGTTTTCAGAACTTGATGGTAGCCAGAGTAAGGATTGGCCATGAAATGAGATTCACTGAGAAACTGCTCATATAGTGGGTCAAGAGTGTTTGTACCAATCAATACTGGTATGTCACTGTTAGAGCGAACATCTGGTACAATCAGGGCAAGAGTCACAATCTCTGGTTGAGAGGAAATGAATTCTTCAGGAAACTGCACAGTTAAATGCACGTAACCTGCATATGGTACTGTCTGACCATTAGCTCCTTCTATCTCCAATATGTCACTGATTGAATGTATAGTTTGGTCTGATAGGTGCTGGTTATAGAATGACTGGGACACGGTAGTCACTTGTGACCCAGTGTCAAGCAAAGAATTACATTCAACCCCATTAACCTTAATGTTGGCTGTGCTCTTACTTCCAACCAGCCCTTTTGGCGGTTTCCTTGTCTGTGCAAGCTGGTGTTGCTTCAGTGACAATTTCGATTGGTCATTGTGCTGAAAAGTGGGACTTCTACATTCATCTGTTCCCATTTGTCCCTCAACAGGAACACTTCTTAGTTTAAAGAAGAGTTGTCGCCTGTCAAGTTGTCTTTATCCCATATTTACTGTCTGTCTTTTAATTCTTTTCTCTTGGTACTGACTAGTGTGGGATTTGGGGGGTCACTGCAGTTGTTAGCAATATGTCCATCCTCACCACATCGAAAACAATACCAAGGTTTGGGTCTTTTGGCAGGGACAGGCTTAACTAGTGGGTGCTTTTCAGAAGCTGCTCCCTCTTTTGGTTTAGTTTTTTTCTTTGTTGCCTTATTCTTGTCAGCCTTTCCTTCTTTAAGGCATATAAGGGCAGCAATTTGTGCTTGCAGATCGACTATCTGCTTTTGGATCTGTTCAAATGGTGGTGGTGGAGCATTAACTGACCCAGGTAAGTTACTGTCAGTACTATCAGAGAAGCAAGCATTATGTGCTTGGGACTGAACTTTGGGTTTGCTGAAACCTAAATGTTGTTTCATTCTATTAGCTTTGGCTGCCTGTTTATCCTCTTCTGTGCGTAAAAGCAGCAATAGCTCTGCAAAAGTAGGGGGGTGGTTTTTCTTCTGCTCCAACTGGAGTTTACTAATCAGACTATTGTTCCAACATCCCCTACAGAACTGTTTCAGTAGCTGTTTATCTGCATCGCCGGATTGGATGGCTTTCATCTTCACCACTTTGCTCAACACAGTGTGCAGTCTGTGAAGATAGCTAGATGGTTTCTCACCTGAGTTTTGGTTGAGGTTTAGAAACTGTGCAAACAGCTCATCTCCATCTACAACTGTAGCATAAGCAGAATCAAGTAGGTCAAGATAGGCTTGCGGATCAGAGTGTGGGCCTAAAGACTTCACCACACTGGCTGCAGGAGGCAATAAGCTGTCCACAATTTTCCTCACCAGTTGGGCACTAGAGATAGTGGGGTCAGCTAGGTGAAACTCTACACTGCTTCTCCAAGTGTCATAATCAACCTCAAAGTTGGAACAAGAGACCTTGCCTGAGAAGGGTCTGAGCTTGAATGATGAATGGTACTGTGAGGACAAATCGTTACTCTTCACAATGTGCTCAACAACCACATGTTGCACTTCAGGTGGGCTGAGGTGAGTAGGTGAAGGCTTGAAACTGTGGGCTGACTTGCCTAGATCATCTGCGCAAGATTCAAATGTTTTGAAAGTAGGGTTAAGGTTTTCTGAAATGGGGTCTAACCCTACTTCTGAAGGAATTTCCTTTGCATCAGCTACAGGGGGCGCTATTTCAGAGGTTTCACTAGGTATTACCTCTGAAGCTGATTCACAGCAAACTTCAACCTCTGTTCCTTGACTTTGATCACCAACAACCTTAGTTATTCTGGTTAACTCGTCCTGCAAGATATGCTCAAATGATTTGCCGCTAAGTTTTGCCATGCCTTTAAGCTGAGTCAGAAAGGTAAAGGTGATGCTTCTACCCTTTTCAGAAGAATAAACACTGACCACAGCATCAACATGGTGGACAATGTCAGGGTTTGCAGCACAGGGTCTGTCAAAAGGCATTTCTTCCTGAAGCGCCTCAACAGCCGTTCCGGATACAAACTCTACAATGGCCTGGTGACAGGGCTCATCCCCAGAAGCAGCAACCTTAATTACCCTTGCAATACTACCATACTGTTTCAGATAATCGAAAATCTCCTCATCTGCAGTTGTCTGAGATAAACCTGAAATGATGAGGGAGTTTGGAACCTTGACATTTTCTGTCTCAATAACTTCCATTTTGTTTCAGTTTTTTTTTTTTGTTAAACTCAAAAACAGTTTGCAGTTAACAACATGAACACAAATAATCTTTCATGAAGTACAGAACCGCACTACAATACAAAACTCCTCCTGGCTGGCTCGCCACGTTTTACCGTGTAACCCACTCCTGGGTAAGTACACCTCACTCTAGGTTCGGGGAGGAGCTGGACATGAGTGCGAATAATCATAGCACACAGAAATTTCAGTTAACTGTGACTTTAGTTTCAACAATAACAGTTTCACAGCAAAACAACAACTAGGGCCCTTAAAATGAAATAGAAATAAAAAGCATTGTCCTTAATCATTGAAATTGTCCCTTTGAAAGTATTTGTTAGGTTGCAACCTTATAGTTCAGTTTGTTCCTCAGAGTTTATAGAGTCAGGGGGTCAGTCAAGTCAAAACACAGATCAAATGAGGGAATAATCTGTAATGATCTGTCAGTTAGCAAAAAGGGGTCCAGTGAAGTTTCACACTTAGTGTTTTTATAGTCTAGAGTGCACTCTTTTTATCTGTTCACCGTTGCCAGTCGGGGTGACTGGTGGAATCCTACCAGAAATCAGATAAACCATTTGCCGTCTGATTGGTTGTGCAGATCTGGATCCTGGAAATCACACTGGGAGGCTCGCCATCAATTGGAATCACTGGTCTTTTCTCGTGGAGCTCAAAGCTCACTAAAAGACCTGACCGAGACACTTGGAACACTATTAACTTAGCCGCCACCTCTGCTGATTTCGGCAGCTCTGTCTAACATTCAACTCACTATTGAAGTGTTAGCTGATAACTTCTGAACACTTTTTGACAACTTTTATGAAGCCTTGCTTCCGTAACCGCGGCAGTTTCTGCTGCAAATCAAGATAGCTTCGGATTTTTCTTCTCCTCGAATGGCTGGTATCAATGTGCCATGTAAAAAACACACACTTCCTGTTAACCTTCAAAATAAAAGCTCCTGCTAGGCACAGCAGGAAGTGTGGAAATAAACACATTTTTTCCCATTATCACTTCTTGTGACAATAAAATAAAACAAATAAAAGAATGATTCTGAAACTAAACAAATACCTTATAAAGATAATCTTATTTTTACCCGTTTCTCCAGCTGGGTTACATATATATATATATATATTAAAAAAAAAACAAACACCCAGCACGCCCCTACGGGCGGTTTATCCTTCAAGCTCGGGTCCTCTACCAGAGGCCTGGGAGCTTGAGGGTCCTGCGCAGTATCTTAGCTGTTCCCAGGACTGCGCTCTTCTGGACAGAGATCTCCGATGTTGTTCCCGGGATCTGTTGGAGCCACTCGCCTAGCTTGGGAGTCACCGCACCTAGTGCTCCGATTATCACGGGGACCACCGTTACCTTCACCCTCCACATCCTCTCGAGCTCTTCTCTGAGCCCTTGGTATTTCTCCAGCTTCTCGTGTTCCTTCTTCCTGATATTGCTGTCATTCGGAACCGCTACATCGATCACTACGGCCGTCTTCTCCTGTTTGTCTACCACCACTATGTCCGGTTAGCCACCACCATTTTGTCCGTCTGTATCTGGAAGTCCCACAGGATCCTAGCTCGGTCATTCTCCATCACCCTTGGGGGCATCTCCCATTTTGACCTCGGGACTTCCAGGTTATACTCGGCACAGATGTTCCTGTACACTATGCCGCCACTTGGTTATGGCGTTCCATGTATGCCTTGCCTGCTAGCATCTTGCACCCTGCTGTTATGTGCTGGATTGTCTCAGGGGCATCTTTACACAGCCTGCACCTGGGGTCTTGCCTGGTGTGATAGACCCCAGCCTCTATGGATCTTGTACTCAGAGCTTGTTCTTGTGCTGCCATGATTAGTGCCTCTGTGCTGTCTTTCAGTCCAGCTTTGTCCAGCCACTGGTAGGATTTCTGGATATCAGCCACCTCCTCTATCTGCCGGTGGTACATACCGTGCAGGGGCCTGTCCTTCCATGATGGTTCCTCGTCTCCCTCCTCTTTCTTGGGTTTCTGCTGCCCGAGGTATTCACTGAGCACTTTCGGTCAGTTGGGGCCATCTTCCCAATGTATTCTTGGATGTTCGTTGTCTCATCCTGGACTGTGGTGCTGACACTCACCAGTCCTCGGCCCCTTCCTTCCGCTTAGCGTACAGCCTCAGGGTGCTGGACTTGGGGTGAAACCCTCCATGCATGGTAAGGAGCTTTCTTGTCTTTATGTCAGTGGCTTCTATCTCCTCCTTTGGCCAGCCTATTAGCCCAGCAGGGTACCTGATCACGGGCAGGGCGAGGTGTTGATAGCCCGGATCTTGTTCTTACCGTTCAGCTGACTCCTCAGGACTTGCCTGACCCTCTGCAGGTACTTGGTGGTTGCAGCTTTTCTAGCAGCCTCTTCATGGTTCCCATTCGCCTGCGGGATCCCCAGGTACTTGTAACTGTCCTCTATGTCTGCAATGTTGCCTTCTGGTAGTTCGATCCCCTCAGTTCTGACTACCTTTCTCTCTTTGTTACCATCCGACTACACTTCTCCAGCCCGAATGACATCCCGATGTCATTGCTGTATAGCCTGGTAGTGTGGATCAGTGAATCGATGTCTCGTTCACTCTTGGCATACAGCTTGATGTCATCCATGTACAGGAGGTGGCTGACAACCGCTCCGTTTCGTAGTCGGTATCCGTAGCCAGTTGTTAATGATCTCACTGAGGGGTTCAGGCCTATGCAGAACAGCAGTGGGGACAGAGCATCTCCTTGGTAGATCCCGCACTTGATGGTGACTTGTGCTATGGGCTTGGAGTTGGCCTCTAGTGTTGTGCGCCACATCCCCATTGAGTTCCTGATGAAGGCTCTTAGGGTCCTGTTGATCTTGTACAATTCTAGGCATTCCAGTATCCAGCTGTGGGGCATTGAGTCATAGGCCTTCTTGTAATCAATCCAGGCTGTGCACAGGTTGGTCAGTCTGGTCTTGCAGTCTCGGCTGACTGTTCTGTCTACCAGTAGCTGGTGTTTTGCGCCTCTGGTATTCTTGCCAATCCCTTTCTGTGCCCCGCTCATGTATTGACCCATGTGCCCGTTCATCTTAGCCGATATGATGCCTGACAGGAGCTTCCATGTAGTACTGAGGCAGGTTATTGGTCGGTAGTTGGATGGGACCGGTCTCTTCTTGGGGTCCTTGGGGATGAGGACCGTCCGACCTTCAGTTAGCCATTCCGGGTGTCTCTCGTTAACTAGCAGCTGGTTCATTGTGAACCATGTCGGGCCCTGGTGCTGTCCAACTCTTCATACTGGAGACCCTTTCTTGGATATCTGCCACTGTGATGGTTACTGGACCCTGTTCAGGGAGGTTGCTGTGGTCTGCCCTCAGATCCACTAGCCACTGAGCATTGCCGTTATGGGTTGCGTCCTTCTCCCATATGCTCTTCTCCAGCCTTGGTGGTGCTGTTCTCTTATTGTTCCCTTGCCACTGAGAGTACACCTTTGCTGGTTCTGTGGAGAACAGCTGGTTTATTCTCCTGCCTTCTATCTCTCTGGTGTACCTCCTCAGGCGGCTGGCCAAGGCTGTGAGTCTTTGCTTGGCAGTTTCCAAGGCCTCAGGTATGGACAGCTTGCTGTATTTCTTATGCACCTTCTTTGTCACGCCTTTCTGCAACTCTGTTAGTTGGCTAACCTCCCTCCGTGCTACTTTGATCTTGCCCTCTAGCCTCCTTCTCCATGGAGGGTACTGCCCCTTGTGGCTGTTCAACTTGTAGCCAAGCATCTCACTGATCACTGCTGCCGTAGTGTAGATCAGCTTGTTAGTGTCGGTAATCGTGGTTGTAGGTATCGTCCGTAGTGCTGCATTAACATCATCTAGCAGACCTTCTGAGGGTACTTCACGTAATCTTGGTAACCGCCACGGGGATCCAGGTTTCAAGCTTGGCCATGATCCTATCTTTCAGGTCAGTTCCTCTCGCACTCAACGATCCTTCTCCTATCGCACTTGGGGCTATGTACCCAATCTCGGGTGGGGTGATGATATCTCCCCTGACCTGGCGCCCTGACTCCTCCTTGCCGTAGCATTTATGTTGTACCTCGTCAATCTCTAGCTGTGATAGCAGTCCCTTCTTTCGAATGTTGGAACACTGAGCTACTAGTTGTTTCGCCGTCATTGTGGATGTTGGGTATCGAAGAATCCATAGGCCCGAACTTGCGATCCTCTGCTCCAAAGGCGTGTAGTCTAACCACTACGCTATCCAGCTGCTATATATAAATATATATATATATATATATATATATATATATATATATATATATATATATATATATATATATATATATATATATATATACACATACATACATACATACATACATATATATATATATTTGTATTTGTATATATATATATACTTGAAGTATTTGTACTTCATTACTGCCGACCTCTGGTGTCCACCTACACCTGTTTTCATACAGCAGCTTTGTTGATAATATTGCATCATTAGTGGCTGTATTGTGGGGACTTATTGATGATGCAGATGTGTGTAATGATAACAGCTGAAACATATGTGCATTAAAATGAAAGTCACAAGAAAGGGAAGTTTTGTTAGCATGCTGAAAAGCACCATACGAAGCTTTGCAACCTAAGTTTTTTTTTTTTTTTAAATGTGCCATAATTATTACATCTGGTGGTCAAAGGTCAAAAGAAATCCCCACTGTCTTTTTTCTAAATGTTATTTCAAATACACAAACTTTATTCACCTCAAGCCTCCTACATAAATATAATGCTTTCATTTCTAAACTGTGAAAAAAGTCATTTTAATGCCCTTTGAGTTTCTCTGAGTCCCCCACCACGGCATCCAACCACATTCCACCATATGCACTCATAATTTCCTGGTCCATGAGTAGCCCTGACATACAGCACTATATTCTTAATATTTTCAATTCGTCATACCACAAGTTTTGTTTTTCTGAAGTTTCCACTAGCCGACAGGAACCTATTACTTCTCTTGTGGCCTACACCAATTTTTTTCAGTGGAGTAGCTTTACATGAGTAGACAGTGTCAAGTGGGAGTTACACTTTAGAATGACCTGCTCTGTTCTGAAGGTTTGGGCATTATGGGAGATTTATCTTTTGAATATTAAAATGACTGTGATATGTGTCATAGATGGAAAAAAAAACATGTATAATAATGACTCTGATCGTGTTATTTGTCATTTGAATGTACCAAAAAAGCAAAAATTAGATTGTTTTGAAAAGAAGGTTTGGAAAACATGGGGTAATTGTACTGTAATTTTTCTCAAACACACCTATCGACATAATATTATCACTTAAAAAAAACACTGTTTCTTTATGGTGTTGCTGACTGTAGGTGACAATTTAAATTTTTATGGCGAAAAACTGTGGACATCTTAACTGAAGCCAGACCGTACATTTCACAACAAAAAAAACTGGGTCACACTGTAATCTCTGTCTAAGTGGAATAACTTCATAAATCATGTAGATACTGTAGACTCAAGCCCAATTGTACAGATTTTTTTATGGTTTTCTTTTTTTTTTGACAGACAGTAATTGTTTGTGTGTTCATGTGTGTCTGGAGGGAGTGTCTTGTCTCAAGGACAGTGTCTGCGTTTCCTTTGTGTGACGTTTACTTTTTATGGCAAAACCTCATAAAAAACAATGATCGCAAGACTTTTAATAAAAAAATAAAATATATATGTTTAGGATGTGAGAATGTTTTTTTAAAAATATTACTTTAATTCCATCATTTTAAACGGAAATAGAAAATCGCAGAATCTTCACATTGGCCTTCTATGGTGAACAAGTTTATTGTACGTGCAATTTTAGACAATAGGAGGTGATAAGAACGCATTGAACCCACGTCTCATCATAGTTTGTTATTAATGCTGTTGTAAACAAACACAAAACTAACTTTACGTTTTTGATAATGCTATTAAATATAAGCCATCAAAAGTTGATTAATCATAAAAACTGTGAGGTTGCCAAACATCTACCACAAACCTCAGAGTTAATGCACCAAGAAATGCAGTCTCCTAAATACAGTGTAATGTTTTGACATCTTGGTGTTTGTGTGGATTAAACAATGAAAACTGAATTAGTTTTAAAGATTCAGGCTGTTGGAGTTTTATATAAAACTCCACTTGTTTCCTTTCTTCCTGGTATGCTAACTAATACGGGACAAACAATGTATTTTTTTTTTTTAAAGGCATGCATGCCTGTTAGCTGCTGCTACAAGCTCAAGAAATAGCACCGACACTACAGAAAATTATTTTATTTTGTTTATTTTGTTAGACCACTATATTAGACCACTATATAGAAATATTTTAGAAATCAGTCCAAAACCTGTTTAAAGCAAAAACAAAAAAGGAAAATACTGTCATTTATTAGGCAAGAAAAATCCAAACTGAATTCATGTTTTATAGCTGAGTTTGAGTTGGCATACTGAACTGAAAAGTCAGAAATTAATCAAACATAACATTCAACCAGTGAAACTTTTTTTTCTGTTCAAGAATGCAAGTAACTGACTCTAATGTTTTTTACAGTTTTTACAGTTTTTTACAAACTGCTGGGTGGGTCCACTCATCACATGTTTACGTCAGGCTAACACCAAGATGCTAACAGCTAAAATGTTGCTAGAGGTTCATAATGAAACCAATAAACACTTCACTGTACAGGCGAGCAGGGATGTGATGGATATCATATCTGAGGACATGTCAATGACACCTTTATGAGTGACCCAGCCACATGTCTAATTATAAAGCTTTGGTGACTCACATGACATCAGAGCAAATTCCTGAAGAGGAGGGTGGGAAGAAAAATAATTTAAACATGAATTCCAGGACTGCATGTGCAGAGGTTAAATCCCGTCTATCTATTCTCCCTTTTATCTTTCAGACAGTCCTAGGGCTGAGCTGGATGAAGCGATGCACAAACAGAAGTCTGTGCAAGTGTGACATAACAAAAAGATTAAGATTACAATCATACTTCATCGCCTGGAGTTACAAGAAAATTCACAGACTGGGTTTCTCTCTAGTTTCTATACATGAGAGACAAAAAAAGAAAATAATATGCAACCAACTTGTCAAGAGACACATTAGTAGTTGAAACATAGAGCCAGTGAGCACTGATTTTCACTCAGCCTCACAGAAATTCTAAATACACACATCAACAGATTAATTTGCATTATAAAGGCGAAATGATGCCTTTTATTTTAAATTATAATATTCACCTCATGTTTGATACCTTAAATTCACTGGAACTCATCTAATTTAACCATGCTACTCTGACAGCAGCTTCGAGCAGTGTAATTAAGTCTCTCCGTATGTCCATGCTGTGACTGGCAGATTGTTGACTGCTTAACAGTGCAGAGTCACAAGAAATGAGGCAAAATAGCATGAGACTGAGTTATTGATAGCAGTAATTATCTGAGATCAGTGCAAGATGTTTATGGTAATTCAAGTGATTTCAAAAATATCCTGGCAACCTTTTATGACAGCTCATTTAGGAAGAAGACTCTCTGTTTCAGGTGGATTGAAAATTCTGGACATACGGTAAAAACCTGCTTTGTTTAATTAGTGTCATCGGTAGTGACCTTGAGCTGAGCATTTTCCCCGTCTCAGCCAATCCTGATTCATATAATACTGACTTGTCACTGACACACCTTAGTACATTCTTGATTTATGATCCTTAGGGGTCATGGGAGTTGGGCAATCCATTTGGGTTGAAGTTGGACTTATAGAGTCTGCTTGGCTTTAAGGTATATGAAGCTGGCCTTTTCATGGCTGAGTCAAAGCAGATGAACGGAAAGTCTTTATTATTTATAAGGTCCTCTGTATTATTTATATATTTCCCATGTTTTCCTGTTTTAGCTTGAGACGTAATAGGACCTGAGACTTAATAGAAATAGACCTACCACTGATGAAAGAGTGCCACAGATGGTCCATTAAGCAGATGGTCCACTTTTACAGTGACTGAAAGGTCTTAAAGACAGCTTGTTTTCCCAAGTCTGCACTTCAGAGCTCTCCTGTATAACTTCTATCTCCGGCATGCAGTAGGCTATAAGAGGGCTTCTTCTAATTCATGACGCATACGAGGTCCAAGAGTCACTTTAGCTCTCTGAAGACACACAAGCTATCTAATAAAAGCTGATACTTAAAAATGAAAGTTAATTTTTGCTATCGGGATAAATGGCAGCGCTGGTGGTCACTTATGAGAAAGTTATTACTCAGCAGTGACTTCTGAAAAGTCTTTGGTGGCCGTTTTTATATCTCAGTCATCAGGCCTCTATTGTTTTTATGTGTCAATTATTTGTCTTGAAATGTTATCAGTTTTCCTTAATGAGAGACAATGATGTATTTATACGAAGATGTATTTGCTTTCAGTACATGCTTTCTGATAACACAGTGTGTGCTTTCCTTTCAGAAAGCCAATCTGCAAACATCAGGAAGAGATGAATTACCTAGGAAAGTCCGTACACTCACCTTGTTTCATCTATACAGACCCAGTTAATTCTGCGGCAAGTGAATTTGGCTGAAGCCCAGATCATTATCTAAGTATCCACTGAGCTGTGTCACAGTCTTATTTAAACAAATGCCCCTTAGTGAACCTCTGGCTTTGGTCCAGTTCACTTGTCAGGAGTCAAACTTTACAAAGAGAAATCAGTTCAGCTGCTGTTTACGGGACGGCTGCAGCAGTACTATAACTTTGTTCTATAGATATTCCTTCCCATCACAGAAAATCCAGTGTGTATAATCAGAAACTCAATATTAAAAATGATAAAAGACTCTTAACATGACACATTTATTGTACTATATGATATTTGTGAAGCCATTATTTGGAATTATATTGTAACTTCTAACATAACAAAGTCATCTACCAGTGATGAAAATGCAAATAGATAAAGGTAAACACAGATACAATATGAGCTGCTGTGTTTGTATCTGTGTTTCACACTCAAACAGACTGTGTGCTGCATGAGCAAAACATCCAGCTTCACCATGTGGTGGCCCCCAGTGGCGGTGGGGTGTAAGTGAAGGATTTCATTGCAGAGTAAGCATCTTCTTTTTATTGCTTTTGATGGCATTTTCTTCCAGTTTGCAACAGATTTTTGTGAAAATCAGAATACAGCTTTCCTTTATCGCTAGACTTAATCACTTTCCTTTTACCTGAACATTACAAGTAAAACAGACAAAGACCTGATGCGCTTTAATTCTTGATGTGATAAATTTGCAGAATGTGATATCCAAACACTAATTCCAATCAGAGGTTATGGGACAAAAAGTCAGAATGCAGTGTTGTGAGTCTTTAAATGGTGACAAGCATGAATAACATTTTTCCTTTCTCATAAATCATTTGCAAAACTGACTTTTGGTAAGCCTTTAGAGTGATCCAGCAATATTTACATCCATATTTAGAAGCAAGCACTCTTGTGTATGATGGTGCATATCTTGGTAAATTATCGTCACCTGTAAATCACTGAAATAGTGTGACAGCACTGGCATGAATCTGTATTGCTCTGCACGTACACAAACCAAACACCTGTTAGGCTCCATTTACGAGGTGGGTTCATTTACAGAAATGACACTTAGGAAGAAAAACATTTAAAGAAAAGGAACATTTAGTTGGAGGTAGTGGTACAGTATTAATGAATGTAAAACATGAGAAAACAACTTTCTACACAGTATCTCAGTGTCACGGTCCCTAGTTTTATTCCTTCAGGTTTTATGTTTTTCAGTTTGATCATTGTAAAGGATTCTTATTTGGTTTATTTGTGCTGTTACAGGTTTTGATTTTATTGGTTGTTGAATTTGTATTTAATTTTTTTTTTTCCTTTTACTTTTACTTCCTGTCTCTGTCTTCATCTGATTTCCTGATTGTTCTTACCTGTGTTAATTACTTAGACCCACCAAACCTCCACACCTATTTGTCTATCAGCAGTCATGGCATTGATATCCCTTTGATTTTCTTTGCCAAATTATCATGTTTACTTTTGTGTTTGTGTGACTTTTGTGGTTTTTAACTGTCAATTAAGGCTCAGTTTGATTTCCTCTTACTTTTTTCATGTCTATATTTGGGTCCTCACTCCACCCTTAAATATGACACTGATATATTAGCTAGCAATGTATTTGGCCTGGTAAACAAACTGATTCATCATAGGACTCTATGTATTCAACATAGGTTACTACAGTGATCTATCCAGATTAAAAGATAGCAGCATATGTGACACATGCTATAACCTCAATGTACTTATATGTGGTAGCAGGTAATAAGCCACAACATTAAACATAATGTATACATTGTGACCATCAGTCATAGAAGAATGCTGGGGTGACAATAATTAATTACAGCATTATGATATGGTAATAGTATCCTAATACATTAAAGATTAAAATAACATGACCTTATCAGTCAGAATATAAAAATTGTAATGCACATTACATAGCTTTCAGTGTAATATTACTCAGCTATAACCACTGTACATACCAGATTACTTGGATATTAATTGGATATTAATTTGTCAATTAAGAGATAATAACTTTGCTATTTCTGTGTTCTTACCTCCTTGATTCCATTTCATTACTTCACTATTACCACAATGCTGCCATCCTTTCTCATTTTACATATCCAAAAATGTGACCAAGAAGTATGGAAACCAGCAAATGGGTAAAATGACGTGATTCACATGCTAATATGTTCACTTTAAAAGAAAAAATAAGCTGCAATGTAATTTGGGTATGATTCACATATTTCTCCTCATAAGAAATATGTGAATCATTTTATCTCTTACAAGCTTTTTTCATTAGCTGTGGTCTGACTAAAGTGCTTTGACAAATAAGGACCTCTAAGCAAAATCAATAACATTGGAACAATCCTATCTAACACCCTACTGACCTCGCCGACCTCTCAGCTACTTCAACGCTTTAGGGACCACTAAATAAAGCCCACAACATCAGATAACTTTTCCCTAATGTTCTCTTAATTTGTATTGGATCTTACAATGCACAATGGTACACTGTGTTGTTAAAGCATGCTGAATGTTAACCACACACTCACCAAATCCTCTTTCACCTCGAAAGTGACTCATTAACTTAGTATTGATTGGGCCCCGCTGAGGCGACTGTGGGCCATGTTCTGCTGTCAGAAATCAGCAAGATAGGAGAGAGGCAGAGTGAGGGGAGAGAGCGGGAGACGGATCCACAGGAAATTAAAGTCATACACCAAATGAGACAGATATGAAATTCAAAAAAGCAAAGACATCTGCATGCATCCATAAGCAGCATGTGTGAGAGCTTATACTCTATTGTACACTCGATTATATAATTACACCAGGAAAGATAATTACAGTTTAGCATCGTTTATCTGGATATGGGTGTGGACACATGACTACAGCTACATGGAAATGTGTTTAAAACGTCTACATAATATGATTTTGTTATATATTGTCACATAGAACCTTAACGTCATTTTATTTCTCTGGACTATTTGTACTTTGGAGGAGGAAAACAGTCATATATCTTGTTACTGGACAGTGCCAGCGCAGAATTACAACTGACAGTTGATTCAGTTCTCATTTTTGACTATGCACATTACTGCTAAATTATATTAAGAAAAGAATTTAGCGAACATTAAAAACACATTCTTTGCACATTGTCGCTCATTAGTGTAGCGCCTGCTGTGACAGACATGTTAGCATTAACAAAGGCAGATGTCAGAGTTACTGGAGGTTTATTTATAATAGATGAAGGAATCGTTCTTTCTATATCTGTCTTTCATTTGCGTGTATGTGTTTAAACTCGCAGAGCTTATTGTTTGGGACCCAAGTACTTCCAGTGCTAAACTCGCGGTTTATAAGGGATATTTGTCTGTTGCCCATGACTCTGTAGGTGACAGCTAGTCACTAGTGGCTATTCCAGACTCACTTTAAGTAGACACTAAACCTCACAGCTGAGATGAGTTTACCTTGATGCAAATCCACATTTGCATATCATCACAATGAGTTGCTAAACTTAAATCACATTCCAAGGTCTCCCTGCATAATGCTACCAATTCAGGTGCAGGGAAGAGTGAAGATGTGAACTTTTGAGGAGTGAAAACATGAACATTACACAATGGTGAAGTGCAAACTGCGTCAAGGACAGAAACAAGTGCATTTCACTGCCAACACAACATCCACTGTTTGAAGTATCTACACAGGCAACATGCTAACACACAGCTAGCAAAGAACCCAGAGGGATGTTAAAGCTGAGTGTGTGCAGACCCCAGCCCGGGCAAGAACGGTAGTGATGAGCAGTCGGGTATGTAGCCTCCATTTCTAGCTGGGGTTTGTTTTTTTTAGCATTTTGGTTGTGAAGCACTTTGCAATATTTGTCATGAAAATGTTATAAAAGTATAATTATACTCTACTCACTTTACCTGTACACATTTCTACAGTAGAATCACAGTAGCAATCACTTTGATGTCTCTTTGAGGTTTTTTCTGTGTTGGTGGCTTTGTGGTTATATTTATTCCCATATGTGTCCTCAGTAGAATTTGAATCTGCACCAGTGTGTTCGATGGTGGCCTGTGGTTTATATTGTTAACTGGTTATTATGTGACAGTGCACTTTATTACATGTTACAGAGTAATGAAAAGATTACGCAACACATTACTTTCTCCAGGGGAGTAAATTAGTAACATAGTGCATTACTTTTAAAGAAGTGTAATACATTACGTTTATTACACATTTATCCACCTTTACACTAAATTTGTGACCACACATTTATTGACTGTGGTATTTACCTTTTCTGATACTATCATGCCTTCAACATTTAATAATTTTAATAACACAGAAAACAATAATTTCTTTCTCAGTAATCACTCATATCACTCACTCATATCTAAAAAACACATCTTTCCATTGTCCGGTGTTTCCCACACTCTCAAACACACACAAAAATAGCCCTGCACTTGCTCTTGTGCTCCATCAGACGTTCATCACAATAGGAAAGACAAATTTGTCAGCTGGTTTGCGCCTCAGCTCCACCACGCACTTCATTATTGCAGCCTTTTGCTCAAGTGGCTTGGCAGACACTCTGGAATGGCTCCAGCCCTAAACCTCACTGGTCCAATCTCCCTGTGATTGGATAGGCTAAGGCTTATCTCCTCCCGGTCAATATCATATACCTGCCGGTGCTAAGCGATTGCCTTTCTCTCCATGTAGATGCTTGTCAAATTGAATGAGGGCCTGAGTATATTGATTGGGTGATAACAGAGGTGCCAACTGAGAGATTGGGTGAATTTCAGTTCACCTGGGTGCTCTTGGGTTAGCGCGGTGCTCAGTATTATAAGTTTGCCTGTTGTTTTTTTTTCTGTGATCCGGTGTTTGGTCTAGCTTTTTGCATGTTTGTGTGTCTGTCTTTGTGTTGTTGTGGAAGTTTTCCACTTAAATAAAGCCTGCAGATGAGCGGTGAGCGGTAGCTAACATTCTTTAATCAAAGCACACAAAGAACAGACAACCAAGCTTGTGGAGAGCCTGCATGACCACGGGGCAGGTCAGCAGAGTCTCACTGAGCCTAGCATGGCTCTCAGTTAAATAACTTCTCCAGGAACAAAAGGCAGTACAGCTGTTTCACACCTTAAGGTTCACACTCCCTTGCTACCTCCCAGAGTCCTTGAAGAGACAAAAGATTCCTTCCTGTGGAGCTGTCTGCTTCCCCCAACTTCCTAAATAGACCCCCACCATTTGTCTTACAGTATGGGTGTGAGACATGTTAAAATCCAGTGGCACCAAGGCATTATACAATAAAATAATGTGATTAGTACATAAGTGAAAGAAATTCCTTTACAATCCCACCCTTTGATTCTTAAATCAAGAATCACATTAATACCAGAATTTCTTTCCTGACATTCTGTATATCACATCAACATTATTTTACACTTAAAGGAGTTTCACACTGTGTATCCTCACTTCACTGTTCTCCCACCACCCTTTGTTCATCTTTAATCCTCCCCACAATCTAAGCTCTCACATGCAAATGGCAACAACAATGATACAGAGGAAAGGTCTTCTCCATAGTGTCAAAGTACTTTGCATGGCAAAGTGAAACAGCATTAGGTGGTCATTCCCAGTTACCGTCATGGCTCCTGGTGTCTGTGCTGTTTACAGAGTCTGTCTGTGAAGGTTCTCAGTCATCCAGGTCATCGTAGTCAAAGGAGTTTGCAAAGAAAAGCGCTTTTCTTTGCAAACTCCTTTGACTGTTTACAGAGTCATAATTCCAACGCTGGTCTCCCTCTGCGCTGTCAACTTTGGAGCTTGGCACGCTCTCTTCATCCCTCGATTTCTGTTCCAACGCGGCTGTAGATTTAAGGCAGAGCACGTCGTACACCTTAGTTGTCTTCCTCAACGTCAACGGCGAAACTCTTTCATTTTATTTTAAGATTTTGCTGTTCAAAATCTCCTCGTGACAGTCCTTTGGAAGCCCAGTGGTGCAGCCCACTGTCGTTTGTCAGTTGTCCTGCAGATGGTCCCTGCTTCTCACTGGTCCTCTTGAAGCCTTCTCTCCCAGTCATGGTCTGCATCTGCGCCTCAGTCTCTTCTTCCATATCTCTCATGTCACGGTCTCTGCAATTTAAAAATGAAAGCTTCCCCGGAAAACCCTCTTTTGCCCTATGTCAGCTTAGCACAATTAGACATGCACAATGAAGTTGTGCATTGTCTCTTAAAAATTCCCAGGGATTCTCCCCTGGAGTAGTTTCACTCCAGGCCCTGTCTTAAGAAAAGGTAAAACATTAGCCAGCGGCGTGTCCTGCTGTAAATCATGTGATTGGATCATATGATTAGCCCTCTGCTGTGGAAAAATAGATGTTAGCGCAGCGCATCTGTATGCACACTTTCTCACAGTGACCTCTGCACTGTAAACAATACAAGGTCATGAATAACACACCGCTGGTAAATTCACAAAGACACAGAAAGTGGCAATTAAAAGGTTAAATCAGCACGGCCCAAAAGCCCATGCAACCTGTTGCTGTCATCTTTCTGCTCCTGTAAAAAGAAACATACATACATACATCCACCCTTTTGTCAGGTCAAGGTGGAGGTGCAATCTTGCATACTGGTGTCAAGTCAGTCAAGCTTTTGTCAGTCCAGTCAGTCCCCATTTTTTATTTGCTGACAGTAGAACCTCGTGACGCAATAAGTTTCTACTGCCAGCAATGATGTCATTTCAAAAAAGAAAGAAAATTTAGACTGGATTACCTCGCTGAATCCGTTTTGACAGGGATTTGTTTTCTGATTGTCCCAAATAAGTGGCTTTCTCCCGAGCCCATTTTAATTTTTGGAGAAACTCACTTGCGATTGTTCAACATGTTGTGTACCGCTTTCGATCCCGATCTTGCAGGCCTGCTTCAAAAGAGAAAATTGCCAAACAAAAAAAATATCTCAGTGCACTGTTAAAAATCAAAACAATATGAAGGCCTCCTTTTAGAAGTTGTCTAAGCATACTCTCTCAGAATGATAGATCAAAACAAAACTAATTGGCAGTTTCAAAGTGGTACCAAAGGAAAATGTAAAGTCCCCAAAACTTTCATCCACCAGTCACACACCTCACACAGCAATATTCTATTAGATAATGAGTTTTGTTTTCCCCCATGTACCCAGACGTGTGTCATGATAAGACCTCCCCCACACATCAGAAACCAGAAACTCAATAATCTATTAGTCTCCACTCATCTGACCCCCCTGCAGCATTCTGTTCACCCCTGCAATAATTCAATCATCCTTCCCCAAAATAATATTAGTTCACTAGTCTATGTATCACTTCTTAACCCACTAAGTGAACCGGACAAGATGATGGTAACAGCAATGCATGCTTAAAATGCTATTTGGTCTTCATGAGCTTCAATGCATGTGTGTTTGTGTTAGTAGGATTAATGCATTTTTCTGTTTGTGTAATTTTTGTGTACCTCTCCTCTTTGTGGTGCTCCAGACACTTTTCAATTCTCCACGCAAGGCAGTCGTTTTTTCTTCCCAGTTTCCTAAACCCAAATTTCATTTCCCACACTAAAACAGCCATGTTCTCCCCTGCTCCTTCCACTGTGGTCTCATCTCATCTCTCCCCCCTTGCAACAGTCCAGTGAGAGTCAGTTGTCTTTCAGCTTTGTCCTGTTTTCCACTGTCTCATCTTGCCATTTTGCTCCAAAAGTGGCAAATGTCCAACTCAGACAGTCTTTTCAAAAGTCCATTCACACACAGTGAAGTTGCAGCTCGTTGGAAATGCACATCCATCCATCCAGTCATGATGATGCCATTTTTCTCCTTGCTGCCACTGTCTTGCACAGCTGCTGCTGCTGGACCTTTTCTTCACTGCTCAGGATACTGCTGTGAGCTCTTGATATCCATCTCGTTGTTCTGGAACTGCATTTCTTGTCTTCAGGGAGAGATTCTTGGAGCTTTTTTTCTCAGGGTGACAAACACATGGAAGTTAAGCTGTAAAACAATTCAGCCAAAACTTGGCTTGAGTGTTTCTAATGATGTTAACCTATAATTTCTTGCAACTGCTGCACGTGGAAAATTGATCCGGGTCTGCTCTTCACCTGCAAGTGACACACTGAGACATTTTGATCATTCTTATCACTGCTTAAAGAAACACGTCTCCCCTCTCTGGTTCTGAAGTCCCCTTTCTTAAAAACCCAGAGAGATTGTAGTTGTTCTACATTGAAAATCACCAAACCCTCTTCCTATTTTTTTACTTATTTTCATCAACAATTCTGCTAATTTTGTGTGTGTGCCCACCCTAGGGGAGCTGGTGGCCTGCAGTACCACCGTCTCCCGCTAGTTGGAAACACCGCCACCCCCAGTCTCCTTTGAAGAAGTTAGGATCTTTTAGAAGACGCTAGGGATGTCACTCCGTGATTCTACACGAAGACTCCCTCGGAGCTCTTGCCCTGGAAGGTCGTAACACACCTTCTTGGGCTCCCCGAAGGCTGCAACACGCTCACCTCCTCGGCCAGACACAAAACTCTCGTGACTTGTTACAAGTTAGCTATCACTCACCCATCTGCAGGAGTCCCCTCAAAATCGATGGTCTCGGTGGTTGCTGAAACACGCGGCTCCGTGACTCCTCCATTTCCTTTGCTTCAACAGCCGGTAGGACAAAGGTACCTTTTCCCTCAGGGGTGATCAGCCCGTCCACGGAACCGTTGTTCAGCGACCACACGGACCACCCTGCTCACAGCGCCATTCTGTTGTGGAAGTTTTCCACTTAAATAAAGCCTGCAGATGAGCGGTGAGCGGTAGCTAACATTCTTTAATCAAAGCACACAAAGAACAGACAACCAAGCTTGATGGAGAGCCTGCATGACCACGGGGCAGGTCAGCAGAGTCTCACTGAGCCTAGCATGGCTCTCAGTTAAATAACTTCTCCAGGAACAAAAGGCAGTACAGCTGTTTCACACCTTAAGGTTCACACTCCCTTGCTACCTCCCAGAGTCCTTGAAGAGACAAAAGATTCCTTCCTGTGGAGCTGTCTGCTTCCCCCAACTTCCTAAATAGACCCCCACCATTTGTCTTACAGTATGGGTGTGAGACATGTTAAAATCCAGTGGCACCAAGGCATTATACAATAAAATAATGTGATTAGTACATAAGTGAAAGAAATTCCTTTACAGTGTGCAGCTATATCATTTCATGAATGCCATCATATTCAGGTTTTAATCTTTTTATCTTCTTTGCCTGAACAATGTTGAGATGTAAGACAAAAATCATGTTGTATATAGAATAGAATATTGCAACATATCTAAGGTAGTGGTGGCTTGTGGTAAAACTTTGGGGTGGGAGATCATAACTCTGATTGCAAAAACTGCCAGACAAGACAGGCTTTAAAAAAAAATCTATGTGTGTGGGACAGGATGGGGTGCAACTGGATCAGACGGGTGAAACATCTTATAGGTCGTGTAAAAAAAAAAAAAAAAGAATCTAAAATATAAAAATGTAAATTTAAAAAAAATCATCTAAAATCTGTGCTTTTTTTCTGTCAATTCAGCTTTTCTACTATGTAAGCCTGCCAAAAAGGTGTAGCTTTTTGCCTCTTGTCCAACCAGCTTTGGCTATTCTTGTGTCTTTTGCACGTCTCTGTTAAGTGCTTTCATTCCTGTATACCTGTGGGAGTCCACAATGTTTCGGTACAAGGACATTGAAACAACAGACTGGAAAGCAAAAGGAGGCATTGCTCACCCCACATCCAGTTAGCCAACTCTGCTTGTCATATAATGTGCTTGGGAGGGTCCGTGTACATCAGGGGTGTCCAACTCCAGGCCTCAAGGCCCAGTGTCCTGCAGGTTTTAGATATCACCCTGGGTCAACACACCTGAATCAAATGATTTGTTCATTACCAGGCCTCTGGAGAACTTCAAGACATGTTGGGGAGGTAATTTAGCCATTTAAATCAGCTGTGGTGGATCAAGGACACATCTAAAACCTGCAGGACACCGGCCCTCGTGGCCTGGAGTTGGACACCCCTGGTATACATGCCAGGGGTGTAAACTGCTGCTGAATATTTATTTCCGAAGGATCGGGTCCAATCTTTTTAATTAATTTCTTTTCTTCAACCGATTGCTTAAAAATGAATGTTGCTGTAAATAAATAACTGAATTTAACTTTACTGTTTCAGCAGCACTTGAAATTGCCATCCTCTGTAAGTAGCTAGCTAACAACTGCGTGCCTGTACTACTTCATCAAGACAACAGTGCCTGTGCTGTGATGATGTGTGAATAACTTTGAATTTTCAAATCAAATTCTTAAACAAGGCAGGTGATCCATGCCAATTGGTGAGAGATGCACAAAATTGTGCCCCGAGGGGCGAATTCCAGGCTCCAATATAAACTCAGCTTCAGACCCTCAGGACTGAAAACTTCGGTCTGTCCAAAGATTCCCATTTGGCCGACATCCGTACAAGAAAGTCAATACATTATTAAATTATTCGCAAGAACTTAATGCATAATGTAATGAAGTTTGACCACAAAATGGATTCTGGCAGCCACGCATAGATAGTATCACATGTCTTATGAGCAAATTGTTCTTATTTGTAATTTGTAATTAATTGTTTGTTTTAAGGATTTTCTTTCTTGCAATATTTTTATGGGTGCCACTGATCTACAGTGATTCTTCACACCAGCGATATAAAGTTTGTAGCAAAATATTGAAGCCACTTTTAAGGCAGCATGAACTTCAAGCCCCAGCAGTCAGACAAGTACCTTTTAACAAAGAGGAATAAATCACGTTTTATTGCAACTTCTGTTGTAGGTAGGTTTAGTTAGATAACATGTTCTTCACCTGAATACCCACTGATTAAAATATCAGGTGGTGGCATTACCACGGCAACTTTTGATGGGGAAAAGCAGTTTTAATTCCTTTTCATTTAACATTTTTTGTAGTGAAAACATTTTATTTTATTGGAAGAAAATGAAAGTACAATACAGTTGACACACACGGGATGCACACCCACAAATAACACAAGACAATAACGCTTACACACACAGAGCAGGAATTCGCTGCTGTCCTGGAAAAAGTACGGATCCTTTCCCCTTCATAAAAAGAAAAGAATATAACAGAGTGTTATATGTCATGCTTGCTCACCCTTAATTTCATAGAAAAAGAAATATGTTTTAAATGCCACTTTTTAGTGGGCTTTATTATTTTTAGGACATATGGATACAATATTACCTTTCTGTTACTGAAACATTTTTAGTGCTTCTTCCTTCCTACAGACTATTACATACCAGATGCTTTCTCCTATTGTTCTTAAATGAGTTCATGCATGTATACAGTAACACAACTGCTTTGTTCCACTGACCTAAATAAGATTCAGTTTACTGTCAAATAGCTTTAACACAGTCACTTTTACTTGCATTCATTGGAATGCACGGCCAGGCTGAAGGAGTAACTGAAGCTGCTGGGAACTGAATTTGAAATGATTTTGTCCTCGTGCAATATTAATTTCACCTACTAAATGTGAAAATAATGTCCCTCAAGTCCACTTGCAAAAACTCTAACCTGTTCAAATTACATTGCTCGTGAATTGCCACAGATGATGGATTGGACATTAATAATAAAGCTGCTCTTATTGGCCTTTTGGATATGTTACACAGTGTTGAGTGCAGGAAAACCCTGTAAAAAAGAAAAGAAAAACATGACACACGGTGAACTCTAGAGTCTGATCATCTCTAGCCAGATGTACATTTAAAAAAAATACTGAATTGAATATAATCATTGTTAATATTTTCACACTCTAGGACACATACAGCCCACTTTGATCTTGACCAGACCAGTGAAACTCCACTAGCATTACTTTTTTTAAATTCTTAGAAATAAATGTGTAAAATTACAGAAAAAGTTCTGGTAGCTCATTGCCTTTTTTGTTTTGTTTTAACAGTAGCAATAAAACTGAAATTTCTACTGTAAAAAGTAAAAAACAGAAACTTTTCTCTTTTCACAAAGCTACAGAGGTTTTCTTAATAGCAATTTGGCATTATTTAGCACAATTTATGAAAGTTTAAATTTCAGTACTGAATAGCAGAAATTAGGCCTCTTGCCAGAGGTCATTTATTTGGGTGGGGGAAAACAGTGGCTGACAACACTGTACACAACGGTAGACTAGTGAGTAATAAGCCATCAGTTTTTGATGAGAAACAAGTCTCGAAACACTCTGAGAGATAGAGGCATGCAGGAAGTGCGATTTTATCGTGGTGGAAGGAACACAGCAAAGGTACAAAATTCATGACAACCTTTTCCAAATGTCTTTTTTTGCTGCTGGTTCAGTGAATTTTGGTCAGAGGGGGACAAAATTTGCAGTTTTGGACTCTGTGAGAGTCTGTGAGAGTCCAAAACTGGCCCAGCGGAGGGAGAATGGAGGGATCCGCACTGTGTGTTTAAATCCATTTACCTGCTCTTTAATCGTTTGCTGTTTTAGCTGTTTGGCTGTTGTTGAAATGTTTTTGTGGGCTTTTAAATGAGATTGAGACATTTCTGTGAATACCACACACGTCTATGTGAAATAACAGATCTGGCGGTACATCCCGTTACACCAGATGTTCTCCCTTTCGCCCCGGTACCGGTGCCATTGGGGTTCAACAGGTTCAGCTGTTTATTGCTTAATTACTTTGTGTAGTATGAAAGACCATAAGGGAGGTTTTTATCACTGGGAAAAGCTGTAAAACTTCTGAAAATACACTTAAAAGTATTATATAATTTTATAAATTCTGCACTCAGCTTTGCAGTTTCCAATATAATTGAAGTGCAGTCGGATGCTACTCTTTTTAAAAATTTGTTAGTTTCTTTCCTGACATGCTTGCATTTAAATCGTGATTGTGATTGTGATCAAAAGAAAGTCCCCCTGCCTGCATGGGTTCTCAGCAGGGCTGAAGTTTCAGCTCCCACATACCGACGTGCCATTAACAACTGACATGAAATTATCTCGTGGGCCGATATGTGTGACCACCCCTGTTCTAGGACATTATGTGGCTTGAACCTCGAGACAGATCACTGAGCTAAAATATTATAAAGGGTTGCTCTAAAAGAGAACAAACCAAATTAAAAAAAAAAAAAAAACAGATTGTGATGTTTTCATTAACTCCAGTAATATTTCAGACTGTGCAGTTTACATGCACAGAGTAAACTCAAAATTCAAAAAGAGGTTAGCGACCATTTTTAGTGTTTTCCTCCAGTGATAATCCCCAAGTGTACCATTTCAGCTAGTGAAGTGTTTTGCTATGTGAGTATATTTTTATGTGCAGCACACAAAGTAGGAAAATCGGAGCTACAGAGCCACCTTTTTTTGGTGCTTAATACCTCTAAGCAGTTTTTAGCGAGAAGCCCTTCAACTCTCTCAATGTTGCAGGTCCACCACACAGTCTGGGAAGAAGAAAATGTTAAATCAAAAGGCTGAAAATGTTGGAAGTTGCTGTCATCTCAGTAAGTTCCAAATGCAATAACTGAAGATGAGGAAAAAAACACTGTTAGGTGTGATCAAAATGTTCTTAAAATCAGCTCAAAAAAGAAAAGAAAAAAAAGAAAGAAAAAAAACCTAACTGATTTTCATCTTCTTGCACATCTTGAGGTTTTTTTTTTTTACATACTTCCAGAAAGTTTTGTTATGAACTCTTAGAATTGTATGCTTTGCATACAGTGGTAAACACAAACTTCACACTTTTTTTCAATTTCCAATAGTTTTCACTTACAGTTTCCAAGCCCAAAGGCATGTCATGGCTTAGATCAAAAAGGCGCATCTCCCTACATGATCTGCTCCACTCATGAGTTTTTCCTCTTCCCCTAATTGGGAAAAATTGAGTTTTCCCAAATTTGGATATATACCAGTTCCCAGCTGCTGGAAGTGTCCACCTGCTTCTCCAGGGGCTACTATCCATGATGAATATGCCCCAATAACTCAAGCACAGAGTGTCACCCAGAGGTGGTACTTTCTTTGCAAACACTTTTCATTGTAAAGTTTTAGAGTGTTTTTGTAAGAATGGTGAGCAATGTGTGTCTATCAGTTTAAAGGAAACTGAATAAGTGGGAGGTCTAAAAAAAAGACACTACAGCAGATCAAAGGTATCTGAAATCACACAATTAAGAAAAAAGAAAAATCCAGCAAAGACATCTGAAAAAACATTAAAGGGTCTGTCATGGTTTGAGGCTTTATTTCCGCCACTGGTGTTGGGATTATTTTTTATTTTTTTTTTGACAAAGCATATACTTAGGGCTGGATCATGTTCCCTGAATCTTCCCTTAGTTATGCTGTAACAGGCCCAGGCTGCTGGGGGCTTCACATGATGCACTGTTTTCTTCTTCACTGACCTTTTTTTTCACTCACTGTGTTTATAAACCACTCTTGTGGAATTACAGGGATTATTTTACATAACCATCATCTTTATCATTGCATTAATTATCATTTTATTCAAGTGTTTATTGAAGTTGCTGGCATTATGTTATAATTTGTATTACAGGGGTTATCATAATCAAATATTAACATATTTATTACAGGTGCAGTTATAACCACTTTAAATCGTTGAGTTAAATCTATAATCTTAAAAGCTTATATGCTGAGTATTTTGTTACAGTAAAATAGTGGCTGAGTGAAGGCCTGAATGTATTCAGCTTCTTGTTGCATTTGAGTCTGCCTAGCAACAGGTGACGCAGAGAGGAAGACAAGTCCATGGGGACCTCACCACCATATTTGGATGGATGCCAGAAAGGGGAACTCCTGTCTCTGCAGTTATCTCTTAAGATTGATCAGTGTCTGTAGAAGAGGCAAATAATGTTTTGAACATGCAAATAATGTGCTTGTAAACGCATGAGGGGGCGTCATAATACCCCGATGTTATAAAAGCAATCTAGAGTGTATTTTGGGCAGAGATGTACAACTGCTTTGCAGTTTGCACCTCTCCACGCTGCGTGCATTCATTAAAATCAATTGTTTGAACGGCCTTTTCTGGACTATCATTGTTTTACTCTCGTCCTCAATTTCGGACCCATAACATTTGGTGCATTGGCCTGGGTTGAGGGGAGAGACACTTGGAGATTGAGACCGAGAGGGTCCGAGGTGCTCAGACAGGCAGACACGAGTCAGTGGTCGAAGTGAGTGGACATAAGCCGGCTTATTCAAAGGTAAGGCACTACCTGTTGAATTATTTCCAAACAGTGTTGAATTGGTTCTGACAAAATTGAAAGTCTACTCACTGAAACTACTGCTAAATGTCTGTTTTGATTTTGGTGAAAATCTCATGAGAATTGAAGTTGAAGTAATGATAATATAAGGTTAAGTGACAGTACTGATTAAAGGAAATGCAGTTGGACTGCTAAGAGAATTTAAAAGCAGTTGGACTGCTAAAGAGAATTTAGAATAATAGGTAATTGGCCGTTTTGGGGGTTACACTCCCAATTGGTTATAAGGTTGGACCTGCGTCGGTCATACACTTGTTCTGAGGTGTTGATTGTTGTTTCAAAGTATTACAAATTTCTGTAGAACGGCAGTTGGACTGCTAAGAAGCGCATTGTCCAGAGGTAACGCTTGCCGAAGGTGCGGACGCGGGCCTTCGTCCTCTACGAGGGATAGTCAGTTGGTCACTGTGGAGCTTGGGGCACTCCAGAATAACTAGTGGTTGGACCACTTGACCGTTTGGAACGGTATTTGCGCTTTTTTGGGTAGCAAAGCTTGGAGCTTGGGCGTTGGACGCTTTTAAATTGAGTTAGGGATTTTAGAGATTAGACCAGAGACAGGTTGGACCTGATACTGGGTAATTGACAATAAAAAACTTGGAGTTTGTCCCTTGGAGGGTTAACTTAAAATTGTCTAAATTGTCTAGGTTTTAATAGGCCTGATAATACTGCAGTTGTAATTATAAAGACGTCTGTGTAAATATATTAAGAGACTTGTCGGAGTCTGTGAGTCAGGCTGGTATTATTTTTAGATTGTGTGTGTGTGGGTGAAAATGCAAATAAGGCAGCTGCAAGGTCCCTAGAGTTTTAGGAAGTTTAGATAGAGACCGTACACTTTGCTGAATGGCTGTGTTTAAGACGCTTATTACAATATTGTAAGTAAAGTTTTTATTTCTTGCCATGACTGTATGACTGTTTGCTGGGTTTTAAGATGGGACATATAAAATGTTGATACTTATGACCGTTATTTGGGGTCTGAAGACTGAAATTGACTTTGAACTAATTTCATTAATAAATATGTCTGTAAGTGATGTCCCTTTTGGTGTGTTCAAGTAAGATGTTTTAGGATTTTTAGATGGGTTTCGTTTCAGTTTGAGATAATATACACAGTTACATTTGGGGTTTCTAATGCATTGTTGACTTTGAGTGATACATATAGGTGTAAGTCGTTTAATGTTTGTTGGGCAAAGGAGAACTTTAGAAGACTGTGAGTGGTTTTTCCTTTAGTCCGATGATATATAAGGAGTTAGATTTGACAGACTTATTTACACTTTGGGTTTATGTTAATATAGGTTGCAACGGGCACAGAGGAAACACAGTACAACATCTTAAGGGTTTAAAATAATAACAAATAAATGAATGAAGTTTCTTAAGGGTTCTTGTGTGTGTTTTTAGGGATAGTTTTTTGTGGGTTTTTAGGGGGAGTGTGTGTTTGTGGTGTTTGTGTGTGTCAAACGGAGATAACATGAAAACAGAGGAATTAGAGACTAGAATGTCCTAGAAGGCAATAAAATGCAAATTAAGAAGCTGTGAACTGCTTAAACCACAGTTGGTTTCACAAGTACTGCTGCAAACATTGTTGAATGCGTGTGTTTAAGACGCCATTTATGTTTATTAGAGGGTTATAAATAAAGTTTTGAGTTGCTGTAGTGGATGTATAGTAAGTGACTGAATTTTGATAGATGTATATATTTTGAGCCATAAAGGCTGGTGTGTTTTATTTTTCAGTTATGTGTGTGTGGTGAGAAGCTGTGTGTGAGACGATGAGAGGTTTCAGTTTTTTCTTTTTTCTTTTTGACTTGCTCTTTCTGATTATGGAAGGCATGTCCAAGATACTCGTATGAAAGCGTATTTTGAGTGATTTTAACCGTGTGAAAGCTGTCAGTATTTGATTTGAATGTCTCTGAATGATTTGTCTGAGTGAGTGAAAAAGGGAGAAGTTTGAGAGAAAAGGCAGTGTGTGTGAGACGATTTATGGCGTATGAAAGAGGTTAGAACATTTAAAAGTATATATATATTTCTTTTGTGATGTAAAGTAGGATGTTTTAAAGTTTGAAAGTGCTTTTAATTCAAGAAATGCATGAGTGATGGTATGAGAGGTTGAGTTTATTTTTATGTTTGAAAGAGCTCTATTTAAAAGTGTGTATGAAAGGAAGGTGTATTGTTTTTAGACCAAGACTTAGTAAAACTAAAAGAGGGTTTGTAGACTGTAAATATGAAAAAACAAGTGTTTGATTAATTTGTAGAAACAGGAAAGAGAAACAGGAAATACTGTGCTGCTGTGTGTGTGAGAGGAAGGTGTGTGTGTGACTGATGATGTCAGGGGAGCACCCAGAGAAATGGACAGAGTTAAATTCTAAGAAGATGGAGCAAATCGAGGTTTTAAGATAAAAATGAATATAATACTAATTGTATGCTCTAGTGTGTCAATACAGGTGGGCGTCTCTCAACTTTGGAACCTTGAGTTCAGCAGCAGAAGAGCAGATTAATAGAATTGGGAGAAAATAAGCCAGGCTTTGGCTCGAAATTGTGCGGCTTGATCTCTCACTTTGTCCCTGAAGCGGAGAAGAAGTTCAAAGGACAGTCAATCGCCTGATGAAGACCGATAGAACATCGTGGACTTGAATACAGCAGGCAAACGACAGTGCCACTGATCCATTAACACTGATGACGACTGACGACCAGCAGCAGCATGTAAGAGTAATGCAAGATGTACTGTGAAAATACAGGCTGGGCAGTTGAACAGTGGGATAAAGAATTGTGGAAGAGCACTGGACATTGAGTGATATTTTGCCATGCTGGGACTTAATCTGAAAGAAAGACTGTAAAGGAACAGAGAAGAAGACAGCAGCTGAGCTGAGACTGTGTTTGCTGGAGCTTTGAAGCACGAACAGGACACTGTGAATGAAAAAGAGACCGGTGAGAGATGAAGCTGGACGAGTTTGACTGTGAGAATATAGGATATAATTGGATTGAAAATTGAAACCTGAACTCATGAATTGTTTAGGGATGTCCACTACAGCATAACAAAGAGGTAAACATTAGAAAAGGTAAGAATAATGAAAGAAAATAATTGTCATTACCTTAATGAATAGAAAACACACATACAAATTGTTACATGTGAGATTATTTTTGAAATGAATCAGTAGTGAGATAGTTTGAATCTAAAGCTCAGTGGTGAAATGCACAAATTAAATATGAATATATAGGATGCAATGAAGAAACAGCTTACACGTAGTGTACATTAACATGAATACATAGAAATGCAATGAGAAACTCAATGAATTAATTTAATGAAGAAGCAGCTTACACTCAATTAATGTAAAATGCAAGGAAGAACACGCTTACATGCATGGCATAATTGGTATTTCTGACTAGAGACAGAGAAATGGGTCATTTAAGTACTTGTGGTAATAATGAAAATGTCTTAGTTTTGTTATTTTCAGGGTAAAGCAGAACCGTACCAACTTTCCACAGCAGCAGTCGGAAGAAAGTTAGAAGTTAACATCACTGGATAAGTTAAGGCAGGTTTCTGGTTGAATTGTTCACAGAATCATGTGTCCATGAACCTGGAAAACAGGCCCTAGCTCCTGGCTGAAGACTAGGAGTGCTTTATTTAAGGTGGGAAATCAAAACAGAGGGTTAGTAATTCGGGAAAAAGAAAACTGACAGCTTAACTGGAGAATTGGAAAGGTGTCTGACAGACATGAAGCCATGGATGCAAAATACCACACACAAACAGAAAATGTATTAACCGTACAAAGACAAGCTCATGAAGCTTGTCTAATCAAAGCTTAATGCATAGAGATATTGATTTAAAACCTGGCTAAGAACATAAGCATATGCAATGAAGATCTGCTTGCTGCTTGTATGAGTGAGAGAATGGTGTGAATGGTTAATAAAATTGATGGAAAGATTTAAAATAGATGGAAAAACACAAGAAAACTATTAAAGCAGTTTTTAAAAGGGTGACTTAGGAGTGCTCTTGCACTGATTGATCAAAACAAGTGATTAGTATAGAAAGAAAATGAAAATAATTGAATAATATGATAAGTTTAAACATGTATTTCTCTTGTCAAGTTGGCTGTTGAGCTGTGAGTCACTATGCAAATTAGCTCGAGTGAGTGACGACAGAGGAGCTTGCTGTGTGTGTGTGATTGAGGCCTTGAGGAAAGGAAGCAAAGTAGACTGTTCAGAGGTGCAGATTTGGACAGGAAATTTATAATTTAGTGTTGACACATTGTTATAACGTGTTTATATTTTAGGCTGAATCTAAGTATGGTGAAGATACATTGTTGTAAAGGGGACCATTGTTGTGTGTAAAACGGTGCAGTTTGGACAAGGTTTTCAGTGGGTTGAATGGGTGAAATTTAAGATTGTTTGAAATTTTGTGGGGCTGTTGTTTTCATTTTAATAGAGGGAGTTTTGATAAACATGGACATGTCTAAAAGGGCCCATAGTTTTTATAACAGTGCACTTAGAAAAAACCTGTCAGGTGATTTTGTTTTGTACTTTGATGAGCTAACAATCAGCTCTCTTTTTTCTCATTTTTGCTCTAAGCAGGCCTGGAAGAGAGTGAACTGACGGCGCGGACAAATTACCAAGTAAGGATTGCAGCGAGTCAATCCAGTCAAAAGTATAGAGAACTATTTTCCTAAAAAGGAAAAACGAAATAAAACAAATGATTGAGCTCATTTTGCTGATGTGGAGCATCTGATGACGTGCGCAGAAGGCTGCAGATCAGCAAAAAAAAAAAAATATCATGTGTGAATGCATGTGAGTGAATGTGAATGACTGGACTAAGGTGGGAACGAGTAAATGTGGACAGACAATTTACCATGTGAGGAAAAGAAAGGGGATGCTTTGTTTTGCTTTTGCCATGAGCAGGACAAGTGGAAGATTTAATTCTGGGGATGCGGATGTTTGCTTGGAGGGAATTTTTGTTTTATTTACTGGGGTTGGATTATGTTATTACATTATAAAATGCTAAATGCTAAAAGGGAAACATTTTTTGATATAGCTCATGTTACCATTAACTGAAGAAACACATGATTGATAACTGTTCTGTTTTAAGTTTTCTTTGTTGTAACACAGATTGGATCATAAATGGGGAGAGTTGAGTATGAAATGTAAAGTATAGGTTTTGTTTCCAGGAAATTCCAAGGATCCAGACTTTTGCATGGAGCAAGGACTTTGAGAAGATTTGACATGATGATTAAATTGATTTTATTCCTTACACAGGTTTTCAGGGCTGGAGCAGATCCACCGGAGAGGAGGATTGCTGAGCTGTTCTGAGAGATGATATGACTAACCTTTTTCCTTTAATTTCTTAAGCCCGGTGATGCATTTTGAGTTTTTGAGTTTTTATTTATTTGGACACATCTGGTGTGTCCAAATATAAAGGGGAATTTAAGAGGTAATTTGAAATGGGTTCTAGGATCATTATATGACTTTTGGGGTTTTTGATAATTTAGATATGGTAAAATTGAGGCAGAAATTGTTATTTTTAAATAAAGTTATTTTTAAAGTAAAATGAAGTGAATCCTGTTTAGAAGATAAAATGCCGGTGTTCATGAGAAGCTGTACACCAAATTTAAAGGGAAATTGTGGGACATTTTTGAATAAAAGATATGCTTTGGGGAAAACTAGTGAAGATTTTAGGAGTAGAAAATGTTTGATTTCTTTTTATTTCTAGAATAAGTGGTTATAATGCAGGCTTACACATACAGATATTACATAGAGTTATTTTATAGGGCAAAGGTGGAACACATGTTGCTTTGTTTCTGCTTAGCAACTAGTGAGGCAGACGGTGTTAAAGATAAGTATGTAATAAGTGAACAGGAAACATGTGAGGCTGAGACGGGTGAAACAAAATGTTGTAAATAATGGAAACTTGTGTAACTGGCATTAACAGTAATTTTTGCATGTTAGGTATATGCTTGAAGCAAAAAGAGGTGTAAATCCTGATAGAAATTTTGAAGCGTGCTTTCTACCGGAGAGTTAGGCTGACATGGGGATGGTGTATATTTTACCCGGGGTGTGTTTAATAAAACTAAAAGTATTGCTCACACACATAAAGAGTATTGAGATTAAGTAAAGTTAATAAAAAGGATAAAGCCCAGAACATGATATTGTAAACCAAGTTTGAATAATTAAAGGAACATTGGATGAAAACAGTAGATTAGTGAGGTGTAGCAGAGAGAGGTTTTTGTTTTCTATCTTTTACAGGAGAAGATTTCAGGACCACAGCGAGAATCCTGGAAGCCCCAGACCGAACGGAACCAACCAGAGAAAGGAGAAAAACAGAGCACAAATACACCTAGTTGTTTATATTACAAAAAAGGTCAAAAGCTTGTTAGACACAGGTTATAATGGAAGCATAAAAGGGATGAGAGGAAATTTACATAACATAGAAATCCTGAAACAATTTGTAAATTGCCCAAACACAGTGTTCAGACCGGATATGCGCGCTACCGTTAAAGGGGCGAAGAAATCAGGCCTAAGTTTGAAAAATGAAACGGGTTAACTCGATAGAGGAGGTTTCCAAAGGTTGAGAAAATAATGTAGGACCTTTTACCAGGAGAAAGCTAATTGTACCTTTTACACTTTATAGTGTGCACTGAGGGAAGTTAGGAATAGTTTAAACTAGGATTGAAAAAATTAAACTAGGTGAAAAAGGGGGTGTAGCAAGTAGATTTAGGGCAGCTCACAGCCTGGCGTAAACGCAAGGTGCCGTCACACAGCTTAAGTTATTTGTTTGATTTATTTTATGACAAAATAATAAGGAAACATTGTTTATCAGTAATATTGTTTACAGGGTTCATATTGCATTGAATATGTTTGTCATCACATTCATTCTATTCACAGGTTTAGTTGATTTTATACACATTGCATATCTGTGCTTGTTTGGAGTTGATGTTCCATCCAAAAGGGTTTTAAGCTTCACTGGTGAGAGTGTCCACGTGATACATGTTGAGGGAAGATGAGAACATAGCAGGTTAATTGCATGCATGCTTACAATACACATAAATCTAGTAGCAGGCCTGAGCGAGGGCCCAAGAGTCTTCTGCTTCTTATTTGAGACCTGCGCCAATTTAGTTTACTTAGTGATTGATGACGAGGGTCCATTCCACTAGATTTCCACCAGAGAGGGACCCAGGAAAGGAGCAGAGACCACTTAAGCATGAAGGTTTTTAAGTGGGAGCTGGCGTTTTATTACTGGACCACTTAGATGACATGAGGTTATTGTCTGGTTTGCTGAGTCAGGGGACGACTAGAGAGGGTCAGAGCGAAGGTAGTGGACCTGGGAATGTGACGTCTTTGGAAGACGTCAAGAGAGGGAATTGTGGAATTACAGGGATTATTTTACATAACCATCATCTTTATCATTGCATTAATTATCATTTTATTCAAGTGTTTATTGAAGTTGCTGGCATTATGTTATAATTTGTATTACAGGGTTATCATAATCAAATATTAACATATTTATTACAGGTGCAGTTATAACCACTTTAAATCGTTGAGTTAAATCTATAATCTTAAAAGCTTATATGCTGAGTATTTTGTTACAGTAAAATAGTGGCTGAGTGAAGGCCTGAATGTATTCAGCTTCTTGTTGCATTTGAGTCTGCCTAGCAACAGGTGACGCAGAGAGGAAGACAAGTCCATGGGGACCTCACCACCATATTTGGATGGATGCCAGAAAGGGAACTCCTGTCTCTGCAGTTATCTCTTAAGATTGATCAGTGTCTGTAGAAGAGGCAAATAATGTTTTGAACATGCAAATAATGTGCTTGTAAACGCATGAGGGGGCGTCATAATACCCCGATGTTATAAAAGCAATCTAGAGTGTATTTTGGGCAGAGATGTACAACTGCTTTGCAGTTTGCACCTCTCCACGCTGCGTGCATTCATTAAAATCAATTGTTTGAACGGCCTTTTCTGGACTATCATTGTTTTACTCTCGTCCTCAATTTCGGACCCATAACACTCTGTATTTAATAAGTAGTTATTATTAATCTTTGGCTCTCTTCCACAGAGTGTCTTTTGTCATGTCTCCCTCCCCTTACCCCCAGGTGGACACAGCAGATGATTGCCCCACCCTGAGCCTGGTTATGTCAGAGATTTCTTCCTGTTAAAATTGAGTTTTTCCTTCCCACTTTTGCCAAAGAGCTTGTTCAAAGAGGTAATTTCTCTGTATAATTTTAGTATAATAAAATTGTATAATTTTGCCTTGAAGAATCTGTTGTTATGATTTGGTAGTATAAAAATAAAACTGAACTGAATTAGATCTTGTCAAAAGTGAGGCCAACGTGAATTTCTAAAAGTATGGTCAGCAGACACATTTCTTAGATTATTCCTTTAATACAATTACAAATACAATTCCATATGAATTCAGCATCTTTTTGTTTTTTGTTTTATTTGGCTCCCCACAATGATTTTTAACCCAGAAAAAAAGACTTTTAAAAAAGGATTATATACTTTTTTTTCTTTCTTTTTAAACTTCTGCCTGCTTTGAGTCTAGCTTTTGGGCCCTCATCTTCAAACCATGGCAACTTTAAAATGAAAATGGTTAAAACATGGGCTGATGTGGCAGTTCCCTCTCACTACAGATTGATGCAGAACCAAAAACAGCCCCAGTTTTATTAAGTCTTTCAGGACCTTGTTTACGTCCTTTATAAAACTTTATATCTTTCAAATATAAAGCAGAAAAACACAAACTGCATTCCTCTTATGCTGAGCTATACTAAAAACAAAAAGAATAAAACATCAGGGCAAACTGACAATCCATGAATTTGTGTTCATTATTTAAACTATGCCTTATTAAAGGACAATTTTGATTGAGTAGTTCTATTGTGATTTAATAGATTAGTGGTTAATGGATTCACTTGGCCAGTGGTTTACTGGTTTGATTCAGAAATCCCTTTTGCTGTTGCATCAGGAAGGGCGTTCTCGTGTAAAATTCTGCCAAATCAAACATGTGGATCTAACGGCTGTGGCCACCCCTGGTGACAAGGGAACAGCAGGAAGTAGCTTTTTATTTAAATGATGTCTTGCCAGAGCAACCCAGACAACCCATAAATAACGGTCTAACCTAATATTGCCCGAACCTGTTTTTAGGTCTCACTCTAGCACGCACTTGCCACTTGAGATGTCCTTGGGCAAGGCACTTCATATTGAATAAATTCAGTACAGCTGCTTCTGCCAGCTCTTTGAGACACTGGTCAAATATTGTCCCAGGTGGGAAGGAATGAATCTAAAACAGGACAGAGATGAAAAGAGACGCATATTCAGCAAAACACTCTTGAAGATAAATAAAGGTTAAAGAAAACAGTGCAGGGGCAGTTGAACACCTGAATTGGGCTAGCGTCCAATGGCTTCAAACTCGAGTCCATGTTACCTTTCAAAGGTGATAATGCAAGTGATTCAGAGTTTGATGGTAAAGTAACTTTCTAAGCCTAAGCATATGGAAATTTGACATTAGTACAGTCAAGCCCTTGCACTAGGAGTACTATTTAAAAGTGTTACTTCAGTGCTGATTGATTCACAGGATGAATGAGACATGGCAGCATATGTACCTATAATTACCCGTCTGCAGCTTCCTCTTTGTGAAACATGTCAAAAAGACAAAAGTAAAAAGAGAATGTCTCTCACTGTCTGCTGTTTACATACATTACTTTAACTCTCAGTATACAGACAGAACACTAAAAGAGAGTATCATTTCTGTAGCAGTCCCCCGGACCAAGGAAGAAATAGAGAGAGCCTCGACGGGTGCAGTAATTTTTACTTGGAGATTCGTTCAGAATCTAACAGTACTGAGGTGCGCCAATGCACCGTGAAAACTAAACAGAAACACAAAATACATTTTCTTAGACGCTTATTACAAATATGAACTTAAATAAAGCAGAAAATACAACAAAATATCAACTAAACAATCAAATACAACTTAAAACATGTACCTCGCTCCGCATTCCAAGGGCTGCAAATTGTATTTTGCTAGAGTCCGGTATCACGCTGCTTCATGCTTCATTGAGAGCTGCTTACTGGGACATGTGCGCCACGAAATCCGGTCTGAGCTGGAAGTGCAGCTTGCCGCTAACTAAGCAACAGAGCCCTCTACTGGACACAACGCGTAGCTGTTCAGGCTTAGATCGCTTAACAAAACTGGACCTTTACACTCCCACCAAATCATGTATAGCAAACAACATTCTATACATTATTTCCAGACTTAACATATGGACATTACTACAAGAACAAACACAATTTCAAGTACATCATCAATAAACCTTCGCAAAAATACGTCTGATGTGACAGTATTGATTGAAACATCAATTAGTTATTTTCTAATAGAACTACAAGCTTTTGAACAGGTCGCTCAACTATGTGAGGTTTGTGTGCTGTTCCCTGCTTCTTTATTAAGCCTCGATCGCCAACTTGAAGCTTGACTCTGCGGACCAAACCGTCATCTTCTTCTGGTGCTTCAACCACTCGAGCCAGTTGCCACTGATTTCTGGGAAGCATGTCTTCTTTGATAATGACTATGTCATTAACTTTAAGATTTCGACGTGGTACGTGCCATTTCTGTCTCGTAGATATGTTCAGAAGGTACTCTCTTTTCCATCTACTCCAAAACTGCTCAGTGAGATACTGTACTCTGCGCCACCGCTTCCTTGCATACAAGTCCTCTTTCACGAACTTTCCTGGTGGAGGCAGTGCAACCTTTGATTTCATCAATATGAGGTGATTTGGAGTTAGAGGTTCAGGAGATTTAGGATCATTGATTCCATCGACGCTCAGTGGTCGGCCATTAACGATAAACATCGCCTCATAGAATAGAGTTCTTAGAGAGCTGTCATCCAGCCTGCCTTGGCATTGAGCAATGGTGGCATTGAGAACATTGCGGATGGTTCGAATCTGTCGTTCCCACACACCTCCTGCGTGGCTAGCAGATGGGGCATTGAATACGAACTCACACTGTTTATTGGCAAGGAATGCTTCTAAGGCATCTGTGTCGCATTGTTTAAGAGACTCTCTCAGCTCATTTTTGGCTCCAATGAAGTTTGTACCCTGGTCACTGTACAACTTACAAACAGCTCCTCTTAAGCTGATGAAACATCTCAGAGCGTTGATGAAAGAGTCAGTAGAAAGATCCTCAAGCATCTCAATGTGGACTGCACGTGAGGAAAGACATGTAAAGAGGAGTCCATACCTTTTATGCTCTTTACGACCTTGTTTTGTGACAAATGGTCCGAAACAGTCCATTCCACAATACATGAAAGGATCTGAGATTTCAACTCGTTCCTTTGGAAGTTCAGACATGCGTTGTTCTTCTGGTGAACGTCGTAGTTTTCGACATTGAACACATTTGCTTATTAGTTTTGCAACTTCCTTGCTCCCACCAATCACCCAAAATCCGTTTGATCTGATTTCCATAAGAGTTTGACTTCTGCCTTGATGAAAAATCTGTGCGTGAAAATGAGTAATGATCAACTTTGTAATGTGATGGTCTTTCGGGAGGATGATGGGGTGCTTAAGTCCCTGACAGAGTGTTGACTTCTTCAGTCTTCCTCCAACACGGAGAAGCCCTTGATCTAGTACTGGATCTACTCTAAAGAGGGGACTTGAACTCTGAAGGTTATCTCCCACCTTCAACACTTCCATCTCTCGGGAAAAGGCCTGCTGCTGAAGAAGCTTTATTATTGTGTCAGCAGCTGTTTTCCGTTCGTCTACTGTTACAAAGTTTCTATACTGAGCTTTGCTGGATCTCAATCTTTTTATCCTTGCAACCACTTTAAGGAGCATTGACCAGCTTGAAAACCTTGACAAACGGCTGAGGATATTGTCTTGTTCACTTGTCAGAGTTGTGAGAGCTTTGACTGCTTTGACTTCTGGATCCCCTACCAACAACACAGCAGAGGGGCTGGGTGCATATGAAATGTCATGTTCCCACAGAAACTTTGGACCAGACAACCAACATGTTGACATGATCTCTGATGCACTGAGCCCTCTAGAGGCGTAATCTGCAGGATTCTGAGCTGTGTCAATGTAGTGCCACTGTTTGGGATCTGTAGTTTGCCTAATTAACTGAACCCGGTTGGCAACAAAGACGTGGAACCGTCGTGCCTCGTTGTTAATATAGGCTAAGACTACTTGGGAGTCAGTCCAAAAGAACTCTTCATTAATGCACATCTGAAGCTCCGCGTTTAGCATGCTGCTCATTCTGGCTGATGTGACTGCGGCTGAGAGTTCTAATCGTGGGATACTGGTGACCTTGGTAGGTGCGACTCTTGCCTTAGCCATAACAAGACTACAGTGGACCTTCTCGTTGCTGAGGTACCTAATATAGGAGCATGCACCATATCCTGAATCACTAGCATCACAAAAGTGATGCAGTTCCACCTTTACAATGTCTGTTAGTTCTGGTGGGTGGTAACATCTAGGCACTGCAACCGATTTTAGTCTTTCCAAACCATCTTTCCAGTCCTCCCACCGTGAACGTAAGTTGTCGGGAAGGGGGTCATCCCATTCAGTGCCTCTGCGACACAGTTCCTGTAGGATACTCTTGCCTCTTAAGGTGAAGGGAGCTACGAACCCTAGTGGGTCATACAGGGATGAGATCACTGACAGTATGCTCCGGCGAGTAGGAGGCTGGTCCTTAGTGTTTATTTTGAAACTGAAAGTGTCATTTTTGATTGACCACTGGATGCCGAGCACATGGCCTTCAGCTGCTGTGTCAGGTTTGAGATCGAGTGGTTCTGTGGTGTCTGCTCTGTCTGAGGTTTCCAGCTGGGAAAGCGCATCACTTTGGTTTGAGTTGAACTTGTGCAGATGTAGACCGCCGAGTCTACAAAGTGCTTGCGTTTTGGTGATGAGTTCTTGTGCCTCTTTAACTGATGGGACGCTAGTTAGACCATCGTCTACATAAAAGTTCTGTTCAACAAACTCTGAGGCCTTAGGATAGTCTGCTTTGTGCTGTTGTGCTAAGTATTTCAGGCCGAAATTAGCACATCCAGGGGATGAACTGGCACCGAATAGATGTACAGCCATTCTGTACTCTCTGGGTTCTGTGTCTAATTGTCCATCCTGCCACCACAGAAATCTCAGATAGTTGCGCATGTCTGGACAAACAGAGAACTGGTGGAACATTCTCTCGATATCACAGATTATGGCTACATTTTCCTTCCTGAAACGACAGAGTACCCCCACCAATGAGTTGATCATATCTGGACCTGTGAGAAGAGTGTCGTTTAATGAGACACCGAGAAATTTTGCTGAACAGTCAAAGACGACTCTTAGCTTGGCTGGTTTTTTCGGGTGATATACCCCGTGGTGTGGGATGTACCATGCAGTCTCGCCATCAGACAAAGGAGGGGCTAATTCTGCATCACCACTGCTGATAATGTCTCTCATAAAGGAACAGTAATGTTCATGATACTGTTTATCAGCCTTTAGCCTTTTCTTCAGGTGTTGCAGTCGGACTGTGGCTAGCTTCTTGTTGTTGGGAAGAGCTGGCGGATCATTGCCCTTGAAGGGAAGCGGCATCTCATAGTGTCCATCTGGTCTTTGTTTTATTGCATCACTGAGGATTTGTATGAAGCGAACATCATCCTGTGATACATACTTGTCCTCATAGTTTCTCTCATTAAAGTCAGTCTCTAGGACTTTGAGTACATCTGTAGCTGATGGTATGGGCATTTCTTTGACCGTGATCCTGTGCACATAACTCTGGTTACCTTCTCTGTCTAGGTGGGGATTACCAGAACCAATAATACTCCATCCTAGTAAGGTTCTTTGTGCGAAAGGCTCGCTTATTTTGCCTGTGACGATCTCTAGGGGGGCTAGTGCTGATGGGCAGTCATAACCAATCAACAGACCTACTTCACAGTTCTGCAATGGCTGTAACTTGTCAGCCAAGCTTTCAAGGTGTGGCCACTGTAGTGCAGTTTCCTTGGTAGGGATATGAGACTTGTCAACTGGGATAAAGTCACGAGAGTAGGCTTGTTCTATTCGGACACGAGTCTCAGAGTCAAACCCACGCACCTGTAAGTTGTTAGCAAGTTTACTTGCGACCACTGTGTCGACGGAAGTCATGGTGCTAAGCTTTAACTGCACTGGTTGGGCGTCTACATTTAGTTCTGAAGCCAAATCCTCTAAAATAAAGGATGAGTCACTCTGGGTGTCAAGCAGGGCATATGTAAGTATTTCTTTCTCAGGCTCAGATGCAACTGACACAAATACTGGTACTATGCTGGATGTGGAAGATGTTTTCCTTGTTAGTACATGAGTCATAACATTATGCACTTCCTTCTTTGCACCTTCATCTGGGGATTTAGAATCCTCAGTTTTCCTCTCTTTAGGTTCATTCACTCTTTCTGTGTGTAGACAGGTGGGGTGACGCCGACCACACTTACTACAGGAGTGACGTCCTCTGCATTCTTTGGTTACATGACCCCTTTTCAAACATCCAAAGCAGAGATGATTTTCCTGAATGAAAACTCTTTTGTCATCACTAGTTTTTGCTGCAAAAGCAGGACACTTAGCTATGCCGTGCGATTCTTCTTTGCAAAACAAACATGGGGGTTTAGGTCTAGAAATAGATACTGGGATTGGTGGAGACTTTGGTTGGGAGGTAGTACTGAGTGCCTTCGCTCTTTTAACGTGCCGCTCTTCTGATGCCCTTTCGCTCATTAGGAATGGTGAAGCAACAGGATTGCAAACTACTTTAGCTTCATTTTGTATGAACTTTGTAAAGCGAGCGAAGTTGGGGTAGTCTTGGCTTTTGTCTAGCTCCTCCACCACAATGCGGCTCCATCTCTGCACTATCCACTCAGGCAGTTTTCTTAGAAGCTTGTGATTTTCCTCACAATCATTAAGGATATCTAGGCCTTTGACTTGAGGGATAGCCTCAGCACAGCTTTGGAGAAAATCTGCAAACTCCCTCAGCGCTATGGGATCATTGGCAGCTATTTTAGGCCATTTTGTGAGTTTAGCCCTAAAGGCTCTTTGGATAACAAATGGGCTGCCATACCTTTCCTCTAGAACGCTCCAAATGCCTGCGTATGCCTGCTCACTGTTGCGGAAGAAATATCCCTCTACTGCCTTTCGTGCTTCACCTGCAAGATAGCTCTTTAGATATAACATTTTCTCACACACAGGTAAAGGTTTGTCACCAATTAGTGCCATAAAGGATACCTTCCAATCCATAAACTTTAGGGGGTCGCCACTAAAGATAGTGGGCTCAGGTACAGGAAGCCTGTTTAGGGTAAGAGAGCTGGCAAGGGCCTGAACTATGCTAAGTTCTTCTTGTTCTGGAGAAGTATTGTGAGGTCTAAATGTCGGTGCTCGTGGATTTAAAGAGAGCCGTGGTGCGCTGTTGGGGAGATTTCCAGAATTTTCTAAGTTGTAGCAGGACACTTGATCATGGCTTTCAATGTCATTTTGAGCGCTAAGGGCTCTTACTCGTGCAGCTGCTACTTTCACTTCACTGTCTGCCTTTAACTGTTGAAGTTTAGTCTTTTCCTCCTCCAACTTTGCCTTTGTTTCCACTTCCTTTATTTTCCACTCATTTTCCATTTGGCTGATCTTGGTTTCCTGTGCCAATATTTCTTGTGTGGCCTTTGCTTGTTCCACTTTGGCTGCAAGTTCAGCTTCTGCTTCCACCTCACGACTGCCAGTAGAATCTGCCTTTGAGTGTGCGACTGAACCCTCTGGGAACGACGTTTCGGTTTTTGTATCACCAAACACAGAACCATAGTCCTTTTTGTTTAACATCACTCGAACTCTTTCCTTTTCAAGGCGATCGTTAAAGAGCTGATCGATATTTTCCTGTCGTTTAGCAATAACTTCACAAATGTCCGTTGTTAGCACTGCACAAGCATCCATTCGCTTAACAATGTCTGGCGTCATGGATTGGCTGCGGCGAATGGGTTCATAATGCTGTTGTACTACGGCGTGCTTGTCTCTTATTTCATGACTGGCATTATTTAACTCTTCAGGTGAGCAGAAAGTTTTCAGCTTTGTTCTGATTTCTTTAGCTGCCTTCTTCCAAGTGTCATAAGCTTTGTTAAATGCCTTCTCATTTTTCTTTGCCTCATATTCCTGCATTTCTTTACCTTTTTCAGTTAAATGCCTTTCACGATTGCTGGATCTTACTCCTTGTTGCTCTGAGTCGTCAGCTTCTTCAGCAGGGTTCAACATTTTGTCACTGTAATGTGTATGTTGCTCTATGCGATAACGTCTGGACTTAAACTTACGTGAGTGTTACTTTTTGGAAACAATGCTCACATCAGATGTTTACATCACATAAATAAACAGATTAGCACCCACATATTAGACAAAATGTAACTGTAAATACTGCTGATATACCATAACGTTACTTTCAAGAGGAATAAACCCATACAATTTAAAGATTGTGATTACTTAGTGCAAAGCAGTACACCTTTAAGGCTGTAAACCACAAAAATATTTAAGGCAATTAATTCTGAATTAGTGTGCAGACATTTTAACTTTGTTATCAGCAAAGTCCTTAATGGTCATAATACCTGCACCTTTGTAAAGTGAGCATCAGAGTTCAAAGTGGAGGTAGGCGACGAAGCAATGATGATCTTGACTGGCGTAGAAATCTCTCACAGCTGACACACGGACCTCGCTGGACAGGCACGGGCTGCACTCATCAGGCATGGGAGCTAGCAAGTAGCCTTCACTCAGCGACCGAGTTTTCACTGTAGCAGTCCCCCGGACCAAGGAAGAAATAGAGAGAGCCTCGACGGGTGCAGTAATTTTTACTTGGAGATTCGTTCAGAATCTAACAGTACTGAGGTGCGCCAATGCACCGTGAAAACTAAACAGAAACACAAAATACATTTTCTTAGACGCTTATTACAAATATGAACTTAAATAAAGCAGAAAATACAACAAAATATCAACTAAACAATCAAATACAACTTAAAACATGTACCTCGCTCCGCATTCCAAGGGCTGCAAATTGTATTTTGCTAGAGTCCGGTATCACGCTGCTTCATGCTTCATTGAGAGCTGCTTACTGGGACATGTGCGCCACGAAATCCGGTCTGAGCTGGAAGTGCAGCTTGCCGCTAACTAAGCAACAGAGCCCTCTACTGGACACAACGCGTAGCTGTTCAGGCTTAGATCGCTTAACAAAACTGGACCTTTACAATTTCAAAGAGACATTCAAAGAGTCTAATAATATCTGTGCCATTACTGAGTCAAAATATTGAAGAACATTATTTGCCTGTCAGGAAACTACGATTTCAGCATTGGCACATTGCCTTTTTATCACTGTTCTAGAAGAGAAAACCAATAACACTCTTCCTCTGCAGTCCTATTATTCCTTGTTGCAAGTCAATTTCACTATAAATAAAAAGTCCTCTTCTGTATCTTCATGCTGTGGAGACAGAGCCTGATGTTAAAATGGTTGCATGAATGGCAAAGGTTCAATTTTATTTTCAGAGTTGTGAACAACATGTTTTTTTTTTCACTTAGTACTTATAGTTAAAGGTTAAATTCATTGATTCTTCTGTCCTTGGAGTTATTTTTGAAGCACTGAAATAATAAGAATTAGTCAAGTCTTGCCCTCAAGGCTCCCTTTATTTACTTTACAACTAGTCTGTTACCATTAAAGAGATTGTAAATAGGGAAAAGACGGAGAGAAAGAAAGAAGAATGGCAAAAAAAAAAACTCTTCCCAGGGTTAATAGTGAGGCTCCAGCATAAATGAGTGCACAATGCTGAGGCAACTGGCTTAAAATGAGAAGAATGGGAAAAGAAAAGAAAAAAGGAGGTGAATCAATGTAACAAACAGGGTGAAGGAAGAAGCCATGAACTATTAATGAGAACCCATTTTGCCTGATGGGGGGGAAAGTCAGGATATAAAGGTCAGTGAATTGCCCGGCTGGGGTGGTTTGCTGCAGAAACACGCCAGTGCACTGATGAGCATTGTATGAGTGGGAACATTGAGCAGACTAGCCTGTGGGCATATCCAAGTTAGCACTGTGCAGAAATTATGGCTTAGAGAGGAGACACAGACTGGCGGGGAGGGACGGAAGTGAGCAAGGACATATGGGTCGATGCATCAGCAGACAGCTGAACGTTTTGTGCTGCAGTCAGTCCTCTATTCAATGTAGTGATTGTCAGGTGAAGGTGCAAGGATCTAGAGAAATGCTGAGGAGAGGAGGATTCTTCATCCTTAGGTTGTCATTGCATTTTGAAACCATTTTCAAATGTCATTTTCATCCAGTGTGACAAATGATTATTTTAAAGAAACTTTTTAAAAAAAGAAATGACCATGTGAAATCATTAAACCACCATGAAGGGGATAATTGCAACATTACTCATTTATAAAACGATGTAAAAGAAGTTTATAGTGCATGTCACATGGTTTGCACAATGCTTTTGAATAAAAACTGCTCAAACCAAATTGAAAAAGTCACACTTTGCATTGTTAGTGAACCTACGGGAACATTTGTCTGCCAAAGAGCCAATGGTGCTAAAGAAAGAAATTACTTAGAGACTTAAGTTTGTCAAAAAGAGAATAACACCCAAGCGAAGTGTAAGAAAAGCTCTTTCAGTTTTTATTGTGTGCTACTCTCCCTTGACTATATGTGATCTGTGATGTGATAAGTAATTGCAAGACTGTAGCCGTACAAGTTAGGCCATTTCAGGAAAATGACAAGTAGGTGACGAAACAGTTCGACTGTAAAAAGTACAATAACTTTGGAAATAAAAGAATATTGACAAAGGTAAAGAACGTATTTATTTTGACAGCAAAAACCTCCAAGAAGACCTAACAGAAAATCCTAGTTTATAGACTTGAAGCATTTAACAAAACTGTTTGTGTACATGTAAGTGTTTGTGCAGTGATGTGCTTAAAATACATTTACAGGAGTAAACCGAATATAGAATCTGGCAGGGGACAAAATAAACCATTTTAACAGAGGATTAGTGTTTTCTTCTTCTGGTTCCAGCCAGCATTTGGGCAGTTCAGTTATGAATCAGTTGTAAATTAATTATAACTTTTTGGTGGTTGATCTGATAGGTGAACACAGTGATATAGTCTGGATTTAAAAGGGTCTCTGTGGAACTCAAAGAGAGAAGTTGTTGCTCTTCATTTCTAAGACTGGAGTGGCTTTCCTTGTTTAAAGATCCAGTGAGTGATTTTGTAGGTTATTTAATAGAAAAAATGTAATAGAAGAAAGGGTACTGTACTCATAAATATACATAGATTAGTGTGTAATCATGTGAAGGATTATGTAATCTTCTTCCTCCTCATCTCAAGCCTCATCTCCTGAACTGAAGTGGGGCTCAAACAGACGAATGTGCATAATCTGCTTATTTATTCCTGATATTGTTGAACTTATTTATCGTCAGCAGCTTAGGCATCCAATTCTTCTGATTCTACATAGGCTGACAAGAGGTGGATAAATAACACCAGCTTGTTATAAGCTAATGTTATGCCAGCTAATCTTGGGCTCGAGTGTCGTAAAAATTACACTTTACGAGTTAACAGGATTTTTAACAGTTAACATTTTTCAGATAAACTCTCCCATGGTATGTCACGGCTAGCTAGGCAAGCCGTGTGTAGTGAGCAAAGGACCAAAAGATAAAGGCACTGACTTAGATGAGAAGAGGGTTTATTGACACGGGGTGAAAATACAGAGTGACACGGAGGTGACGAGAACAGGAACTAAGAAATAACCTAACTGGGAAGAACTAAGTAAACAAACCTGAAACCATGACTCGCGGGATGATGTGCAGAATAATGCTAGGGGGAGACACAGAATGACACAGGGAGGTAACACAAACAGACCAGTCACGAGCACAAGAGAATACACACTATAAATACACATAGGGAAATGAGGAAACTGCACACAGGAGGGAGACACAGCTGAACCTAATTGGTGTGATGGGACAGGGAGGACGCAAACTAATTACACGGACCTTCACAATAAGACAGGAAACTCAGCATACATGCAAGGAAACAGACGCAGAGACACGGGCTTCACACAGAGACCTGACTAAACTAGAACACAGGCAGGGATGACTAGAGACAGAAACAGAGGGAGCACAGAGTAACATGAGGGGCAAAGGGACCAAAACCTAGGATCTGCAAATACAAAACCTAAACGCAGACAGCAATAATGCTGCAAATAAATAATAAACAACTCAACACACTGGTCACAGACCCAGGACCATGACAGTATGAGTTTATTTTCTAAGCATTAGTGTCCAACAATGTTACATCCACTTCAAAGACAGTTGCCTAACAGATGCTAACAACAGCAAAAACAGCAGTCTTACTAACAGAAAAATTTAAGATATACTCAAGAACTCATCTCAGTATCGCTATCATTGGTCAGAAAGGTAGCTTCTCTGACTCACTGACCCATAGCGGACTTGTTTCACAAAGTTTTACAGCCTCATCCAGAGTAAATAAACGTGGAAGCTTCTCACCTGAGATTGACAGCTGAGATAAACAGTGGACTGACAGCCTTCCATAGATAAATTCAGAGGCGGTCCAAACACTAGAGCACCAAACACACTGGCCACAGCCATTATGGGGTACAATCCAAATGTAATGTTTTTGACCTTGTTTGGCTGTCACAAACAGGCTTGTCCTGACGTCAACCATGAATTGGTTGACGTCAGTTGACTCCAATCTGCAATCTACTGACAGAAATTTTCCAAACTGTAGCTTCATTCAGTCAGTCATCAGTCAGAAGTCAGGAAAAAAAGGGAAGATTGCTAGAGAGCATTTATGCCTGAAAAAAAGGTAAAAGGTAGACGATAGATGGAAGGATGGGCAAAAGGTTGAGCTCATTCAAGAGGTTTTTATGCTGATTTAAAATACAGTGCAATCTACCATTGTAGAAAGTACCAATATTTAATAGATAATTTATTTAAAGTGCTCTAATTGTTCCAAAATTTCAAGTTAAATTGACAAAATGTATGTTCATTTAAAACAAACTAGTAAACGGCTCCCATACCTTTAAAGATTGACTGTCCCCACTTATTACCTTTTCGTACAAACTAGCAGGCTTTACTAGCAGAGTTCTTCTCAATGTCACCTCTGAACAAAACTTTCCGTTCATATTGTCATGTAAATGAAGTTTTAGGTGAAGAAACTGTAAGGATTTCCAACTGTAAGTGATGAATCACTTGGGTTTGAAGGTGTTTCATGTCCTCTGGCCCTGTTTCCTTATTCATAGCCAGATGAAAATCTTGTCAATTACACATTTCATGACAGCCTAAAAAGTTTAATCCTTTGCCCTTGCTTTGGTTCTTATGTTCACAGAAGGCAGTTGAAAGGGGAGACAGTACTGCAGGTGTAAAAGCTCACATTTGAATAGATACTGTAGATAAGATCCAGGAAGGACTGAAAGGATTATACGTCATTATCCAACCCTGTTTTTATTGACGGAAACAGAATAGAGAAAAGTGGCTAATAGAGGACCCCTTTTCCTTGTCGGTGCAGGGAAGAAATGAATGGCAGAACGATGCCGCAGGTCTTTCTCAAAAATGAAATAATGTGATTGTCTCGTTGGTGGGGAGTTAAAGGACTTGTGCTGAATAGGGAATCCTGTTGTCAGGCCAAGTTAAAAGGAAAGCTTTTAAGAGCATATTATCCCTAACAATGGATCCACCCTGGGCAATGTGTGATACATGAGGAGGATTGCACAGACTTGAAAGATATCACAGCCTTTTTCTATGCGGGTGAAATGTAAAGGAACCACATTGCAATTCTTTCCTCCCAGTCTTCTCATATTCAATAAACCGACTTCTGGCGAATGAGATGTGAAATTGCCTGCTATCAATATAAGGCCCTTGGTAAAAGGCATTTTCAGATTTCTCTGAATTGGATTATTCCACTATTCATTTTTGGTGCCCAAGTTAATGACCATTATGAATGCAGAGGTAGCCAAGCAGCCACCATGACTCCAGGGGTGTTTAATGGGCCTGCAGGGAGAGCCAGGTAGATAATCCCGAACAACCCATGTGAAAGAAAAGACATTGTTTGATGATTTAAGTGGATTTTATAGAATATGAGGAATGAGGAGAGAAGAAGTGAAGAATGATGCAAACTAGAGATGTTTAAGAGCTGTTTTTTTGGTACTTGCAATTGAATTATAGTTATCTGTAATGATGAAGCCTATTGTTTTTATTGGGAATGGTTAACAGTTCGGAAAAACATTCAGTGGTTTTATGTTTTGAGGTCCAAACCTAAATTTTTCACAACTTCAGCACAAATAAAAGTAGCATAGGTTCAGTGAGAAACAAGGAGATGCCATGTGGGATTTAAATAGTTTCCTTGTTTATTATGATAAACAGAAGCATTATTAACTGCAATGTGATGGATTTTATTGACAATCAACTAGCAGCAGAAAATAAACGCATCTCAGAAGCCTGCTTGGCCCACCAATCCACCCCAGTCACCACTGAATGCCAGTTTTGTTCCTCTGTAATTATGTAACCTGATATTTTTTCTTTGCTAATGCCATATTTACTAGGACAAGAGGATTTTTTTTTTACCGGTATATTGGGATAATTATGTATTAGCACTGTTGAATTGTTTCCAACCTGCCGGTTTTTTGGGAGGGTGTTTTGGGGAAACTGAATCAGGAATGCTCTGTACTTCAGCATTGTGCATGCTTGAAGAAGGGACTGTTCAGCGTGCACGATTTTTCACCAGCATGCTTTGTCTTTTGCATTTTCATCAATAAAATGACTCCTCTCACCTCTGTGAAATGTTCAAATGATTAGTAGAGCCAGGTAGAGCAACTGAATCAACTAAATAAACCCTTAGAGGCATTTGATGTTCTAGTACTAAAGACACATAATAAAATAAGAACATTTCCAACACATGTGTTATAAAACAGCATCCTTGGTATACCACTCATTCACAGCTTCCTATCTTTTTCTGTACTGTCACCTATAGAAAAAAAAATGCCAGAAAAATCATCTTAAAAACATTTACTGGTTTTTGCTTTTGTGAAGTGAAAAGACGTTGACAGCTACTTACATTTGCAGTGAAGGACAGACATGAATTTGTTCTTAGGTATTTCTTTATATTAACAGTTATGTCAGATTGTAAAATATATTGCATAATGCATATAAAGAAATGTATAGAGGGCAATAGCACTTAATGCTTAACCCATAGCTAGTTTATGCCTCTTTCATACAAAGATAACAAACAAAAATGAACAACAAAAATTGAGTAAATAATTAAGAAATCATATCCCCTGTCTGTAGCATTTTCTCATCTTCTAGGTTTGAAAACACAATGCTGCCTGTTGATCATTGTATACTCTATGAGGATATAATTATCCTTGCTATTTTAGGGCAATAAATATCTGCCCTAAGAGAAAATGCCTCCATGACTATAGTTACCACAGAGGATTAGTGCGAAAATTCAAAAATTGTAACCTCGGAGAGATGAAGACAGGAAAAAATGCACAATGAATAAATTAAACTCAAGCAGCAGACAAGCGTACAACTGCAGAAAAAACATCAGGCAGAAAGATAAGAAAAAGTGCATTTATGAGATGAAATTAATGAAATGTTTATGTGTGGTGGGTTTTATATGGACAGAGAGGGATAATAATTCAACCTGTCGACTTGGGCTCACCCCCACATAAACGAGACAATAAAAAAGTGAGGATATGAACATGAAATTATCCGCTTTCGCTGTTGACTGTGAGCTTGAGATGAAAGTAGGCACTACCCTAACCTAACTCATATACGCTTAAGAAATAAATACTTGCACAAGCACAACTTCCTCATTTAATTAAACTGGTGGGGGAAAGTCAATATGACTGTGTTCGCAGATTGTATTCACGAATGATGCATATGGAGAGGAAATTAACAGCTCTAATGCACCTAGTCTCTGTCTGCAGAGGAAATTTTCAAAAAGCAATAATATACCGTATGTTCTCTTTGCAATGTTGTTAAATCCCATTTATGCTGTGATGAGTTCATTATGTTTGTCTAAGTGAGCGGATGCAGCTGTTTACAGTACTAAAGTGTCCCATGCAACCTTGTGCTGCTCTGGATGGAGATTCAATAGCAGTGTGGTAGCATTTATCTATCAGCGTGGCCACCCAACTTACTCTGGTATTTCCTCCAGCTCAGCAGACTGATTCGCCTCAGCGCGGTCTCCTTTGGCAGAGTGTCAAACTGCATTGATTATCCATTTTTATGCATTGCTCAAAAGTTGATTCAGGTGCATCATTTAAATTCAAAGAAGGGAAGCTGCCATCTGGTTGTATGTACCAAGTTGTATAATCATTTCTTTCTTAAGTTGTCAACCACTTTATGTGCCATTTCGTGGCTGGCATTTAGTAGTGATGAAGATGTTATCGTAGCTTGTTTTCTCCTTTTAGTGCTATGTGGTGATTGCCTTTTATGAGGTTAGTAAGGACAATACTTTTGACACTAATGGTACTTATATAACCTGCTGTTTTTTATGCTTTTCACTCCAGCATCATCCACTTAGGTTACGCTGGGAAAGATGGGGAAAGGTTTTCCAAAAATGACCGTTAACAATTCTTCCAACCTCCTACATGTCATTCAAGCAAAAATAAATGTTCATGTTTTTGCACAAAGCAAAGCCAACATTACTGCTGAAACAAAACTGAGATGCCCTTGAAATGACATACAAAAACCCCCCCAAAACATTAAAATCCCACCCTACTGTCTACAAATATCTCCACTTCATAGTCTGTCTTTACAAGTCTTTAGTCTTAAGGCTCCTTGCACCTAGTTTACTTGCAATTGTAACCCTTGCAAATGGTTGCATGCCCTAAAAGTGACATCACAACTTGTGGTGCGTGTCACGCTTTGGTGTTGCTTAGGCTTGTCATGGGCATTTTTAAACCTGGCACGAGCAGTTTGAAGACACAAGTGTTCTGTCATGTTGGGTTTTACCATAATTTCATGATATATCAGCAGAAAAATGCAGAGATTCTCAGATAACATTGGTATTATTTTGTCTAAATAGGACCTATAGTAATAAGAATGTACCTGTAGCTCAAACACTTCCAGTAATAAGTAAATAAACCTCATAGTCTTTATGAAGAACAGATCAGATGCAAAACTATTGGTTTAGACTGCATCAGTTTGTGGCTACACAGTTTTTACTGAAGGATAACTAAAGTATTGTGGTTTGCTTGTTTGGTCTGTATTTCCTTCCTCAATGTCTTTTTTCCCCCCAACGTCTCCATTATGACCTCCACCTAATTGCGGGACAGATATTGTAAACATCCAAGGTGACACTGTTTTACTTTGATTTAAAGGTGTGTTCTTGTTTGGATAGATCTTTGAACTAATGCATCATATATGGTCACTTTTGCACCAGACTAGTGATAACATGGCCATAATTCTGAATGCAACTTGATGGGATCTTGGAATGAAGCACCTAGTTCTTTGTTTTCATGTGAAAATCAATCCAATTAGCAATTACATTTATTGAGAGACAGAGTGAAGAGCTGGAAGCAACAATTAAAAGCTGTGTCTGCACTTGTCATACATTGCCTTTAAGATGACATTTGATGAGCACAAGCAGATAATCCAAGCTCTGGTTGCTTTGGTAAAATGTTCATGTATTTACGACCCAGTCATATGTCAGTCAATGATATCCTATGTTTTGTTTCCTCTCCTTGAGGTTAAGAAAAGTTTATCTCAGGACCCAGCAACTTTGCATTGCCAGTGGTTTATCCATCCATAGTTACCAAATGTCACTGACCTTCTGCAGCCTCTGGTCACCACATCCCTGCCAAACATTCCCTGTGTGGATCCAGATTAACAGGCTGTTCTTCAGTTTGGTGAATTAAATATATAACTTTGTAAACTGAGGAATTATACTTCAGGCATTAAATCAAATGGAATTCCCTACTGAACCAATATGATGTGCTGTGTACATTTTTTATATATATATATCGAACTGTTAGTTCTGTGTCATCCTCATTTAGACATATTAGTAAGCCGATCTTATTAGTGATAGTGGGTTGGGGAGACAGGACTAGACACTAATTACATGTAAATTTATACAAATAGTAAAAACTATTGATTGAATGCTCTTACCAAATTCTACACAATTAAACGTGTTTTAAAATTTCCCAGATCAAAAAAACAATTAAAACAACCTAACATTAGTGGATGTCAGTGAGAAAGAGAGACCGGCTCAGCAGCTTAGTAGACAGACAGCCAGTGCAGATTTCTTTCTGATAGGTCTTAACTCCCCCTCTGGCTCTGACATGGGAGGTTAAAGATATCACTGAGGCAGAAAATGTCATGGGAAATCGACTGATATTAACTCTACAATATTCTACTTTTTTCTGGCTCAGCTGTAAAAAAAAACAGCTTTCAAACAATGTCTTAATCATTGAAATATTTTTCAACCTACAGTAATGGCTTTTGTTAATTTTAGAGTGGATGTGAATGCTGTGAACAATTGAAACAAATGACATTAATGTTGCATTAAAGCTGAGTTGCTTCATATATATCTTGCTTGTTGCACTTTCTCCCTCTGTTTCCATTTATGAAAACAATTAAAGGGAATTAAGTGGCTGAGACAGATAACGGTGAAACGAGTTCAGATTAACGAACAGAGTTTAGAAAAAAGGGGGATAGAAAGACAAAGAGCAAAGAATTCAAGCGGGTGTCGAGAAAACTGGGTAGGGAAAACTGCCTGACAGAAACACTGATGGGTGAGATGGAAAAAAAAGAAGAGAGACAAAATGATCAAGGAAAAGGAAGCGGGGTGAGGGAGGTACAGGGGAGAGTAGACAGTGATAGAAGGAGATTGATAACAGCCATGAAAAAAGGAGATACAAAAAGTGGAATGACAGCAGGGAAGAAAGCCACTTTGGAGACAAAGAAAGAAATGGAAGAAAGAGCGAAAAAGGCCAGGTAAAATGGGAGCATATGTGTTTTACAGGGAGAAAGAAAGAAAGAAAGAGAGAAGAGGGAGGCGGTGGTTTTAGGGTCATCATTCCTCGCAGTTTGAAAAAACCATTAGCAGTGTCTGCCTCAGATTTCTGCCTATTCCTATTACCATCACAGCTGGATGCAGCCAAGTGTGAGACCTGACTCTGTCTAAGCAGACTTTCTCCTCCTCTCCTACTGTACTGACTCACACACACGCTTTGTAGGGAGCATGCACAGAGTATCTAAAATATTTTCTTCTTGCCTCTCAGGTGTGCACACACATTTATTTTTTAAGTATCACACATAGAGTGAGCCACAACTCTTTCTAACTTGCCCAGCAATCTCTCATTCTTTCCCAGCTGGGTTCAAACCCAGGTTAGCTGCTGACAGCAATGCCTCCTTATAGGATCCTACTCCAACCAGCACCAGCGACATGGCATAAAAACAAATAAAAACATTTTTTTAAAAAGACCTAAGCAGCCACTTAAAGTATTTCTGTGTGACTGGTGATGCGTTTCACATAAGAAACTGCCTTATGAATGATTTGTTAGCGCTCAATCATTGATGAAGACTCAGAGATCTGATGAGGTGCTCTGAGCCGCTCGGTCAGACAGTCGGCTGGTGGGTTGGATGGTTTCCAGCAACGAAACGGTAACTTTTGCATGCAAGATTCTAGTAAATGCACAAATGTTTCCCTTTGGCATAGCTGATGCATGACGAGATCACAGCTGGTAATAGGATGTGATGAAAGCCTATGTGAGTGTGTGTGTGCGTGTATGTGTGCAAACCCACTACTCTAGGGTCTACAATACAGCTCAAGGCAAAGGGATCGTATCACTCTGCTAAACGTGATTAATTAAAAAAGCTCTTTGCATATAATTAGCATTAAGATGTGTGTGCTTGCATGGAGATGATTATAACCACGCTGCTCTTGCACTGTTCTACATAAAGTCGTTTAATTGGTTTTACACCACTACCTGTAGGTTTAAACTCTTTGTCCCATATATCTGCAAAGTGTGAATTCTATTCATAAATAAAATACGTTGCCGCAGTTCAATACCTCTGGGGGCTTTTATTATATTTGCGGACTTTGATGTTTCCACTGCCATTCTGGAGGTTCTTTATTAGATCAACAGCAGTAACAAGAGCTCCACCAGATTCCCCACAGCTATTTAAAGAGGTTCGGATGTCGGAGTAAAAGACGGTAGGGCAGAGAAACAAAAGGGGAAGAGAAAGAAGTGTTGGGGGGATGAAAGGAGCATGAAGAAGAAAGAGAAAATTGAAAAAGATGCTTTTTAGTACTCAAATGACTAACGTTTAGTGGGTTGAGATGGAACGAGTGGAATTGCAGCATTGAAAATACAAGAGTGCCACAAAGAGAGGAAGGAGCAAAGAAAGCAACACATTGTACTTCTGACCTCAACTCTCATTGTTTTACATGCTGCAAGTGCAACAAAATCAAGTCCCCATTTAAATACTGACTATATAAAGCCACTCTCAGATTTGAAGACTTGCTTAAAGTAGTTTGCAAACAGTATGACTCCAAAAAGAAGGAAAGCTATAAGAGTAAGAGATAAAATAACACTAGAGGACAGTAATGCAACATTAAACTGGCACATAATGTGCACATGCCAAGACTGGAAGGTTCTGCAGTGTGTGATTAAAGATGCCCAGAACATCTACCAGAGATGAGTGAGATCAGTGAAGTGGCCAGAGCCCAAATGATATTAAAGAGACAATACCCACCCCAGCCAAATCCTTCTCACCCTGCTGCAGCCAATACATAAGTATCAGTATCTTTCCTCAGGCTGTGAGACTGCTGAATTCACTCTTCACATGACACTGTGACAACGGGAAAGAAGATTTCTGTTGCAATCTCATTTTGCCACAATTCTGAGTAGGCTTTGAGTATGCTGTACTTAAAGTTAAGCATAAAATTCTTCCATTCGCTTGTAGTGGTGCAACACTAGATTGTCACAGACAGTCCAAATTAAACTGTAATTTTTATTAAACTGTTTATCTAATCGACAACAGTTATGATTTATTTCGTCTGCCGATACAGATGTCTGTTTAATCAGTACACGAGCTTGCTTTGTTTTAATTGCATGCCTACATAAAGTGTGTGATTTGTGTGTTTTCAGTGTGTCGTCATTATAAATTTGCTTAGTATCAAATAAAATCTTAGAAAATGTTAAATCGGAAACAGAATCTGCTAAATTTCTAGAAATGCTGAGTAAAAGGAATCAAAAACAGAAAAAATAAAATACAGCATTTAAACTGCTACGAGGTCATGTGGTTATGGTGGGGCAAATGTAATCAACTATTAGTGACCACATGCATCCATAGAATTTTGCTATGGAAAAAAAATGTCATTGTATGTAGACATCTATTATAAATAGAACAATGCGTGGATCAGTTCTTCGTATTTGTTTTGGTCATTGTCCATCTCTTAAATTAAAAAAAAAAGAGCATGAGCATTACCGGGAACATTGGCTCAAAATATGATTCATCCATGTCTGGAACAGATGGTGTGTATATGCAATTTTTGTTTCAGAAGAAAGTAGAAGCATTTGCTTCTTTGACATAATCAGTGTACTTCACCGAATGCCAGTTTTGAGGTGAATAGTTTGCACAAAGGCCCCGGGATAGATTGGCAACCTGTCCAGGGTGTTTACCCGCCTCTCACCCTCTGAGAGCTGCAACAACCGTGACCTGAATAAGTGGTTAAGAAAATGGATGGACTGATGGATGGTTTACACAAATTTTTTAGAAACTTGAGAAACACTAAAAGGGCAGACTTCAAGTTCTGTGAGCTGAGCTATTCTTCTAAAAAAAAAAACCCAGAAAGTCAGACACTAACAAAGAGAAGAACATCACAGCAGAATAAGCAATGACGGAGAAAAGAGAGCATAATGGCTAGAGACTTTTCATTTTGATGAGACGAGCTGCAGAGAGGAGACAGAAAAACAAAACAGAAAACAAAGTGACAGAAAGCAAGCGAGTCGTTTCAGGTTTCTCGATGAGGACACGGCCAGGGCAAAGCTGCTTTGCTAGATTAGCCGGCGTTGGAGTTTTCGCCCCTGCACGTCTGAAGAGAGCCAAGTAAAACTCATCCCTGAGCCTGGCGTCCTGCCCCCCAACAAATAAACCTCATAATGGAACTCTATCGGGCTCCAAGTGGGAACATTCATTTTCATTACCGCAGGTTTATCTGTCCCCGCATGCTCTAACGCCGCAGTGCAGGGGTACGCTCAGGTACTGTAGCAGATCAGAAACTGGGGTTGAAGGAAAAGACTAAAAATAAGTGAGAGAGGAGGCGGAGAAGTGGGAGGACAGGTAAGGGGTGCTGGCTCATCTCTCAACAAGCGTTTTCTTTGTTTTTCCTCTGTTAAAGCTGTTTTCCACTCCACATGTGATATTCATCTTAATCACAGGACGTGAAAGCATAATTTCATTTTTTCTTTTTATTTGGGGTCAGGCAGATGGTACCTTTGTTGAGGAGATTAATCACCATGCTGCATAACATTAATAAAAGCAAATATTTGAAAGGAAAATGCAATTTGCCTCAAGTGCACAGCTAGTGTAAATAGGTGAGTCAGGGCCAGAGAAGGCAGATAGCCCGTGGGTGGATCATAATTTATTCTCTCTGTAGCGCCTGTTGAGCCTGAAGCTGGCAGAGCAAAGCAGACAGGGAGACTAATGGGCATTCAACCACCTGGCAGCAAACCTGGGATCACGGAGCACAGCAGGCCAAGAGAGGCTGCACAGTGTTAAGTTTTGTTCATGTTTCGGTCTTATTTTAATTTTTTTTTCCTTCCGAGACATTTTTGAAGTTAGTAGAAAATTTATGTTCACATCCTTGCAGTATAGTTTGTATTTGTACGCATATTTGCACAAAAACTGTTCCGCTTATGATCTACTACTGATAAAAAAGCACATTTTTTTCACTATGAAAGCAATTACTCTTTCTTTAATTCATAAAGTAGGAAGAATTGGTGACTGATATGCAGAGATCTGTTGTTCTGAACAGATTAGGGTAAAACCTATCCCAAAGTTCTCTGGGTGCATAAAAGCAATGCTTTTTTTCAAGACTGCACAACAAAAAAAAGATGCTTTAAACTTATTTTTCTATTTTTAATTTTATGCTGACAACATCGGCCCTCTGAGCTCTTAAAGTAAAAATAGCCAACATTCAAAGCTTTTGTCTTTTGTGATGTGCAGATCTTTTTAAGAAGCACCACAAACACAGTGTCTTACTTTTCCACAGATGGGAGATCAGTGGCACAGCTTTTCATCAGTTCAGCAGCTGCAAATTGATAATGTGATATTCTATCAAAACGTCATCCCTATCGATGTCCTCTGTCCATGAAATTACAATCTGAAACACAGGTGACATCAGGAAGCAGTGCACAAGTGCCGATCGTGGAGTCATGCCAGACGAATTGCCGTCAGCGGGACGGGTGGTAATTTCGCTGAAATTTGGAACATATCAGGGAAATGAAAGAAGGAGAGCAGCACCTGAGCAGCACCCTGGAGACATGGAGGGCCTATCACTTCAAAGATGAGTGCTTTTAGGAAAATTTTCCATTCCCCTTATGCCATATGGAGAGACAGAAGATAGGGCAAAACAATCTACACCTTTATTACTGGGTGGTTATGAAAAGGAATATAAAGACCGGAAAGTGAACATGGATGGAATGGATCCAGAGGAGTGCTCCCCCCAACAGCACTCTGTGTGTCAGTCTCTGGCTTTTCATGTGCATGCTAATCGCAGCAAAGGGAAATAAAGAAATCTTTACCATGAATAAAAGTAACAATGGCTCAGCAGTTGGAATTTTTTATGTATAATGCATCTGTCATTGTTAACTGGTAAAGGTCAGGATATTTTTGTACTGTTGGTTACTTGCGATTTCCACACAAAGTTTGTTTTCTTTAGACTATTTTAATGCACTGCAATTTAAGGCCTTAACTTGGACCCCCTGGTGTAATAACACTTGTTTGATGAACTGAAGTGACAAATGAAATGAATATGCACTTATAACAAAGTCAATAATTATTTCTGCTTCTTTTGCACATTGTACTCTAGTATCGCTACTGAGTATAACATAGCTAATGAACACACATCAAGTGTTTAACCTGAGAGGCAGAATTATGGCTGTTAATTGATGGTTAAGTTTGTTGTATGGCTAGGTTGTCATGGTCGGACACTCCTCCCCGGACGACCTACCTGTTATGTTTTTGTGTGTGTTTCTCGCCTTTTCTTCCCGCTCCTTCATGCTTGTTTGTTTACGGAAGTTTGCACTTCCGGGAGAGCGAGGGCTGAACGGCCTCTGACCCGAAAGCACCTTCGCACTGAAGCCGGCATACCTGCGCCTAATTTTCCATCCAGCTGCCTCTAATCATCCTCCATCTTGGGCAGAGGTATTTAGCAGTGTGATCGGGCAGCAGTCAGCGCTGGATTGCTGCACTAAGCCTGGTAGTACAGTGAGTTCTGTGAAAGTAATATTGTGTCAATATTCTGCAGAACATGTGAAACATGTAAGACTGATGTTGCGCCACCTGCTGGAGAACTGGCTTTTTGTCAAAGCTGAAAAGTGTGAGTTCCACGCCCCTATTGTCTCTTTTCTCGGCTTTTTGCGGAACAGGGCGGCTGCAAGCGGACCCAGCAAAGGTTAAAGCAGTGGTGGAATGGCCGATGCCCCAGACCGGCAAGGAACTGCAGAGGTTTTGGGGTTTTGCAAATTTCTACAGACGTTTTATCCGGTACTTCAGCAAGGTCCCAAATAGTAGGGGCTTTCAGTTTTTGGTGGATTGGGAAAGGTACAGAAGAGCGTTCATGGGTGCTGATATCAAGCTGGATGGTCACGCTCCTTTTTCATGCAGAAGACGTTGTATCCATTAATTCCAAAGAGAATTTCAAGCATTTAGCTACTTTTAATTACTAATTAATTACGTAAATGAAGTTGCCAATTTTTCATAAATTTCCTTTGTTTTACTGACATTTTGGAATTATGTAAGGGATCAACAAACAAAACTAAATATGAACACCTGTACCATATATATTTTAAAAAAAAAAGAGAACATTGGAAGCTGCCTCTGCAACACCTGTGCTGGCTTTAGAGATGATGTTTACCTCATTTCAAGGATGACAGCTCATCAAAATGAGTCACAAGATGCACATCCAGATGAAAAAGCCACGGCTGCTTTCAATCAAAACATCTGAACTTGAGATCAAAGAATGCAAAACACTGGGTATTCATTCAAATTCCGAAGAGTGCTTATGTTTAAATGATTTTTTTTTCTTCTTTTTTTGAACATCAGTTCAGGCAGTTTTGGAACATCGAACGAATGCACTATATTCTCTCATAGATGTTGATTTTTACAACTAAAACTGTTTTATCAATATGAGAGGCATGTGATGATGAAGACTCTCCAGGATGTGCACAGCCTCTTGCTTGATGATAGGATATGCTCCATTACAACCGCACCCAGGATTGTGGGTGGGGTCGGGATAAGGACAGGATGGGTGAATAGACGGGTGAAAGTTAATTGTAACTCATGGGAAGGAGGACATCAGGCAGAGTATTTTAGTGCTTTATAAGTGGATGGCCTCTAAGAGTAACACCAAAGTTTCCTGCTCTGAATTATTTTATATAATGGACTGATTGCAGGTGCTCGAGAATTGGAAGATGAAAGGACAATGTGATTAAATGAGTTTCTCTGTGAATTCACCTGTTGAATCCGCCTGGATTGATTGCTTCAAAGAATACAGCCCAGATTGAAACCGCAGTTTAATTTGAGTTGATTATTTGCCCATGACATGGCTGTATTTGTACTGGTAGGCCTCTCCCTGTTGCCTTTGAGGTCCTCAAAGCAAAGAGATTGTAATGGCACACTAGATTCTCAAGGCAAATCAGAAGATCCAATCAAATTAGTGTCTGGGAAAAGATACACTTCAACAGTATTACAGTGATTAGGATTTTCTTATATTTTTCAAGCATCAGTACTGGCAATTGTTTAAGATGTAGAGATTTTTTTCTCACCTTTATTCAGTATCCATTCAGTGTTCTTCTTTGAGTTGGTCCCTTTAGGGGTCATCACGTCTCATATGCCTCCATTTCACCATATTCCTATCTCGTCTTCTATCACACCAACCCTCTGTTGTGCTGCTTCACTAAATCCATCAAACATGTCAGTGGTCTTCCTCTTTTACCTATTGTCTGCCAGTGCTGCTTTCAGTATCCCTTGTCCAGTATATCCACTACCCCTCCTTTGCACATGTCCAAACCGTCTCAGCCTTGCCTCTCTAACTTTGTGTGCTCAACCTCAGCTGTCCCTCTGATGTACTCATTTCTAATCCTGTCCCTCCTGGTCAAACCCCATGAAATCTTACCTCCTTCATCCACCACATCCAACTCAGCCTCCTGTATTTTTACTAGTCCTAGTTTTTGTTTTTGTTGTTGTTGTTGTTTTTCTAAATACTCTGCTCTGGTAAAATCAGAGAAAGTACAGGATATGAAAATGTACCCAACAGTGTTGGTCAAGTTACTTTTAAAAAGTAATTAGTTACTAATTACTGATTACTTCCCATATAAATCTTGAAAATAAGTAATTCTGTTACTTTACTGATTACTTATTATCAAAAGTAATTACTTTATTACTTAGTTACTTAGTTACTTTTAAAAAACATGATTCACAACCTAAATACGTATTAAAGAAATAGACCTCTTTTATGTATAATCCATCATATAAAATTCAATTCAGAATCAAATGAAAACGTTTCTTTTTAAAACGTGTTTTATTTGTTTTAACCTTTCAACTTTATGCACACTGCATCAAGCAAAAACTACATTATATGCAACAGTCTTTGACTTGAAGAAATTTGTTTAATATTTAAACCTATTTTCTGCATATTCTAGCATACAAAATAAAATAATTTTTTTTAGTTTACACTCTTTCAAATAGATGCAGGTAAAACAGCAAAAAAAATAAATAAAATCAAAGATTCAGCGGCACTAAGTCCTGTCGCCCTTAAATCTCTTGTCACCTGTTTAGCAGGAGTGGAGTCGGTGGAGGTTTGCCCCATGCTGCAGCGGTGATGTCAGTGGGGGGACCCGGGGATTTCTCTGTGAATTTCACATTTCCGTCGCAGCGTGCTAGGTGCTTGCTCAGATTTGAAGTTTAATTTTTCGCTGTAGAAAGACGTTTTCTTCCCACGCAGAATGGACTGCGGACGCTAAGGTTTTTGTCACTTTGTACGGTATGAAACTCAAAGTAATATCAGGACTTCCAAGCTTTAAACGCTGCATGGTCGTACTCTCTCCCGAAGTCCATATTATCCATTGTTGATTTTCACACGTCTGTTCCTGCCACGGGCATCGCACACTCGTACGTCATTGTAATGAGACGCTCTCATAAATAAAATCACAGTTTAGTAATACAGTAACACAGCGTGGTTACAGGAAAGTAACAGTAATCTAATTACTTCTTTGCAATAATAATGCCTTACTTTACTCGTTACATGAAAAAAGTAATCGGATTACAATAATGTGTTACTTCCCCTCTCCCTTGCTCACATTTTTTAATTAAAAATAGTTATTTGAAGCGTTTTTTTTCTTTGTCATGGTACCTGCACTTCATGCGATATTAATCAGTTTCAACCTAAAGTGTAATTTTTATAATCTAATGAATTCTAATTCATAATAAAAATTGTCTCTACCATTCAATAGCAGTAGATGGTTGGCCTTCTCTGCTCCTGGTTCTGCCATAGGTTTTTTCCACTGGAGGTTTCTTCATGTTAAAAGGGAGTTTTTCCTTCCCACTGTCGCCAAGTGCTTGCTCAAAGGGGGTCGTTTGATTGCTGAGGTTTACTCTGTATTTTTGTAGAGTCTTTACCTCACAATATACAGCAACTGTTGTTGTGATTTGCTACCAAATAATAAAAATTGGATTGAAAATTGAACTGAATAACATCTGTGATGTTGAATACAAGCACAAAAAATCAATTAAAAAGACTAGCTCTATTTGTTATTGGGTGACCTTGGGTGAGTTTGCCTCCACAACTAAACAGACAGGTGAGTATAGTCGATTCAGTTCAATTCAATTCATTCATTTACAACAACAGTCACTTCAAGGTGCTTTATTTTGTGAGATTAATGCACTACAAGAACAATATTCAGGGGCTACAGTTGGGTTTGGCAGATGTGGGAACCCTATGATGGGTAAAGTGTGGAGAGAAAAATCTCTTGAAAACTCCACTAAACCTTGGTTCCTAAAACCTTGGTTCCAAATCATTGTGGTCCACTTTAACCTCTGAAAAAATACATAATAATGCATAAATTATGTGTCTTTGCCTCTTTGTGTGCAGATATGAGTACAGATATTTGTAGAAAATGTGTGTAGTAAAATTAAAAAGTAAAAAAATAATAAAGAAAGAATTGTTCAAACCCAGAATGATTACATGGCTCTAGAATCTTTTGTATTCCCTTGTGTCAGTATACTACATATAGTGGTTGAAATGTGTGTGCAAAGCAGATAAGTGCAGGTGATCCTGGAGGGAGTAGCTGGAGTAGAAACACATAGTCTTTGGCCTCACTTCCTTAGGTCTAGTCACCTCAGGTCTAGTCACCAATTAACCTAACATGCATGTCTTTTGACTGTGGGAAGAAGTCAGAGTACACACAAGCAAAGGTATAATAGATAAGCTCCGCATATAAAGGCCCCAACCAGTGACAGTGCTGTTTATGTTTTTCATTTGAGTTAAATAGTGTTTTATCTCCACAGCAACACTGCGCTGTAGTCCTTGGATTATGTTGGATGCGAAGAGTAAGATGTTTGCTCAGCCACTAAAACTGATTATCAAAAGGGACATTCAATAACCACTGCACTAGTTAATGCTCCCAGTAGAAAAATACAACCTATTCCTGCATGATGTCTTCTGAGAGATGTACAGAATAGATATACGGATATACGGAATACACAGATGGACAGATTTGGATGACAGGAAATTACAGATAGAGAACAAATAACCAACAGAACAAGAAACACAATACACAAAACAGTGGGGAGGAACTGAGATAAATAAACAATATGCTGAAAGGGAAACCAGGAAGTAAAATTCAGATCTGATGCATGGTCTCTATAAATGCAGGGAGAAATGCAGTGACAAAATATTAAAGAGTGCACAGTGACCTGTGCAGCACAGAGCACCTTAACCTTACTGACTCCAGACTTTCAATGTGGAGTTTGTCTGTTCTACCTGTGATTGCTGGTTATGTGGAGATTTGAAATTGCTCATAGGTGTGAAAGTGAGCGTGAATAATTGTTTCTGTGGTGGCTCAGTGATACTGGTGACCTGTCCAAGGTATACATCACCTCTTGTCCTATGACAGCTAGGATAGGCATGTGTGTTGTACTGCTGGTTATGGAAATGATGTATCTACTGTATGTTAAAACGTACAAAGCACTTAGCAAGCAGTTAGAGCTTAAGGACAGTTTCTAACTTCTTAAATCACAAATTTGTTTTCACCAGTGCTATAAAAAGTATTTACCCCCTTCTTATTATTAATTTTTTTTCTACATTTGCAATTGTAATATTAGACAAACTGACTACATTCCTGTTTTTAAATGATGATTTAATTTATTACTGGAAAAAAGCTATTCAAATCTACCGGCCTACCAAAACTACTCCAAAATGACTCATCCAGGTGATCAAAAAAAGAATCCAGAGAAACATCTAAAGAATTGAAGGCCTCACTTGCATTTGTGATTCAATAATAAGAAAAAGACTGGGCCAGAATGGCATGCATGGGAAAGTTCCAAGGCAAAACTGCTGACCAAAAAGAACAGAAACGCTCATCGCATATTTGCCAAAACACATCGTGATGATCCCCAAGACCCAAAATATTCTGTGGACAGACTAAAGAAAAGTTCAGCTTTCTGGAAGGTTTGAGTCCTGGTAAATCTGGCACAAAACTAACACAGCCTGACATGTTTGGCCATCAGTGTGTTCCCTGAAGCTCAAGCATATTATGCAGCAGGACAATGATCTGAAATGAATGGTTTAAAAAGCAAAAAAAGTGAAGGTGATGGAGTGGCCTAGTCAAAGTCAGATCAGTCTGAGATGTTTTGGCATGACCTTAAATAGACCGTGCTCAAAAACCTTCCAGTGCAACTGAATTAAAAGAATCCTGCGAAGAAGAGTGCACCAACATTTGTCCACAGTGATGTGAAAGACTCATTGCCAGTTATGACAAACACTTGCTTGCAATCCTTGTTGCCAAGGTTGGCACAAGCTGTTATTATGTTTCGGAAGAAATTACTTCTTCACACAGGATCAGGCGAGTGGAAAAAAAAAATTCCCTTAATAAAGAAAATAATATGAATGACCAACTGAATGTAAATGTGACAAATTTTGGCATATGCGTGACTAATAATGCTACGGCTTGAAGAAAAACTTAATAGCCATAATTCCATATAATCATGTATTCTTTCTGTTGACAGACGACAACAAAAACGCATAAAGGAGACTTAAAAGTTTATTGATGTTGTGCTAAACATATAATCAAACATGCAGGACATGCACCTCAAATCCTCTTAACATTTTAATTTGACACACTTGAGCCTGAAGTGTGTGTTTGGGCTTCTTACCTCACGTCTTTCAGCAGACGGCATCCTCTCATCCTCATTGATTAACTCGTCAGACCGGCCAGCTGTGTTTCACCAGAGATAATGTTTTAATTAACGGACTTCAATATCTAATTAAGATTAGATGTAGATGCTTTATAGAGGTCATTTAAATGAAGGCAGACAGGCCAGCATGGGAAGGTCTGGGCTGATGATGGGATCAATATGCTGGAAGTACCTGCCTGTGGTCCTGAGGTACTTTGAAAGGAACAGTTCACTGCCATGTTTTAGCAAGGCCTCTAAGTCGGGGTGAGTGAACACAAGTGGTGATACTTTATGGTTAGTTTAAGGGCATTTCAATGCTGTCCTGCAGATATAACCCCGAAATTAAAGTCCACAAACAGTGCAGCTAGAAAAGCTATAGTAAATATATGAATATTATGTGATCTGTTTGTGTTCAAATGATAGGGGACAAATATTTCTTTTATATGAGAAATACCAGTTGTTAAAGTCTTGTTATTTAGATTATTTTTGATTCAAAAATATATCTACATGACACTGTCCTGACAGTGTTAATTGAACATTCAATTAATTTGAAAAATGCAACAACTTCAGAATATGCACATGAAAAATCAGTATATTTTTACCATTGTGAGGATAGATGGTCACAAACTACAAACTATTCACTTGTAACAAAAGCACGCCGTGCATATTTTCCTTCAAGCAGGATTTCTAGGACACTATGGAAACTGAGTGCATTGTGCCAGCATGTTAAGTAGAGCAACACCAAGAAAGATGGATGGTGTAAAGACTTTTCATAATATTCCAATAGATGAACCTTTTGGTGCTTTTCACCTCACCAGTTGCAATCAATAGTAAGCAATTTCACAGGTGCTCATTATGTAGTTCAGGTGTCTCCAAGGTCTAAGTATCCTGGGTACTGTCATTCATTTGAATTAAATATTAAGATTAGTATAGCGGTTTAGCCTGACTTTGTTTCCATTATTAAACAAAAAAAGCATCAACATTTCATCTACTACATTTTTAAGGAAAATCTAAAAGGAAATATTACAATGCCACATATTTTTAAGGCAATTTGTGTATTCATATAATTCGGAGCGTTCCAAAACTGTATTTTCTGATCATTTCTGCTAAAATCAAACTGCATTATCTTTTGTCCAACCTGACTTTCTTTCAAAGAGGTTCAGCAGCAGCAGGATTACGACATTCCCGCAATTGCTTTTTAGAGAGGACATTCATTATTTGCAAAGTCAAAAGAGGTCACCAGTCAGAAAAAAATACACTGCAGGTCACTTGCTGCGTTCGAATAAACAATGTTTTAATTTTGTCTCTTGAGGACAGTCTTGGTTTATAATTGCGGTCTATGTTATCACGTAGGTACAAATAGGTGCAAAGTTTCAGCTTGACTCAAAAGATGATTTGAAACGACCTGGTTCATTAATTTCTGGGGCAACAGGACAAATGTATCTCGGAGATAAGAGGGTAAAGGTCAACATGTTCCATTCTTTCAGCCTAATGAGTGGTCAGACCTCCACAAGGTGACTTTGATTCATCACCACTGGACTTCATTCCTCTTTTTTTCCATCTTTTCTTTTCACTTTGCTCTTTCTACCATAATGTCCTCTATGTCTCCTCTGCATGGGTTAGCTTAAGTCATACACTCAAAGCTTTAAAGACACAGCTCTAATTAAAACCAATGTTTAAAAACCTTTGCTAATCCATACACTATTGTAGTGTATTAGGACTCTCATCATTGATTAGAAAGGCTGATTCAAAGAGGAAAGGCAAACCCATTAGAGGAGAATTGAAAGATTCCCTTTGTTGATGACCTGGGCGCAAACTTTAACCTGTTTGTTTACTTGACTGGAAATATAATTTTCTTAATGGAACCTAAATAAAGGTGAAATAACAGATGGCAGATCACCAGACAGACAGCTGTACAGAGCCCTCTGTGTATAACCGGGGAGGAAAAACAGCTTTCGGGGTTTCAAGGTAGCTGAAAATATTTTCATTTAAGGTCAGAAAGAAGGAAGTGATTACAAAAATTAATAACAGGAAAATAAAAGCTTCAGTTAATACTCAGGTTCAGAGTTAAATATCCAAACCACTGTATTGTGAATTGTTGTAAAAACGTCTATGATTGCTCCCAGGGAGAAATGCTAATGTGTTTGATTTCTGATTAATGCTACTAACTTTTAAAGGGTTCATTCAGTCATCCATGTAGAATTGTATGAGTGAAAATTGTACAGTGAAAAAGTCTAGAGTTATCCCTGTATGTATTGCTTCCAATGAGCCAAACATCTTTGTAAAAAAAAGACTCCTAACTTGAGGGATGAATCTGAGCTGCCTACTCATAACAGACAATTTAGCAATGTAAAAAATGTTTAATTATATCATTAGAAACTAGCACTCTGTTGCAAAAGCACATTTTATGAAAAAGTCTACAGACGATAAGAACATAACTTTCAGGAACTTTTTAAGAAATAGGAAAAAGTCCTGACACAGGACTTGATGCATCCATTCCTTCAGCTGATCAATCTACTGTTCACTGAAGCCACATCAGAAATGGTCTCACCGGAAGAGTCGCTGTCAAGAAGTCTTTCTTAAGGATAGCAAACAGAAAGAAAAGGCTGATGTAAGCCAAATTACACAAGAACTGGTCACTGGTAACAGGTCTTATGGAGTAATGAATCCAAATTTGAAATTTGGGAATCTTTATTAGACTGCCCCCGTGCATCGCAGCCTAAATCAGGTCAAGAAGCAGGCCTATGCTGTTATCTGGAATAGAGTAAAAATGAAGATGTCTACCTAAACAAGTGAGAAATGGTCATGCTGTTTGGTAGGACGTGCCCCACCTTTCGCTCTTTGACAGCTGTCTGTCATGTCTCTCATACATTTCATAGCACTGGGTTTTATTGTCGCATCCCCATTTTCACTTTGTTTCTGACATCACTGCCATTTTACCAAAAAAGTTGCATTATGATCTTTACAGAAGTTGAAAGAAAAAGAAAATTGAAAATTCAAGCCGAGTTCTTGTTTACACTCCCAAAAGCCTACAACTCAGACTTCAACAAGTTTTTTTAGCTTTTTAAATTTAGTCCCTGATTTCAAAGGAGACATCACAAGTCTTTTAAACTGAATGAATGGAGTAGATGATACTTTGCTGTTCAAAAGGAAATTGTTTGTCTGTTCAGCATGAGGAAAATAAACTGGTCAGAAAGTTAATACAAGGTAGTTTTGTGGTAGTTATCTTCACCAAGCCCAAAGAGAACTGAAGACGCGCTATAATTAAACAGCCCCAAAACTTAATTTATTTCCTTCTTTGGGGGCAAATTTATTTGTACCAGAGGCAGAGGATTTTTGTGGTTGCTCTCAAGCAGAGACCTGCTTTTGAAAACAGAAAAGAGAGAAATTCTTGCCTCATGCTGAGAAAGTGAGGAAAAATGTCCCAGTCTGCTATTCCCCTGTGTGGTCATTGATCTGTAGGCTCTGATTCAAGCTCAGTATTAAATCACCCTGGGGTCCGGAGCCAACCTGTTCTCCCTACTCCTTTCTTCAGACCAGCACCAAAGATAATGGAAAGCGTATTGCGCCAGGAGTGCCATGGGGCCCCAATCTCGCCTTTAGCTTTCTTTTTTTAATCCCATCTTTCCTCTCACTTTTCCTGCACCACTTTCTTCACCTCTGCTTCTCTTTGGCCTTTTCTTCTTTCTCCCCTTAAATATCTGTCTTCTTCCTATAACACATTGTAAAGGAATCTTTTGTATAGCCCTGATGGAAAGACTACTCTCAAACAAAGACGGCTCACATTGTGGAACAGGAACAACAAATAGGATCTTTTGTGGGCACTCTGAAGGCGCTCTTTCATCACCAACACACACAGAGACAGAAAAGAAAGAAGACGAGTGAAAGAAGGTGAGTTTGAGTCAGATTTATCCCTTGCAAAACTTAGAGCTTTCAAAAGAAAGTTAACCGTGTGTTCTTTTAAGCCTCTGCAGTTTAACATCAGGGTTCATATTAAGTGGGCTTAGTTTGATTCTACAACAGTAAGACCACAGGCATTCAATCCTGGATAGTTTGATAATGACACTTAACTAGCTTGTAATTTGTCACTCATTTATTCTGGCATTGTGTTCATGCTAGTCAGTTTCTGAATGAGAGGATGTGGATTTATGGATGACCTGGATGTCGTGCAGGTAATGTCCACCTGGTCAGGAGGCTCAAAGTGGTAGATAGGAGCACTTAAATCCCTCTTTTTCATATTGGTTTAATGTATTTAATTTCAATTTAAGAGTATCTAAGAGGTTCATTCCTTCAATAATCCATTTGTCATGAACTTTTATTGATACGTGACATATACATCATTATTAAATGTAGAAACACAGTGTTGACGTCTGCATCTATAAAATCATTAGTTGTACTGTGGGAATGTTACCACAATGCATCAGTGCTCAGATACATTAATGATTTTAGCATCATTACACCTGACAGTAAATCTACTGAAATTGCTGATGAGTGATGAGATACATCATGAGAAAGATGAGAATGATGAGAAGTTTCTCTTTAAGTTGCACACTGCTCATCTTGTTAGGTGGCTGACTACGATGATGCAGAGTCTTGATTCAGCAAAGTTTCAGACTCACCATTGCATTGTTTACAGCATCGGTAAGTCCAGGTTAACTTTCACTTCCCCTTTATACCCGTCTCTGTCCCAGCACCAGCAGTTACCAGCTACGTTCCTCTAAATGGTTACTTTTTGAAAGGAGAAAGAGCATGTTCTTACTGTGCACTTTGGATATGAAACAATTTACAGAAAGACTTAAATGTAAAGATGCTGATATCTATTGGTGACTTCAAAAGCATCATAAGGAATGCAGTGAAGGAGACCTGTGGACCCCAAACTGTTCACCTGAACTGTTTTCTGTAGAATAAATGTTACTCCACTCATCCAAGTGACTTCTTCGGTCTCAGCTGACTGCATTTTTCCCCAACCTTATAAACAGTACATTTGCATAATGACTGATACTAGCACCACGTGTGCTATGTAGTAAATATCCATTTTTTTTAATCTAATCCCTAATTTTTGGCTCAACTTATTCTGTTGGTGTCTTGTTGACATGCTTATTAAGGTTAGGGTGTCATACTGTCTAAGGAGTCTTGGGTGTTTAAAGTGCACACAAGTCTCAGTGCAAAATTTTATCTTGACTTCTAACAAGCAATGTGCCATAAATCTTGTTGACAGCTTTGTTGTTGATAATTGCAGCTTTTGGTGTGTGAACCTGGAGCCGACCAGCAGCTCCCGACTTGCCCGGGCCCTGAGCCACAAGGGAAATTTCCCTGAAAATTTCCACAACACTTCAGTGATATGCAACTGGTTGACTGCAGTCACACAAAATATTATACTTCTGTGAACGCACTGTTAGTGAGCAGACCATACTTTATTCAAGACTTCTCGTCATTGCCTAATAATGAATGGCCAGTTTTACCTGTGCAAGTCAACAGGAAAGAAAAAAAAGAAAAAGAGACACTAGCATATAAATGACTGTACACTTTTCTTCCAAAATATGTGATTATAACCAACTGAGGTTTGGTTGTTCTGCTGCTAATTAATTTCGCCTTTGCACCTGCTGATTACTCGTAGCGTTAAATGTCACACATTAAACTATAAATGTGCTCACATGACACTAAAGTGTACTATTTGAATCGGTCCAGTAAGGGACATCAGGATTGCCTCATATCCTATTAATCTCAAATGCACAGGTAGCCAGTGTTATTCATGCAAAGTAATGATAGACCACGGCATTAACATAGAACCTATTGTACAGAGAAATAATCACACAATGTGATCGTATTTAGTGGCTATCAGTGGAAAAAATATGACTGTAAAGGTTTTGAAAAATGAGTTTTAATTACATGAAAATGATATTGTTAAGTTGCCCATGCTCATGAAGTGATTTTTTTTTACCCTCACCTCAAACACCTGATAGTGCTTTCCCTCACTTCACTTGATATACTTTAATTCTTTTTTAACTACTGCTTTCCTAACATCATGCAAAAATAAAGGCATACTCCTCAGGCATACTGCGTATGTCTGCGTGTGTATTTGTTTGCGCTTCAGAGAAACAGAGCTTTGTGTTGACGATCTTTGTGGCTGACCAAGCCGAAGGTCAGAGTGCTGTAACCTGCAGAAACACAATCTCACACACAGAGGTTGTAAATACATCTACCACAGGAGAGACAGGGTAGCTTGTTTCTCTGCGCTGCTGCTCTTTGATGCAGGGGGCTCGTGACGTGGTGGGGCAGAGAGAACAACACTGTCTGCATTCACCTTCACCCTGTGCACAAAACATTTTCAACACTTAATTTTCTCTAGTCTTTTCTCCCTTTTTACATTTCTAAAACAGTCTTTGCATCTGTCACCCTGCTACACTTTTACACAAGAATGCACAAGTACACAAACACAGCACAAGGACAAAGTACAGCTGAAGCACAGAAAGGTGAGCGCAGTCATAAAATAACTCAGCTGGTTCTCACATAATTACTGTGAACAGATGGTTTAACTCTACGTGGATGCACCTTACCTACACATGTATAACTACTTTATGTATGTCTAAAATCACACATGCTGTGCATGAGAATCTCTGTCAACATGCATGTAAACCGCAAGTAAACAGTAAACAGTTTATCAGAACAATACTGACAAATACAGAACGACTCACTTAGCACCCAAAGCTTTGCAGTTTAGTCAGTGATCAAAGCTTTACATTTATGGTAAATGGCCTGCATTTGTATAGCGCTTTACTCAGTCCCTAAGGACCCCAAAGCGCTTTACACTACATTCAGTCATTCACCCATTCACACACAGGCAATGGCAAGCTACATTGTAGCCACAGCTGCCCTGGGGCGCACTGACAGAGGCGAGGCTGCCGGACACTGGCGCCACCGGGCAAGTGCCACCACCAGTAGGCAAACATGGGGTTAGTATCTTGCCCAAGGATATTTGGCATGCAGCCAGGAGGCAGCCTGGGATCGAACCACCGACCTTCTGATTAGGGGCTGACCTGCTCTTATCCAATTTATCCTCAGTTTAGTGTTATGGGAGTGCTTTGACAACCAGTAAAACAGCCAGCTGTAAGCACACTGAAAGAAACACATGAACTCTCTTCTGTAGAATTAAAATACAAGTTAATTAAAAGTGAACTGCTTTTGATCGATGCTCAAGCACACACATATCACAAGAGTACTTGCATGAAGATCAGCCAAATTAAAGGATGAAAATGCAAGATGATAATTGCAATTAAGTCAGACTGGCTCTGGTTATTGTAACGGCTCTGCATTTGTGTATGTGTGTCAGCTTAGCCTCTAAATGATGAGAACTGACTGAGAAATGCAGTTCCTTTAGAAATTTCCCTCTAGTCTGTATCCTGTTTTCCTCAAATCCCTGCATATATAAAGGGATTCAAAAAGCCCAGGGGATAAGCAAGAACTTTTTACTCGAGCTAAAACATTTGCAGACTCGTCAGTTTCACTCAGTTTACCATGAAACTAGGCCTATATAAGCACTGTTTATTGCATCATGTTCCTTCTGTGGCTTTTACAGGTCTTTCTCTAAATTTTTAGCCTGCAGGTAATGTACTGTGCAATCACTGGTGACTGGAACTCCAATGACAAAAGTGTAAACGCTATACTAATGATATACTACATTTAGTTCAGTTAGATTGCATATAATAGTTGGCATACCAACAACACTCAATTTTATTCACAAATATGAATGTAGCAGGTGCTCTAAGCCTCTGGCTCTGCTCTAGCAGGAGGTAAAATGCTCTATGTGGTCAGCTTTGGTTTCACAGCTTGGGTGATAATGATGATCCCACATCCCCTGTCTCCAGCTGCTGGCCACACAGTCATGATGGTGAGGAGATAATTTGGCTCCAGAGAGCAAGGGAGACGGGAAGAGCTTCAGCCTTTCATCCTTTAGTGGTCACTTGAGAGACAGAGTTGCTAAGATGACCACCATCGTTTAGTTATATCAGTTATTTCAGTCATATCAGTGGTTGACAGAGCACCAGGGTGTTGGTGAAGTACCAGAAACAGGCCAAACAGTAAAAAGAATCAGTGAGGAAAATGGCCGGAAAGTGATGAGGCAATACAAAAAGGTTGAGAGGAGTACAGAGACCACAAAGGAGACAAGTCAGAAGGTGTGTGAGGGAGAAAGAGAGATTGAGACAGCATGGTAAAAGTGGAGAATTAATGAGTGAGCAAGGATGAGTAAATGTGTGAGGGGCGAAGTGGAATAAGAGAGATGCAGGAACGAGGCAAAGGAAAAGGTCATCGAGTGAATTTTGTCCTCTGAAGAATTTCTGAGTGGTGTTAAGACTCATCTCCAGCATCATATAGCCTCTGATGGCTCCGCAAGTCAAAGGAACGCTGTGTCTGACCTAAGCTGAGTTCACAGAAATTTTTCTTTTCATCTGTGCAACTTTCGTGCAATCCTCTCTGCCCTATTTTAATGCTTTTCCCCCCAATTCACTGTGTATTTTTATATGATGAAACAGATCTCAGTGTTTTGCAGTGAGCCTTAATGTAAAGTACTAATTACTGGTCTGAGTATTTCCTGCACAACCACCTCTGTGGTTTACAGAGATGGTATAGCTGTGCTATCATGTCAATATGGAGCAAAATGTTAGCGGAACATTTCCAGCATCTTGTTGAATCCATGTCATGAAGAATTAAAACAGTTCTGAAGGCAAAGGGGAGTGCAGCCCAGTAGGCGTATCTGCCTTAATTAAGTGTGCATCACTGTTTAGTGATACACTGATAAAAGTTTCCTTATAATATCCATTTTCGAGGCTCCTACATACTGAAACTTTATTTTTTTTAGTATTAATCAATATAAGTAATTTAAATGAGTTTTAAAAGTTCAAATAGGTCAATGTTTACCATCACAGACATTTTTGTGTAGGTTCAGTCTATCGTTATGTTTTTAAGTTACTACGGATTTATTATTTTCTAATTGAATTCCAGTAACAAAGCAGATGTTCAGTGAAAATGTGACTTATTTCACAACTTTATTTTTTTTATTTGATGTAAGAAAAATCAGTGTATCCAAAAAATGCTGCTGGCACCACTGACAGCAGTGCAACTGAGGAAAACTCACTGCTTACTTCAGCTGTGACTAATGGTTGCTGAATATGTTCATCCATGCTAGCAGGTGAGTTTTGCATGTGTTAAAGATCAATAGATAATCATGAGCTGTCAAGTGCAAGTGATTCCATAACTTATATAACTTATAACTTTCATGGGCATTGTCACACATACAGCAGTTATTAACATGTATATGTTTTTTAAAAGCAAAAAATAATTATAAATCCCACTTCCTTTGATTTTCAGATTCATCTTCCCCTGTTAATGCACTGTTAAGTTTTCAGTGTGCGTCTGTTTCACGTTTCACATTCCACGGACGTCACTCGTACGTATCTTCACGGTCACAAAAATTTACATCGGTGACTGAATTTTGTTTGACTCACCATTAAATATGGAATGAAGAATTTGAAAAGCACCACAGGCCATCATTTTTGAGCATGCCAGCAAGTGCAGCTTAAGTAGTGATAGCAGAAACCCCAAGGCTATATATATATATACTCTCTTAATTTGATAAGCCATAGAAATGTAACTGAAGAGCGCTTTTTTGTAATCTGTTACCGCAGCAGTTAGAGAGGTAGGGTAGCTGTCATATGCAAGTGACTTAAGGATTGTGGCACAGACCTTAGGAGTGAGGTATCTAAGCGACTCATTAAGCGATTCACTGATTCACCGTCATTTGTGTCAGGTGTTTGTGTCTAACCAAACAGTCATAAAATTGGAAGGCAAGGTTTGCAGAGGCGTCCAGAGGCTTCATGGACAATATATAGTTTTCATTTAACTGATTTATTTTCTTGACAGTATTCTAACTTTAACTTCTAACTGATCAAAACAGTCTCTGCATATTTCTCAACCTAACATACATGCAGACACTATTAATACCAAATGAGAACCTAGGCTACAACATATCAGAAAGATTTCTTATACCCAGCAGCTGGATCAGTGGAAAAAGTGAATGACATCAACACATTACTTCACTTCTGGCAAATGTACTCTGGCTGCATGTTTATTTCTGTGCTGATTTTAAAACTGAGTTTATATTTTTTGTAGTGTTAAATGGTATTGGCATATATATGGCATTTTTTTTTACATAAGGGCAGCAGGGTGGTGCAGTGGTTAGCACTGTCACTCACAGCAAAACTGTTCTGGATTTAAACCTGTCAGCCATTTGGGAAGCTCACGATCCATTCTTATTTATATTCTCATTTTTAATTCACTCTATTTGAATTGTTTTAATTACTTTTTAAGTACTTTGTAGCTTTGCAAAGAAAAGTGCTGCATAAATGAAGTTTTTATTCCAACTTGTTAGATACTCTGGAAGATTGAGAGTGTCTGATTTTAGAACCGTGGTAGCACTCTCTCTCTGTCACTTTGCGCTACCATGGTGAATTTGCTTCTATTTGTGCCCACTGGTGTGTGTCAAGTGAATTTGTATTCAGTTGTACCACAACGCACCTCAGCAGAGCAGGAACACAAACAGCCAGAATCAATCAGTTTGTGCAATCCTTCTCTTGGCAAGCTTTCTGAAGAGGGACCAAAGACAAAGAACAGCATTGTTAACCAGTCAGAAAATGTCTTTAAGTTAAGAGAGGCAGACATTTTTAAAATAAAAAAAAACATAATTAAACTGAATCTACTATTTGTGAATCAATTAGTAACACAAATAATCATTTCAATAAAAAGTCTTTGTTCTATTTTACTCAGAGGTTTGACATTTAAAAAAAAATATTTTCTGACATCTTGACTGGGTAGATACCATCATTTTTTAGAGAGCAGATATCTTATTTTGGAAAGGTGAATAACCCTTCTTATTGCACGGCACGACTCCCAAGCAGCATCTTCACGCTGTCGGCAAGTAAAAAGAGACGTTAAGATGTGAGGCTTCACTTGTTGTCAGAGGGGACCAATTTCAGGTAGAAATTCAAGGTAGTTGAATTTATAGATTTTTCCTTATCACTACTCAGGTTGGAGATATTGGTTTGGCATTTTCCATCCACTCTGGAAGCGTGTCATCTCCTTTTCATGGAGGATGTGTTGGCATACTGCATTAATGCATATTTCTATGGGCTATACTCCCTGGTTTAAAAAAAGAAATGTGTGTGTGTGCGTTAGTGAGCATCTCTGCATATCACTTCCTTGATCATACACTTAGATGCACTAAAAACACTGGCTTAAAAACACACAAATCAACTCAGACTGAGTCATATTCATGAAGAACAAAGGCACATTCGTTTTTTTCACACATTTTATATACAGGCTTTTTCTCTAACTCAGACACATTCACACAGATAAAGAAGCACAACTCTTCTCTCACTGAATGCTTTGTCTAATACACATCTCTACAGAGCTTTTATACAGTATCCATTAGGCTACATAAGAGTAGCACCAAAGGTCATAAATGCAAATACATACACAGACAATTGTAAAACTGGAATGCATAGTACACACAATGTAAAAAAAAATCTGTAAAAATATGGCACAATATATATTCTGTTTAAAAATGAAGGAATTCTACATATTAAGTTTTTTTCTGTATTTTTAACCACACATTGAATTTTCATATTGCTGAACCAACAAATAACTTTTTGTCCTTGATTTGTGACTTAGTTTTATTACTTTGTACCAATTTGCTGGCATCATGCTATTTTGCATTGTACATGTCTTTTGTTGATACTTTATGCAAGATGCAATTTTGTTTAAGTACAGAAAAATAACAAAGTGTAGAATATATGGTACTACATTATACTCACCACAGTTGAACTGATATGGATACCAGCTGTTCTACAGACTAGCAGAGCTCAGCATCTTCTGTATATGCCAAACTGCAGTCCAAAATACCCAACAGGCCAAATGGGAGCACGGTGCTTCTTCAGATTCATTCTACTGATTTATTCATATACCGAACAGTGATTTTGAAATATAACTACATACACAAAATGAAAGGGAATATTATAAACATGCTAACTTACTCGATGTAACTGTCACTGTGGCTAAATTGTTCATTTCATTTTCCAACTTCTTTGAAAAATTGATTTATTTTTATTTTTAAATAAAAACTAAAAGATACATTAAATCCACATGATTACGAGGCCAGTGCTTCTGGGATATGCAGTGTTATTTACTAGTATTTGTCTCACAACTGGAAGCTACACCCACATGGAAAATAGGTCATGTTTTGCACCGCAAGGAATCACAAACAACCTGTTCCATGTAAGAATTACCTGGGCCCTCATTGACAAGCACAGGTTGCACGAAGGAATCCAGGGAGTAAACCAATTTTGTTTGTACGGTTCATAGCTCAGGAGTTACGATTACTACAACAACAACAACAAAACTATTCTCTTCTTTTTTTGATACATGGTAGAAATATTTAATAACACTTCGTGAAATACGTGACTATACTATGTTAGGCAGTTTCTCAGATACCTTGCTAACCAACAGATAAACAAGCACACTGAGCAAAGAAAAGAAAAGCAAGATCTCCTTTGTGTTGTACCAAACATCACTTTTGTTTTTTCTGACTCTCTTCCACAGATGCACACATGTATATAGACGCACACGAGCTCACACACACAGAGAGAGACGTATCAATCAAGCTATTCCAGGAAGCCACAGAAGAGAGAGGAGATAGGCAGTCCTGCTCTCAGATCCAGGTCTGCCAAAGAAAAGCTGTTGGCTGCTGCCAAGGTTGAATGAGCATATTGCCTCGTAATGGAAAAAGAATGAAGAAGCAGACACTGCACATTGTCTGAAACTCTATCGCATGATTCCTCTGTCTTCTCCTGCACAACAACCATGTCAGAGTGTCTGATAGCGACAGGCTGTGTGCACTTATATGCGTACCTGTTTGTTATATAGATAGTTGTGTTTGTGCCGTGATGTGCACGACTGAATTCTGTTCATTCACTTGACATCTGTTTCTGTGAGTTTGTATGACTGTGCTTAAACAACCGGGCAGCTGTTTCAGCAGTTAGATGAGAGATAAAGAAATGTTTAATTTCAACAAGCACAAAAAATAATAAATAAATAAGAATACTGTATATGCCACTATTCTTATACTGTATCCATCTGTGCTCACACCACTTCCTAGACACAAAACCGAATATTCCCCCATCAGAGAGGGAGAAATGGACCGTGCAGTGCAACATTTCACACAAAATTACTTTGTCATCACAGCAAATAATCTGTCTGAATGGGTTTATGCCCAAATATCTATTTGAATAATTTGTGATGAGTTTTAGATGTCATAAATGAAGAGTTCACTGCGCATCACTGGGATTTGAGTGGGATTTTATTAGTTTATTTATTAGGCTATTTACTGTGGAAAGATTTGATGAAAAGTGTGTATTTTTAGCAGTCTCCCCGGTGGAAATGTTCACACCAGACAGCTGCCAAGTACATTAACACTTTTCTACTGACTGCTCCTTGGGAACAGCTGGAGGTTAAGTGTTTTTCCCAAGGGCAGTCAGGCTGGTTTGGCTAAAAAAGAAAAGAGCTCTTCCTAGAAAACCAAGCCCACTGATTCAGTTCCTCGAATCGAGATTCCCCAGACATGTCTAACTACACTGAAATATGTCCACTGAAGAATGGAGTAGATTTGTAATATTACACAAAGACCTCAGTTAGGTGTGGCTTCAGTTTGGAGCAAAGTCACAGTATTTTATTTTTCTTTGTAAGTGTCTGGAGAAGATTTTTAGCAAACTTCATTAGTATTCCAAGTTTAATATTCTGTTTTTATTTGTATCTATTTATTTTTATCTGTTTGTTTTCTTGCTTTTTGCAAGAAGGTATTAGTATTTTGTCACAATTACCCACCTTGCACATTTTTAAAGTACACTTTAAAATTTGTTTTTATTCTTTGGCTTTTAACCCAAAGCTTAGATATTTGTCTCTATTTTTCTGACTCTTTGGATATATTTATTGATGTGTATGGGGGCATAAGTTAGTCTTCTATTATTGAGTAACCCTCTGTTTCATGTGCACCACTGTGGTGTGCTTCATAAATAACATTAGATTACATTAAATTAGTGGCGAGAGACTACTGCGTGGGTTCGATCTTAGAGATAAAGTGAGGAGCTTGGTCATTCAGAAGGGGTTCGGCATAGAGCTGCTACTCCACTTTCAAAGGAGTCAGTTGAGGTGGTTCGGACATCTGACTAGGATGCCTTGTGTCTTGAGAAGTCCTCAATTTTCTGCAGGGACAAAAGAGATGAAGGTCTCGGCATCTGAGCTTAGATTATAGAACCCAGAGCGAATAATCAGATGGAGAGATGTACGAACCAAAGAACAAGCAGGTAAAATTAAAGTGTAAAGTACATTACACAGTTTGAGCAAAGTTTGTCAGAAATATTATATATTATTACTAGCCTCAGAGTATTGAAAATGCTGTTTAAACCATATGTATACATCTACTTAAATGTTGAAATTGTTTTAATTGATATTTTTATATTAAAAATAGATCAACAGACAACCAAAGATTTCACACCAACAGAGAACTACCACAGAAATCTGCTCCCCTTGGTTTTACTGAGCCTTGTTGAGTCTTGGGTCATGTTTTTTTAGCTGTCTGGGCAACAACTTTACTGTTTGGGTTCACTTTCATCACTCTCTTAGTGTCTTTCTTGGTCGCAGGCAGCTCAGCACCTACTCATCACCAAACAGTAAACAAATACTGACAGCAATTACCAAGCAAACACAGGGAGCATTTAGTAGATAAAGAGCAAGATATTTCCCTCTGGAGCTGCCAGACACCAAAAACAAAGCTAAATAACAATGAATGAGCTTACCTTCACCACTTTGCCAGGCACAGGACATACTCCATAAGGCATTTAGCCAGGAATCTAGGGTTCAAGTCCTAGTTTTTTTGTTTGTTTGTTTTTCAATTAGTTTGGTATTATTTATTGTCTTTTTTAATTATATGTTTTAAAATTAATCATGGAATTCTTTGAATTTATCTTAGTTATCTCCCCTATATCAGTAGGTCCTGTCTAACCACATGAGCTGCAAAAGACTGGGAAAGAAGACGGACAGCAAGTCTCTGTTTTGTTGTGCAACAATGACAATCATTAGCAGTGGGATCAAGGTCAAACAAATGTGCAACATAAGGATTCTGCTTGTGCCTTTACTCACCATCTAACTGCTGGCTTAGCCTTGATGTTGACATTTGTTAACCCATTGAGTGCTTTTATCAGCTGCTGACAGGTGCTATGCTATTAGCAGCCTCTCATCTCCATCTCATTTACACCCTCTATGAGGCATGTGAATGAAAGTGTGTGTATTTTTATTTTTTCGTCAATATCAAAAATATGTTGAGATGTGAGTGTCGTTGTACTGGTGTAAGTGTGTCTGTGCAAGGAGACTGCCTCACAATTGTGTGTAAGCAGTGCGCCTGACAGAGACAGAGAGAGAAAAACACATTAAGTTGATGCTGTCATCTCCCTTCTCAACTTTCTTCCTCTGCCAACAAACAATACCCACCTGTGCCAGTCGCCATCACTCATGTCTGTCCCTTCATCTCTGCACAGAGAGACACAGAGGAAGGGAAGAACAATAAGAGAATGAGAGACAGAGAGAAGGCTCTCTGTGCCCTGCAACAGACACAAAGATGGAGTTCAAACACGCTATGACATTTCATTAGGGAAGATTTTCAACACAACTTATAATTCTCAAATGTCAATGCTTGTGCACCTGTCTGCACCTGTTAGATTTTGTCCTACAATTGTCGTGTCAAGGCTGTATTGTGTAAGTGTCTCATATTGTGTCAGTACCAATTAACCAGGACAAAATTTTTGCTTCTCCTGCTGTTACACCATCCAGTTTTGATGCTTCTTCCTTTTTCAAAGACATGCATACAGGTGAAAAATCACAAAAAAATACAAAGTTTCTTAAGTAGGGGTGTGCAATATATTGAATATGCTCAATGTATCGCGGGTTTTTCTGTATGCATGTAAATCACTGTGATTTTTTTTCTCCCACACGCTGTGAATGCATCATAACCCCCCCCCCAACCAGAAAATTTTCTTCCCGGCACACTGCGTTGAACATGCTTGTTTATATACTACCAGATAGGGAAAAGTATGGCCACAGCGGGAATTTCAGAAGAGGCAGGGAATGACAGTCGCTTGTCATTTGGATTGCACAAGGAGGATGTCAAACAAAATGTGGTAATTTGCAAAAGATACCGTAAAACTATTGTCGCAAAAGATAGCAATACCACAAATTAAGACTGTTTTAAACTCTGCATGTCAACATCGTCCCACACAACAACAAAGATAACATTCAATTAAGCAGATGTGATACGTGTGACTGTTCTTGGTCAGTCGTTGTTATAGTCACTATCTAGACTCTTGTTTCTATAATTTGAGGTCATCTCGTTTTTTTATTTTATCATTTTTATATGTTGTAAACACAAAAGAGCACCTTTTTAATTCCTGTTTTCTATTTCTTCTAATGAATTATGTTTTGATCTACTTTTTTGTTGTTATGGTCTTTTGTTTGTTTAAGGTAAAACCTCTGTTTGCAACTGATGGTTAAAAAATGGTTAAAATAAAACATTTCAATTTACTATGATTTTTTGCTTTCAAAGTAGAAACAAAATATGGAATGGTGGATTTCAATGAGTATACCAGTGCAATTTTAGGCATTATATTAAAAAAAATAACAGATTATTTAAACATATCATGATATATATCGTGTATCATGATATAGCTAAAAATATTGCAATATTAGATTTTCCTTTTATCCTCTAGCCCTAAGTACATTTGCACTTACAAATAGGTCTATAAGAGTATGCCCTTCAGAATTCTCATTTATAGCACACAGTGCAAGATATAAGACACTGTGCAAAAATATTAAGCCATCCCTCATTTAGAGGCATATCAGAAAATAGGAAATATGGGCAGTGATTTATTGAAACACTGAAATACGATACAGCACCATTCTAACAAGCTTAAAAGTCAGTATTTAGCATGCTCACCTTCATTTGTCAGCTCTCTTAGGTAAGCTTTTTTGTAATTTCTTGATGTAGTTATCAGAAATTGTTCTCAAGGCTTCTGGGAATATACTCTCATTCACTGAATTTTACAGATGGCAGAAGATACTCACTGCTGTACGACTCTCCTGACCTCCTCCAATTTAAACAAAGGATTTCAATTTAATTCATCACTCTGTATGACCTGTTGCCACTGATTTTAAGACCAGTTCTAGTGTAATTTGGCAGACCTCAGCCTTTTCTCCCTGTTTCCCTCCCTTAAGAATGGCTTCTTGACAGCCACTTCCACCGAGACCATTCCTGATGAGGCTTCAGTGAATAGTAGATGGCTCAACTAAAGGACCAAATGTATCTCTCAGGTCCCGTGTCAGCTCCTTGCTGGATTTTTCCCCCTCTTTTTAAGGATGTGACGTTTAGATACTGTTCACCTACTATAGATAGTTTTATAGGCCTTAGATGTTTTCCTTTCACTTCTACCTCTCCACTGTCCTCACTGCACACAATGCTGAAATATACAGTTTTCAGCTAATACCTCTTTGGAAATCCCGTTGTTGTAAAAATATATTATTTCCTGCCTGTCAAACTTGTTATCTTTGGAATTTTCGTAGGATTCATCTAAATAAATTGGATCAACTCACTGATTTTACAGGAGCTAGTTATAAAGGGACTAAAAGTGCAATTTAATCTTGGGTCTTTGCTATCGCTGTTTCATCCCTTAAAGTCGTTGCCTTTTTGTGCTTGAATGATTCATAGATTAGTGTTAAATGGCTTAGGAAACCTCTCAAAAAATTAAATATAAAACATGGTCTGAAATTGTCATGTACATAAACTGGAATGAAAATGGTTGAAAAAGGCGGCAATGTCTAAAGAAAAACTTTGAAAGACCTTCAGAAATCCTGTATAGCTGTTGCTCAGGACCATTTTAAAAACTACGAGAAAGTTAAGCTCCTTCAAAGCAAAATATAAAGAAATGAGAGGTGGCTCAAGACTTTTGCATTGTACTCTTACTCCAGTCTGATGCATTCTCACAGCTAGAAATGGTTTAATTGAGGTTGCTTCCAGGATACAGTGTGCAGAAAGCAGGATACATGACATCCACTCACTTGTGTGAATTCTATGGACATTACCTGCTCTATTCTCAAGTGGGCTCAATCCCACTTTGTACTAGAAAACTGGCAAAATAAAGACCTTTTAATATCCAAACCTTTTGAGTCTGCATTTACACAGCTCTTCCAAAAAAAAACAGAGGAGGAACATCAAAACCAAATTACTTAACGGCCCACCTAATAGATGAGACAAAACCTCAAGTCGCCCTTCTTATGACATTAGAAAGATACAGGGAATTACCAAAGTTATTTGGATTCATCACCTGGATATCCAAGAGCAAATTTTGCCAAAAGATCAAACAGATGTTGAGATGTTTTATTAGATGAATGAAATGCTGGCCAGATGGTTATGAGGCTTGATCTACTACTGGGTACACTAGATGGCAATCGATCTAATTTTTGGAGATATTTCCATCTGGACCAACATGATGACCTAACCATGCACTCAAAATTGCCATATCTAGAGGTCTTTTAGCATTAAAGCATTAAAACCTTGCTTTTTTACCTTTTTTGTGCCTCCAAAAATAGGATAAATAGCAGTTTAAATGGTGTCTCTTCATCAGTCCTGTTTTCTGTGCATTGCTAATTTTCTAACTAGAGTATGTAAAGAACCTATCAGCACAGAGCCAGAAATGAACAGAAATAGCAGTACTTATAAAACACCCCAAAGTCTTCTGCTGCAGACAGGTGTCACCATCAAACTTAGCTTTTAATGGGTTTGAGGTGCTCACACTTTTGAGACTGACTTAAGAAATGACTCAATACAAATAAGCATTCACAGTAGGAAAAGACATTCACTAATGGTCTTAACTAAGACTGAAATATGAGTCGTCATGTTGAATAATGATGGAATTTAAAAAACAAATACTTGAAATTAAATTAAGTGTGTAGCTTCCCAAATAATTATATATCACACATCTCTCAGATATAAAAATGTATCCGTATGGAAAAACCTTTGTCTGCAATTGCATAAATAAATAATCTTAGACAGAGAAAATTGCCAGCTCATTACTCATGGTTTTATCCTTCATGGTTTATTTGACTAATCCACCAAAGCCCTGCCAAATACTCTGTTAGTGTAGACATCTTTTGAGTTTCATAGCTTTCCTGCAAAGTGTATTGAGTAGTTCTCATTAGTACAGAATACTATAGCATTTCTGTTCTATATCCGTCATGGGCATTTAAGCTAGAGGGTATTGTTTTCTTGCATTGCACTCTGTCTCTACTGGCTTTAAAGAAAGCTAGGGGACACATTTTTAATCTTATTTTCAACTTACTGTTCTCACATTCAACGCCGAAAGAGCTGTTGCTCATTTCACTTCTTCTTTGTTGTTTGGCTTTTTTTTTCTCCAAGGAGTCCAATAACTCTAGAGGACACTGTGCAGTTTGACTTTCCTCTGTAATTCAAGCTCACCATCCAGTTGGGAGCTTGTCTTTTCTTGATGAAAAGCTCAGGTTGTGCCCGCCTCTTCTCCCATGGGCAGGCCTGAATGGAGAAGTGAATAGTGGTGCTGATGACACGAAGAGGAGAAAAAAAGGTTAATTGGTTTTGTTGACCATCTGTCTATGAAGGATGAAGCAGGTTAAGATGGCACACTTCAGGTTGAATAGTAGGGAATGGGATTTATACGCATTGATTGGCGGTGAGCGGTGTGGTTATCTGTCCTGTTAATAGAGAAAGTTGATATCCAAGATTATTCATTCTTTTTTCTTTTGCACTGGCTGCATTTTTCCAGAGCAGTTCTTTGTATATGTCGACAAAGTACATTTCCAGCTTGCTCTCCTTTCATTTCTCTCTGTGCCCTAAACTCTTAACTAGGTGAATGAGCCATAGCTATCCAACAGAGAGAAGAGAAGATGAAGCTGAGTGATGCATTCAGCATCGCTGGGTTGATTCCCCTAGAGGCCTGTTCTACCTGTAAAACCCTGAGAATCTCTCTGTCTGCACTGTTAAGTCAAAAGTGGACATTTCTATCAAAAAAGTGTGCCCCCTTACAGAAACAGAGAACTTATGCAGAAAATAATCTAGATACATGATTATCTACTCTATCTAGCAGTGTTGTTTCATCAGGACAAGCAAGGCAAGCAGTGCTTGTCCAATTTAAAAATAGACATAAATGAAAACGTACCAAAGAAAAGCAGTCTCTGTACTTTCATCTCACACACTGCTGACATAAAGCTGGTGGTTAAGCCATGCATATTGCACTAACCACCAGACAATTTTTGGTCTGTTTGCACGTCTTTTAGTCAACCGGGCAGATAAACGGGAAGGGATGAGAGCTATATTTTGAGCAGTACATAGGGCGGCCAACATATTTTGTCCCTTACCTTTAATAAAAAGTCTCTCGCGTAGACTCCCCGTGATCAGGGAGTTAATAGTTAGCTCGGGGTTAAATAGTCGTGCACGGTTGGAGGGTCACGTGAACTGCATTATTTTTTGTTTGGGTTTTCTTTTATTATGAAACACTGTAGGCTGCCTGAAAGTGGCCATAAATGTATGTGTGATTTATTGATGAAATAAGCTGAGGAAAAAAGAGTGTTTTGGGAAAGAAATGATAGAGGGATGACTATTATGCCTAGTGAGAGGGGCAATGGGATATAAAGGGAAGCCATCGGGGCCTACTGGGCAGTCTGTGAGATGTTACAGTGGGGGGTAACGTGTAGGCTGGCTCAGCCTCTTGTGTTCAGTACATAGATTTTTGTTTTCTTTCAAATTAAGTTAGTTGTTTATTCTCTTTGTAAATAATCTTTTGTGCACCTGGGAGGCCGGCACAATAAAGTATACACACTGAACGCTTCCTGACTACGCCTGCATTTGTTTGGGAGAAGGTTAGGAGAGGACCCCCCGCAAGAGAGGATAGAATGTGAAAAAGTTGTTAACAACTCTTTTAGTATATTAGCAAGAAAGGAAGAAGAAGGCTAAAAGGATGATGGAGAGAGGTCAGCAACGATGGTCATGTCAGATCGAATAAGAAAGGCACGTTCGTACATAAGTATATACATCTTGCTACATCTTATATCTTACACATGTGTATCTATATCTTAATTTTCAATTTTTAAAATCTGGATAATAATAATGCTGGATTAAAAGGATATTAAAAGAGAATAAACCATTTAAAATTAGCTCAATCTTAAACATCTGCAGCAGTAATATTGATATATGTAACATTGATGGGGAACATTTTTCTGTAGAATGATGATTTTTAATTTTGATACTTTATGGACAATTTTCCAATAATATAGTTTTATGTGTACTGAGGTGTTTTTTATAGTGTTTTATTGCTTCTTTTCATAAAGGAGTGGTTTGACAACTTCTTCTACCGCTTGTCATTGCCAGCTAATAGCAAATGATTTTTGGAGGTAATAATATTTTACAGTTCTTAAGCCAGGAAGCTTTGCAGGAAGGTGAAGACGTCCATATAGAGCGCAGAGAGGCAGTGCAAATAGTACGTTTTAAGCTGATCTGTGTTGTTTAACTGGTAAATGAGAACATGTTTTGGTTCACCAGTGGCATACATGGGTAAGTAGGAGCATTAACAAGTCACTTCATGTTGATAAACTCTTTTCTTTCAAAAAGTTTTATAACTGTTACCACAAGGTCACACAGCTGACTCAATGAAAAAACAAAGGATGTGAATTACATGCTTGTTGTAGGGCTAATGGATGACCTCATGAAATCTAGCTACTCATAATGGTCTTGATGGTTTAAGGTTGCGTTGTGGCACCTTCTGTGCAGCCAAGAGTGCCACTTTCCTTGTCCAAGACAAGAAAGTCGAGTTTAGCCATGCAAAACACTGACCCTCTAGGTCACGCTGTTTGCCAAAAATGAAACCTTTGACCACTGGCTTTCTCTCGTGTCTTTTAATGATGTTCTCTTCCCCTTTGAGGTCAATGTGAAGTGGAGTAATGCTTTCAAGAGTGCTGGGCCATAACCTCTGTCCTGAAACAGGTGGTAGTGCATAAAATGAGCTTTGAAACACAGATTGTAGCACTATCAACACTTTCATTACTTGGATATGCATGCTTCTCACTGTAGTGCAACACAATATAATCAAAGTATATACAGTTATGGTTTGCATTATTATCATCATTTTTATGCTGCAAAGCAAGAACTTTAGTTATAAACATTACAGATAGTGAAATTCAAATAAAAGAACTGACGCATTCCTTTTCTTTTTGCTTGTTGATAAGGTTTAAAAATTGATTTACTTGCAAATTAAAAACTGACACAGAGTTGATGACAGACAAGTGACAGGAAAAAGCTTGTGAACCAGCAACACCCATCCCAGGAATAGTGGTCTGTACTTCAGGACAGATCTAGAAATGTGTTTGACATACTTTTTAAAATACTTTTTCTTAGCTTAGCACATTTCTTAGACCACCATTCAGTGTAAGGTTTTTTATCACAGCTTGCCTACATGAACAGTAGTAATACTAATTAATTTTTTTTTTATGTTTCTGCAGTGGTTAATACACCAGTATATGGAAACTAAATCAAAAATTTTTTAATGCTAACCTATGTTAGCGTTGTTATCCATGAATATTCAAATGTAGTGTTTTAGCAGGAAAAACTATTAACATGCATTATGTTTTGATAAAGATTTAAAATTATAGCTCTTTACTTGCTTTCCTGAACAGAAGAAATACTTTGTGGTTGAATATAACGATGGATTAATTTCTGCCTCCTCAGAGACGTCCAGTGTGACATCTCAAATTTGGACATATAAGCATGAATTCAGTATACTTTGGGTTTAACCCTTGAAAGCCTGAACCTTGAAATAATTGCCGGAAATGTCTATTTCTGTATTTTAATTTTTTTATGGAGTGTTTATTGAATTTTCTGTCAAATAAGAAAACTTAATTAAATATTAATTTGCATTTGAGAGTTTTAATTTGTATCATATTTACTACATCTGGCATTATTATTTATTTCATAATTCATTTTTTTTGCAGTTTGTCGCTTACAAATGTTTTGGCAATTTATTAAATTTTTCTGAAGGAAAAAAAATTTACACTGATCACGCATAAAGAACTCACAAAACTGCATATATTGAATACGATACACCAGGTGTTAGGGGAGTACACAAGTTTTTGACAGATTTCTAATTTGTGTTTTCCTTTCCTTAGAGGTGGTCGAATAAACATGTAAGAACTGTACAGTATATCGTTTTAAAAAGGTATCACACACAGTCAATAACCAATGATTATAATAATTTAATATAGTTTAATTTAGTATTTAGAGACTTGCAATAACTATAAAGGCTTCAAGTTTCAAGGTTAAAGTCATTAAATCTGCAGTGGCATTACCTTATCTTATTTCCTGCATGGATTATACACCCTATTCAGATACAGTCATTCATCATGAAACACTGACTGCACTTAGCTTAAATGTATCATGGTATCTTCACAGTGGGAGCCTTCTGACAGCAAACCTGTCACTTGCTCTTAAAATAGCTCTGTATTAGTATTACAGCATTTTAAAGCATCCATCCATTATGCTTATATGTGGCAGCATTAAGAGCTGGCGTGTTTGTATGTGCATATGGGCGGGGGTGATGGAGTAATCCAGGGCACTTTAAAGTTCAACCTGGGCCCTGACTAAAGAACTGACTGTGCCTGACTAATAAGAAATACGTTTTAGGCCAAAAATGATTAAGCACTTAAAAAAATGTTGAAAATTGAAAACTTTAGTTTGGTTTTGGGGGGATTTAAAAATTCAGTCAAACCATTTGCACCACAATGATTCTATCGTGATCAGCTTCCATATAGAAACTGTTTAGAAATATGATTTTTTTTGTTATGTATACTGAGTAAACCTTTTGTCGTGAACTGGCTGTGTGCAGGCAGGAGAAGGAGCCAAATGCAAACTCTCAGAAACAGGACATCAACTCAAAAACCAGCTTTATTTGCTGAACAGAAAAGGTGATACAAAACTAAACTGGGAAATTCTAAGGATAACACACACGGGGACACGCAGGGAGAGACACACAGCTAAGAGGGAAGACGCGACACGGAACTGAGGGAGACGCTGACATAAATACACAGAAAGATAACAGGACATGGGAGCACACGGGGGACACAGCTGGCACGAATAACCATAACGAGACAGGGGAAGCTAGACTGAACAGAATGAACATGAAAACACAGGACCTTCACAATAAAACAGGAAACATGATGCGGGAGTGGAGGAGAGGAAGACGAGAGGGAGCGAGGGAACACGAGGGAGAGAGTAGACATGACAGGCTGGGAAAACATGGATAAACATGATGGAATAAAACACGAGGAGGGGGAAACAAGACAGAAGGACTCACACCACTGTATAAACACAGACACCCAGGAGGACAGAGGACAAAGACACAAGGGGAAATCTAATAAACCATACTGAACAGAATAACCTAGGAACCATAGAATCAACCCTAGAATAACAAAGTAAACTAACATAATACAAAATGACAAAAAACACGAGAAACTCAAAACACTGAGTCAAAAGACCCAGGACCATGACACCTTTAACCTTTAACTGATCAAATTCCTTTTATTAGACTACAAAAAAAATGCTTATAACACTTAGTGTAGCTGTGGTTTGGTGCAATATATTAACCCATTAAAGATGCAATAATCAATATATCATTCATGAAATAAAGTCTCATGTGGTTGTTTATGATGCAAAATAGGTCACTTGTAGTAAACTTTTAGAAAATTATCTTTCAGAGTTTTTAAGGTTTGGAATGAGCTTAACGTAATGTAACCGAGTCGATGGCACCTGGCCAGGAGTCCGAGTTAAGACATCAGTAGTTGTTAGTGTAGGATAAAGTCTCAAAGGTAGAAATTCTGTGTATTTATTCACAATAAATCTATTTTTTATATCTATTTTATATCAGTTCCATGCTTAGACATTTGAGGAAATCCTGTTATTAAGTATTTTATTGTGGAAGAGTCAGTAAATGCTCTACTGTAATAATATTTGCTGAGAATGCTAATCAATATTACATTACACACATCAGATGCTTGGCCAGATTCCTCAGTTGTAAACTGTCAAGGGTGACATATTTTTCATATTCTGAACCATATTCAGCAAAACCTGATGCCTTTATGCTTTTAACAAGCCCTGTAAAAGACAACTAACAGTACATGAGTGGAAGCTGATTATTCTCCTGCCCTTTTTGAATCTGTAAAAACGTCAGAGCGCTAAATTTGTTCCAGAGCTTCATCTTTCCATTCATGTGTAGGACTTGCTGAAGAAATGCAGAATTTTGCTGAGTAATAAGCTCCATATAAATAAGGGAAGACCTTTACGGTGCCATTTCTAATGCTCGTAAACAAGCACTTAGCTTTTTATGCACCGGTGTAGTAAATGCACAAATTCATATTTTTTAATAAGCCTGTCCCACACGCCTCATCTGATTTTAGTGGTTAATTACTGCTATAGGTTAGTTAATTGGATGAATGGCATCAGAATATCAGTCAATGTAAATATGTATATTGCATTACACTAATATTTACTTTTTTCCACTCCCTCTGCATAGATCAATGTCAGTCATTATCTATTTGATAAAAGAGAAGTCTTTTTGAGTTAAGCCACAAAATGTGCTGTATGAATACTCTGTTTTCCCCTACAGCAGAGAATACATTACACGTTTAAAGGTTTTTTATCATGACTTACATTTATATATAAAATATCCATAATTATAATAACCTGCTGTGAAAGTCAGGGTGAGGATGTAACCGGTACCACTTAAATTCCAGTCATTGAAGCAAAGGAGTAAAGCAAGGCTGTATTTATAGTTAATGGCTGTTGTTTTCTATCTAATATCAGCTCTTGCTGGTAAGTATGGTTAGAAGGAACTGCAAACTCAGTAATAACACAACAATATAATAATTTAGATGCTTACAAGAGATGAGATGTAACACCAGGCTACTCACATTTCTGAATTGTTGCACATATTTGAGTCTGAGGATGTAGACTAACAGATCTGCTCTTAATTTGGCTCATGTTTGAGTTTTAAAAATGTAGTCGATTGTTGTTTATTCTATTGGGGTTTTTTGTTTGTTTGTTTTCTTTTGTATTTCTTTGGTATTTGTGTAGTTTAATACGCATTCATGAGCAGACAAGCCACTCAAAAGCTTTATATTTCAACATTAAGATTAATAAAATAATCACTATTTAATGGCAGTCACTGTAATAGGAGATGATCAGTCACTGTGGGAATTTTCTGAATGTCAAGGCTACAAAAAGGGAGGGAAAAACAGTCATTTTTCCATTGTATCTAAAGCCATTGTCACAGATGTAAAGATGTGGGCATAAAAGATACATCCACTGTGCTGGCACTGGGACTAGATCAATACATTGCCCACTGTTTCTGGTTGATATTTGGAGATAACACTGAGAAATATTGGATTCAAACTAGATCGATATAAGATAAAGCCTCATCTTTCTCATGTGCTGCAATAAATAACATACAGTTTGTGGAAGAGGACGAAATCACTGTATTACACTTGTTACTTAAGCTTATTAATCATTTATTTATTACACAATTTGATGCTAGCACATATTGATTATTGCTGTCAGTGTTAAACTGGAGAAGCTGACTGCTGTCCGTAATAAAGCAGTTAGCTGGTTTATTTGACAAACACAAATATGGCAGATGCCAAAAAAATAAATAAAAATGAAAAATAATTCAATTCAATTCATTATATGTACTCACATTCAAAGGCTGCCTGCTTGATCTGTGATGAGAGTATGGTCTTATCAAAGAACAGAGTGATATATCAAAATGTACAATGACATAATGTAAAACAGCTCTGTGCACCCAGACTTCCTGGACTACTTTGTTGTAGGTTACCAACAAAGATTGTGTAGGAAGATTTTCACACTTAAAATGAAACAGGAGAACCGATGGAGCTGCTGCTAGAGACAGACAGAGATGTTAGATGGCCAAGAGGAGGTAGATTTTGCATGATTCTGAGTTATTTTTATAGACTGTACATAAAACATAGCCGCTGGATTGGAAAAAACAGAAGCTGCTGTGGACTGGCCTGGAGGTCCAGTACCACTGAAGGTTGCTTGAGTTTGGCCCAAACAAAAATAACCTACAAATTCTCACACAGAAGGATTTCCTGAGCTAAACTCATTCCTTCAGTTCAATGGGATGTTAGTCACACCTAGAAGACTACTAGTGTTTTTTTGGAGTGAACTGATATAGAATAACTCATTCTACCAACATGTCGGTTTGGTTTAATTTAGGGCTGTAGGGCAAGTGTAATTATATAAATCAACATTATTGCTTTGATAAATCTAAATAATGGGGCCTCCTTTCATGCAGGCAGAAATTCATCGAAACAATGACTCTGCAGCTTTACAGTGCACGTTGTGAGGAGAAACTCTTGTCAGAATGTGAGAAGCACTTTAGTGACTTTGTATCCATCAGGTCTACTGCAACCTATCTTTTTTTTCTGTTTGGTGCAAATCTTGATATGTATTGCATTGTCAAGTAGTAACAGCCTGCCTCTACACCTGCACCTGGATAGCTCGGCTTTGGGGAATGAGATTCTCATACTACAAAATGGCATTAAGATCAAATCCAGGATAACACCTGGCATGACTGAAGCGCTCTGAAAACTACTGCTGGAATAAAAGTATCCAACTTCAGAAGTATCTATTCAGATTTCACAGTTACACCTTTGATGAACATATTTGTGCTTTGCTTTCTCTAACATGCAAATTATCAAGTCAACATACAGATCCACAGTGACAGATGAGCACCTTGTGGCCCCTCCTAAGACTGGCAATAAGCTCCTACTGGCCTGACAACAAGACACAAGCTCCCTCCTCGCAGTACCAGCTGTCACAAGATGGGAAAATTTAAATTTACATTCTTTCAATTTATATGGCTCCAGTGCATCTAATCTCAGAGTGCTTTACATAGTAAGGCAAAGATACTGCATTAAAATATTATATTAAGAAACCCAATAAGACCCTGAGAGCTAAGCATTGATAGCAATTTGAGAGAAAATAAATAAACTGGAAAGAGGGAGTGCAGCCATGAAAGCAGACGGATGAGCATAGAGAAACTGACAATAAAAATGCAACAGGTTGATGGGCCAGTAACTGCAGCTTCAGAGCACAATGCACCTCCACAGTAGAATAGAAGACAAAAAGGACAGCCATCTTTTTTCCACAACAGTAAAAAGACACAAAGTTAATGGCAAGCAGTAGTAGTGTTCACTCAAAAGTGAGCTGCTTTTGGAAACTTTCAATGAGACTCTCTAAATATCCAGAAGAATGACAGGGGGATGGGGAAGAGGGTTGCACATTAGTACAACAGAAAGGCAAAATGACAGAATTGTAGTAATTTTCAAATAACAGGTAGCAGAAACTGATGAACTTGTAATGTCAAAATTGTGACTGAGTGTAGGAATTTGGAAGAGATGAAGAAAGTGGAGCAGTTGGAAAGACATATACAGGGGGAAAGGCACAATAGGAAGGAGGAGATGGCTGAAGACTAATTTGAACAGTTACCAGTGACCCACGTTTATTTCTCAAATTAAGTCATGTTGTCAAAAAAAATACCAACACTCTTTATCAAAGGGAAACATCAAGGCTTTAACACAGTATCAGCATTTGTTCACCCATCTCCTGCTGTAGAAAAAATGAAAGCAGCATTAATAAATCTTCATTAATGGCTGTATATTCATGAGTACATAATGTTTTTCATATGACCACCTTTGTAAATATCTATCTCTAAGTACAGTCTAGCACATGGCATATAATATTTAATCCCCAGTCTAGAGGAAATCTGGATATAACATGCTTTGTGACTTCCTGACTCTTCTCACTCCCATGACAGGCCAGTTGCACAAGATAAATCAAGGTTCAGTAGCAGTTTATTAGCTTCAGAGCTCCCAAAGCAACAAGCACAAGCTCCCTAATCAACCCTAATCTTCCCTAACATCAAAACAAAAGCCAAACAAATGGAAAGTCCCTAACCATGGGTCCTGAAACAAAAAAAGAGAGGGTTGTGGGGAGTAGAATAAGGTTTCGTTATATATTTTATTATATATTCAGTATTTTTTATTGTGCTTCTGTTTTTGTATTTGTGTTTGTATTGTGTTGCAATGTGCATGTAAAAATGCATGACTCACTACTGCAGACTAAATCAACCTACTGGTACAAAGAGTGAAACCTCAACCTAGTATTTACAGAGGGGTATTTACAATTACAGGCTTACAACTAACAAAGCCATCAGCCTCTACAAAACACACAATTCCAAACAAAAATCTCAACACAATACACAGAATAAATGCTGACTCAGTGCTGGGAGAATGAAAGGCAAAGAACCAGAAGAGGACCAATATGTGATACAAATGTTAAAAAATATAATATGCATACAATCTAGAATCATAACTACTATATATATATATGTAGGCAAAAATGTAGGAAAGGTCCCAGGACAGGTGTGATCAGCCTCTGGAGTCTGTAAATCTATGCCATTTTACAATAAACTTCACTTTTTGTTCCATTCTGCATTCTTGTCTGCATTTGGGTCCACTTTATGAAGTCAAAACAATTAGTATGACTCTGGTTTAGAATAATCCTATAGAAATAAAATGGATTATTAGTTTTACCTAACCATAAAAGAGGTGGTGGTGGAATTTAAACAAAATCAGGGAGAAACATGTTAGATGCATCAGACCTCACGGGCCAGGCTTCACATCTGTGAGCCTTGGCTGCCCATGACCCTGATGCTGGTTCACCACTTTTAATAGATACTGACCACTGCAGACCAGGAAGACCCGACAAGAGCTGCAGTTTTTGAAATGCTCTGACCCAGTCACCTACCATTCACCGAGTGGCAGTTGTCAAACTCGCTCAAATCTATACACTTACCCGTTTTTGCTGCTTCTCATACATCAATTTTGAGGACAAACTGTTTGGTTGTTCCCTAATACGTCCAGCCCTCTGACAGATGCCAGGATGAAGAGATAATGAGTGTTATTCACTTCACCTGCCAGTGGTCATAATGTTATGCCTGATATGTGTATAGATTGCCATCTTCTGCTGGTATGTAAATTCAGTGTATTGTGTTTGCAGACACTCATGAAGATTTACACTTGATATGTGTTTTTTTTTTGCCAATATTGTCATTCTATATTTTCTAATAAATGATATTTATTTTTTAGAAATAGAGTGCCTTGTTTTGTTTTGTTTTGTTTTCTTGACTGTACTTGCATCATTTAACATTTATTTATTTGATTTCATTAAAAAGTTCCTAACAGTGCACCATATTATTTAAAAGAATACAGCGACATTTACTCTATACTTTCTTCTAAACATATGGAGCAAAACAAAGCACAATATAAACACCTGATAATTTACACAAACCAGGGATGCCCTATTTAACCAGCTGAAGAGTTCTGTGTGAGATGGTGCTACATTTTGATTTTTATTATAAACTTTTCTAAAGCTATTTCACTCAAGAAGACTCCCAGACTCTTTAAATCAAAAATAGCACTGGCTCTCAGGATGTCAGCTATTGCTTCTCAGCTAAGCTTGATGTTTGACAAAGCTGGCCTTTGAAGTAGAATAAACCATGTATGCAAATTTCCAACACAATATGACATAATTCTATTAAAAGACATATAAGCAGAATAATTTGGCAAAAGCAGAAAGGAAGATTGTTGAACTTGAAACACTTCATACCCCCTCCCCCACAAACCCCAGCCACCCACACACATATTTTCCTCATGACCACTGGCAAGAAATATCTTCTTATATCTGACTATTTTTCTGCTGTCAGATGAAAAGGAACTCTTGGCAGCACCGATGATTAAATTTTAATAAACCGAACTAAATAGCACGTAGAGCAGTGAGCATTTGCTTTCCAGTGAGTCTGTGGATGTAAAAACTCCTTATCAAATATAAATAATAGTATGCTGCCATTAAGCCTCATGTATGATTTAGATGGATGTGCCTATTAAACAGTAGCTTAATGAAGTGTCTTTTCTTATTCTCCAAAAGGTTCGGCAGTAAAACAAAATGAAGTTCCATTTCTTTTCGTTTAGTACAGTAAATTATTCAGTTAATTTCTCCCTCTTTCTTTTTCAAGAATCAAATGAGCTTTGGGTGGATCATTAAGGCAATGAGAAGTCTGTGTTGAGTCTGGGTCAGATTCACCCCAGGGATCATCCACACTCGAAGATGTTCATTGTGTTTCTCATAGATTGTTGTGTACTCGGTTGCATCAAGCAGAACGGTGACTCATTAGTGTTGCTGCATGTGCCAATAGCTCTGACGAACAAATTTCACCCTTCTGTCGATATGACTGATTGTTTGTGTCTTTATTTGTTTTTAACATTATTATGAATAGAATTTAACACGCTGATAGGACTCTTTGAAAGACTGTTAAATCAAATTCCTCGTTTGCCTGGTAGGATAAGTTCAGGACAGGAGGCTAAAAAGACTACACACTTGTAGACCACTTTAACTAATCACAAAAGTAGCCAGGTCACATCTTTAAACATAGGAGCACAGTTCTTTAATACAGATTTTTGGCTGCAAAAAAATGTCTGTAATATGTCGTTTGGCTCAGATACACATTTATTTATTAAAGCTTCAAGTCAGAGGTTCGTAAGAGTAGTGTGAGCCAGGATTGCACAAGTAAATAGTATAAATGATCCATCGTGCATCACTGTCAGCCGTGAAGACATTCAACTAAATGCTATAATTTTATAGTGCCTGCTATAGAACCGAGGCTGCCGCGTGTTGTTTTATAAGGCATTTGATTTGTTTGATCTTCTGACTGTACAAACAACAGATTTTCCTTCAGAATGTCTGTTTGAATTCTGCAATCTAGCCGTCTGTATGCAGGAAGGTTTGAATATCTAGCAGTTCTGAGCTTAATAATGAATGTGTCTTCTTCTTAATAAATGAAAAGAAGTGTTGCTGGTCTAGAGCATTCAGCTGTGTTAACACAATGCCACAATCTTCCCAGGTGTGGGCGTCCCTGATCCAAGAAACTGGAAAGAAATCAAGAGCTACACCTCCGGCTTTCCAGCCCTCAGACCTTAAGAGATCTGTTAATAAATGAAACAGAAAATGGAGAAGAGCTTTCTCATTCTCTAATTCTTATATGTCTAATAAAATCACTGTAAATGGTGTTCCCTTTGAATATGGGTTCAAGCAAAATCCAGCAGACACCCAAAGGAATTTAATTTTAACAAAAATTACGACATGAAACTGATTCGCGAATTCATTACCTGACACCAAAATCTATTTAGCAGAAAGCAAACAACATTACGAAAACAAACAGACAAAGCCTTATTGGAGGAAGTCATCTTCCCAGCAGTTTTAAGCACTTGTTCACAATGTCAGCGTTTTCCTAGGATAAATGGTAAGGAAGAAAATTTGCATTTTGCTTCTCAAGAACAGAGTGGTTAACTACATCTGTCAGAAACAAGACTGAGGGGAAGTTGAGAGCTTGATGTCGGCCTAACACGGATGCAGAGAATCATATTTCAGCTGATGAAAGGGAATGCTTTAATACCTGATGGTGCTAACTCTCTGTAATTGACCCCTTATGGCAGCCCTCTGTACAAGAGCGATCTCCAGTGAGCTGTAAGCGATAACTTTTCTGGAATTATATTTAGAACGGCAGAACTTAACTTGAGAGGAAAATCTGTATGTGTGTGAGTGAGAGGAAGAAAAAACTTTAAGGGCTTTTTAAGGACAAATTGTAAGATGCCTTTGTGCCTGTCTGCAGCTGTCAAGAATTTGTGTGAACTTTAACCTTCGCAAAAGAAAAATATATAGAGTTGTGATATGTTATATTTTTTAATGAAAAATACCTTAATTAAGCACTTTACTGAATGATGAAAGTGTTGCTTAAGCACACTGTGTAAACACTGTCTATATATACAATGAAATCTATATCTGGAAATAACAGAAATAACATTAGATGGTCCGACTCTCAGTGCTTTCGGCCTTGCCAGTCGTCTCGGCAGTACCAACTAACTTCTGCCAGCAAGAACTTTTTCTCATAACAGTTAATGATTAAAAAAGAGAGATCTTGGCTGGCAGTGCAGCTCAACAAACTAATGAATCTACCAAATGTTCTCAGAGTGTGATGTTTTTCTTCGCTTTATCAGCTAATATCCCGCCTAGGATGACATTTGACAAGAAATCACACTACGCAAGAATCAGAACTATTTTTTGTCTTTAAATATGTAGTCTCGGTATCCTAGTCAGCACTGATAGTGATAATAATACATTAATAAGTGTCAGGTAATCTCTTACAGATTGATGAAGCTGCAGATGTAAATGTCAGCTCAATCCTCCCTCGTTAGCACCCAACCCCGAGTTGAAAACAAGGTGAGAGGTCTCTTAACAGGTTATCAGACGATGATGAAGAAGACAAAAATAGGACAACTGTAAACAAGCCACCTCATTAAAGCACATGACGGAGAAGAAATAATAACTCTTTATAATTTCGCCCCTGCCAAGCAACATGTTTGTTCTTAATCAGCAAGGGTCTCTACCGGTTTGTGGTTGTCGGGGGAATTGTGCGTTGGTTATGTGCAATTACTTATTTGGCATTCAATAAGGCAGTGAAGCAATAAACTGGCTTTGTGTTAATCCAAGATTAATTCTCATGAATATTAGATCAAGGAGGGGGATTTCATTCTGGGGAGATAAAATAATAAAGTGCTCGCTTGAAATTCATCTCAACGATATAAAAACTCATGAGAGGAGCCTCTGTGGCTTTGTTTTTACGTGGGCGTTGCATGGATGCTCAGCAGGCTGTGATTATTGTTACACTGGTTGGTCTTACAGATTAAGTGGCTTTTTAAAATTCTGCTTGGTAGACAGAAGCATCATATTGATCTTGGCTGATTATGATGGTCAAACTCATTGATTAAAAATTCAAAAATTTTTTTGTTCTAACAGAGAAAAGATGGGGAAATGATGTGAAAGAATAGGAAGACACAGACAGATAAAATAGACTCCAGAGTGTGTTCTTTGACGCTGTTTGGTGATTTATTCTCTTTCCACTACGCTCCCAACCAAACACGTCACACTCACAGCCTCCTGCACAAGATCATCATCACATAATTGGTTTTAAATCAAGAGGAAGAGCCTGCTGCCCAGCGGGGGCCAGGATCAATCATGGGAATCAATGACAAAACACTGTGTTAATGCTTCCCAAATCGCATTTCTCAGCCAGGAGGAGGGCATGAGGAGCCCAACCCCCATGAGCCCGGGATAGCGAAGGGGTGCTTCTCTGTCACATGCCTTAATTGGTTTATGTATGATTTACTGAAGTGGATATTTATTGCGTTCCCATCTGCAGTATAATCCTGTATAAAAACAAAAGGAAAGTGTGTTATGGTACAGGAAACACTGCTGTCATCATATACGAGAGTAATGTTAGTGGATGCAATAAAAACAGAGTACAAATCACAGTTAATGCTATGTGCTGCCACAGCTGCAAGTGTTCTCGCGGTAACACACCTAACCATATTTGCCACAAGACAAATTTTGCTCTTGTTAACAAAGATTAAATCGATAAGGTCAGCATAACACTAGACAATATGAGACAACTCTGAATTAGACCAGCTGACTTAGGGTTTACCTTCCACTGGACGTGCATGTGAAAGAGGAACGTATTGTGTTTATGTGATGAAAATAATAATAAAGTCAAAAAGCACATATGACCACTTCTGTCGCAAAAGCAGAAAAGAGAGGAGAGTTATTGCCTGACAAGCTGTGTTCGACCACCATTTTTCACTTATAGTTGTAAATTGTAACAGAAGGAATCGTTTTGATCACATCTTTATATTTTGTAAGGAAAATGGGAAAGACGTGCAGATATTTATTAAAACATAAATACAAAAATACAGTATATAAGGCAAAAGTAGAATTTGTACAATTCGAACAAGCTTGAAAGTCAATATTTGGTATGACCACCTTTATTAACACAGGCTGAACTGTCTCAGTCAAGCTTTCTTGTATTTTTCTTTAAGCAGTATTCAGAAATAGTTCTCCAGGCTTCTATCCAGGAGTGCTTATACTGCACTGGCAGTGTGTTTGGGATCACTGTTGCACTAAAAAAATGAAGCTGTTACCAATCAGAAGCTTTCCAGATTGTGTTGCATAGTAGTTTCAAATCCAAAGCTTTTCTACGTTCATAACAACGCCACTGGCTGAAATGCTGCCCCAAACCATCACAGAACCTCCATCGTGTTTTACAGATGTAGACACTCACTGTGGTACCTCTGTACCTTATTAATGCAATTTGCACTTCTCTCTTACACAAAGTCAGTCTTACTTTTACTGTTTTTAACTAACTTCATTTGTATGTTTTTTACCTCTGTTGTAAATATATAAATCCTGCACTATCTAGCCCCTTACCGGGCACCTGTGGTATATACACAACTGTGGTAAATAAACAACTCTGTTGTTTATTTCTTTACTCTTTATCGTGCTCAAAAATTTCTCTCATGGAATCAATAAAGAAGCTGTCTATCTCTCTCACAAAAGTTTTAATCAAAAATTCTGGATTTTGAGTCTAGATCACTCTAGACCACTTGTGGGGAAAAATTGCAAGAAACTGTAACTCTTCACAAGCTTTAAGCTCTGTTTTTAAAACATCAGACATTATAAATCTTGGAACATCAAAATATTCCAACTGACCCATAAAACTGTCTTTTGCGCTTTGTAGCTTTGAGCTGACAGTCACATCCTGAACACTTTGTAATCTTTGTAGTTGCTATTCTGCGCTGGAGGGAGGCAACTCGTGATCCTCTTTGTTTAACAGTGAGTCAAGCCCAAGATCACCAGATAACCCACACAACCAGTGACTTCCATTTTATTTATTTTTTTGCCTCACCTTAGAATTAAAACAAACAGACAATTATAAAACCTCACAGCAGCTGCTTAATAATCCTAATGATGCACACCTGTTCGTGCCATTACTGAATAAGCATGTAATCTGAAAACTGTAATCACTGCACACAGCACGAGGATTTTAATGGAAATAACCCTGTATAGAAGATTTAAGATAATAGCTTAAACAACTTGTGTTTCTTTACTTGTATGGTCCGAGTAGACTGATAGTGGGTAATTCACTATTTTGCTCATGCCCTAGTCATGGTAGGTACCTCTGCAGTACCTGCTCAACCTTACTCATGTCTTCATTGTCTCACAGTTTGCATGTTTGTTACCAGAAGAGTTACAAACTCTCCACACATTTAGGCAAATCTCTGTGAGATCTACCCTGAACCTTTTCCAAGCTAAGATATTCATGGTGCCCTTTAAAAAGAGTGCCCCGCCTCAACAAAAACAGCTTAGAAAGCAAAAGAAGTCTTCCGCAATGGTCAGTTTTGACATGAGGTGACATTAAATTTGTCCTTTATGTGGGTCAAAAACAACTTTAGGTCTGAGTTCACCAAATCGCAGAGAAAAAAAACCTACAAAGAATCCAGGTGTATAATTTCATCTGTCCTTGTTCTGTCAGTGGTCCCAGCTGAGGGTGTTACTGGTCAGCATGTCCTGTCCTAATTACTAGGCTAGAAGGAGTACCACAGGCCCACATGCAGTAGGACTCTCCAAGTGCTGAAGAAAAGGTCCCAGGCCACTGTGCAGAGCACACACACACACACACTCACACAAACACACAAACACTAACTCTTACCATCTTGAGAGAAGGGACTGATATATTCGAGAAGTATGGGCATGAGAAGTGTCTCCATAGGTGGACAAATGTATCTAAACGTGTACACACACCCATACACAGACTTGCAAAGGCAGTTAGGCCCATATGTACAGGGACTGTGAATCCTTCCAGGTCATTAGCCCCTGGCTGTCAGGGTGAGCTGAGGAAACTGAGGTGACATGCTGTCTCCAGTTTTGCCAGATGTGCTGCTGCCACAGCAGACAGACAGAAACACTCTTAAAGTCCCAAAGTTTGTTCTGACAGCACCATGCTCAAATGAAATCATGTCTTACTTACAATTCTCTTTAAACAGAAAAGTGTAGCATTCATTAAAAAGGGAATTAGCACTTCATTAAAGACAGTTATCACAGATTTATTTGAAAATATGTGTATAATCATTAATAAATTAATAAAATGGAGTGCTATGAAAAAGCATTCGTCCCCTTCCTGATTTAATTTTTTCATATTTGACACACTTACGTGTTTCAGATCATCAAACACAGTTTAATATTAGACTAAGGCTACGTTCACACTGCAGGTCTTAATGCTCAATTCCGATTTTTTTATCAAATCCGATTTTTTTTTCTGCTTGTTCACACTACAAATAAAATGCGACAGCAAACGCGCTCCTGTGTTAACGCTCACAGCAGCCCGCATGCGCAAAAGAAGACGTCACACACAACGCGCTCTGTTTAGACCCAGACCAAACAGTATTGTTTGACTGATGGACCTTAATATAAAGACTTCGGACTTTACGTTTCCCAATTTTTGCTTTAAGTTATTTTGTTATTTACATAATAATGAAATAACCTAATAATTATCCTTATTGCTGTTTTAGAGAGGAGCGGTGCTTCAAAGGATAGTTGCAGATTTCTGTCAGAATCTGCAGATTATACAGTACAAATAAAATGTTCACGTTTCTCCAACGTTGTCTTCCCAACAGTTTCACTAACATCTACACGATGGCCAGGAAGCGTTCACGATGTCTTCTCTGGCGCTTCTCCGGCGCTGATGATTGGCGTCTGTCTTGTGTCAGTGACGTAAAAGACGGATTTAATGCGGCATGACCGTTCAAACAGCAGTCGCTTTCTAAAACATCGGATATGTATCGGATTCAGTACCACATACGAAAGTGACCCAGATGGGATTTGAAAATATCGGATTTGTGCTGTTCACACTGTCATACCATGATCGGATATGGGCCGCATAGGGTAAAAAAAAATCGGATTTGATGCGCTTTCGCCTGCAGTGTGAACTAGCCTAAGTCATCACATGTTATCAAACCATCTGATTAACCACCTATTTTTTGGGGGGGGGGGCTGAGCTTGATTTCAGTTGCCTGGCACAGGCCTGATTACTGGCAGACCTGTTGAATCAAGAAATCACTTTAACCTGTCTGACAGAGAGAAGCAGGCTAAAAGATCTCAAAATGTGAAACATCACAGTCAAGAGCAGCTGAAATACAAAGTCATTGATATCTATCTAGTATGGAAACGGTTAAAAAGCCATTTCTAAGGCTTTGGGACTCCAGTGAACCATGGTGAGAGCCATTATCCACAAATAGAGAGCGCTGGGAGTTAAGGTCAGAGTTCATGATTCAATATTAAGAAAAAAACAGGTAAAATTTGCCAAAAAGTATCATGATGATCCCCAAGACTTTTGGGAAAATTTTCTGTGGACTGATCAAAAAGCTGAACTTTTTAGAAGGTTTAGATCTTTCATAAAAAAGAACACCATAAATTGTTTGTTTCAGCTTCTTAAGGGGGAACGTGAGAAGAAGTTTACAAATTAGCTTCTCAGTTTTCAAAGTTTTAGCTCATTTAGTGTTGCTCAGTTCCGGGTCTGTCTGGCTTTTTATTTTTTTTATTATTCTCAGAAACTCTGTATTTTTGCAGAATCCTCACTGTCGATTTGGTTTTGGAAGCATAAAAACCAACACTCTGTCAGTGTTTATGTACATTCACACCCTTCTGATCTTTTAATAGTTTTCAACAGCCAAACCTCAAAGCAATGTCAGTTCCACGAGGACAAACAACACTCCAAATCACACTTGTCATCTCCAAACAATTGCTACTGAAAAAACACTGGTAATGACAACTCAACACCTACAACATAACATTGGATAATTTGTTGTACTGTGGGAATGTGACCACACTGAAATGAACAAATGTGAGTGCAAAAACAAAGGATTTCCATAAACAATGGGGGAGGCGGTGCTGCCTGGTTTGGTGTTTTTAAGGTGATTTTTTCATGTGTGTTCCATAAACTCCACCGTGCGTCTACTACAGGTTCGCACTGATATGAGTGACATTAAAACCAAACAATCAGATCAGAATTTAAGGTATTACTCTCACAAACTATTAGGGATTGTGACACTTTTAAAAAATCTTCATAGGTGTAAGTAAAATGTATCAAAGGAGGGAAACGTTTCAAAGATCTAAGGGGCAAAAAATCAAAACCTATTGACTTCTATGATATTTGGAAGCCAGTGTGTTTCACATTGGAGTTACATTTGAATAAACTGTTGTTTTAATACAACATATTGAAGGAGCAGTGAGAACATGAGCCCTGATGGACATGTTTGCAGCTGCTGTAGGACAAGTTTTGCAATCAACAAACTGACAATAAATTTAGTTAAACCTGCAACAGTGTTGACATTGAACCAATACTGCAGTGCATTCAGGGGGGAAAAAGATAGAAAGAAGTTTGTGCACAAAAAGTTGGCAAAGTCCTAGTGCAGGACAGTGTAGGAAATGAGAGGAGGCTGCATGGGGAAAACCAAGCTACTGGTGGGGGGAATTTGGCAAAGTTGTACTTTGGGCTTCATGCTGCTGCCTCTGCTCTGGAGCTAAGTTGGCTAGTGTGAAAGGAAGGACGGCCAAATCCCCTAACCCAGAACAAATATGTCCAGCTAACCATACTACACTGCAAAAAAATGTCAACAAGTCATTTTATTTTAGGTATAGAGGAGAATGAATTAAGATAATTTAACTTAATAATATAAGTTAATGTATTATAAGAAGAAAAATATTCATAGGTATTTTTTAATAAACTGAAGTAATAGAACTGATATTTTTACACATATACTTAATGGCCCAGGTCTAAACTTGAAAACGTTGAACCACTGTCTGACTGGCTGAATGGGCAGCTGAGTGGTAAAGTTGAAACTTCTTCAGAATCTACTGGATTGCCTCTAATTTCTATTTATTTTACCAAACATTTACTTACACATTACATGTGCAATTGTGATGCCTCTTTCTTTAAGCCCCACATGAGACATGCACAATTAAATATACTGGTTTTGTATCTGAATCTCATGAGTCTTCCATACAATCCAGAACATCTGGAAGTAACATCTAATAATCTCCTGTGAGTCATTTTTTATCAAATCTGTCAATAAATCTGAGAAAGGTTCTCACCTCACTCCCTCAGAGTGAAGTGAGTTTGATTAAACAGAGTTTTGATTTTAACATTTGGTGGGTGGTAAAGCTTTACTTTATTAGAAAACTATTTCAACACAGAGGATACCACAGCTAGATAAGCCTGGTATCAAAATGTAGATAAGAATTAGACATTTTATATGATATTTTATATTGACCAGGTACCCATTTCACATGACGTTATGACTTTTTAAATTTTATCTCAAAAGCTTTTTTGTCGATTGAATTATCAGAAAACAGAACCCTTTCAAGGTACCAATGCTTGATTTTTAGTCTACATTGTAGACATTAAAATGGTTTTTAATAATGAAAATATGAAATATCCCATGACGTTTTTTGTTGGTCAAAAAAATTCAAATTTTTCTGAAGAAAAGTGAGATTTTGGCTTTTTGATTGTGACACTTGGCAGTGGGTGTAAAATTGATTTGGTTGCAGTTCTCAGAGATAGAATGTGATTTCCAGTCCTAAAAATTTCATCTGGTTATGTCCTGTGCTAAAAATGACAGGGAAAAAATGAGTCAACTTAAAAAGCACCCAATTTCAATCAATCCCTGTGTACTTCAAGGACCTGTAACTTGGACAAAGTTCCAGTCCCAAAAAAGAAAAAAGGTAGGGCACTCAGATGGCCACTGAGTTTTCCACTGAGTGGCGTGATCCATACAATTGTATTTTTTTCTATTTCACGTTAAAGCAAAAAATTAATACCAAAGAAAAGTGCAAAATCAGTTGTCCCATATGGAACTAAAACCACAGGCAGAACTGTTAGTTGTGGCAACATCCTGATCCTTGATTTGCTGCCTTATATTGCATAAAGGTAACCAGAAACGTGGAACACACATCAACATTTTGAGAAAACTGCACAAACTTTCATGATTGCATTACACACCCAAGATTACTACTGTGCATCTCTAATCGACACTGTTTCTAATGTCTAGTAAAAAAAATTTTCCGTGATGCATTTTGCCATTTCCAGTGGCAGATACACACAGGGATGCATTGCTAAACTTAATTAGAGACAATGCTGACAATACTCCTTCCCACAAGTGCGACAAGTCTGCCTGCATCAATCTTATGAATATGTCTTAATGAATTCGAGAGGACCATGAATGTAAATGTGAGTTATTACTGGATGACAGATTTACCGTTAAGGATTTATGAAGCCAGTAATCTTGTTCATGCTTCATCTGAAGCAGGATTTTGACTCATAGCAGTCAAAGTTAAGCTCGCTGTTCCACCACACTTTAAGGATGAATTGCATTTGGAATCAGTTGCAGAACAATCAAAAGACTACTTGAAGTCGAAAATTACAAAGTAGTAAACTTTGCAATTTTAGACACATTACAGGTGCGAGTTTCACAGCTATCATCAAGTTCTATGTTTCCGTCTTAGCTGTGAACAGTGCCATCTGTGAATTATTATTACAAGTGTGTTGATGTTCGCTCAGTCCCAAGGCCGCAATTAGAATATTCCTGAGAAAGGCGTAATGACAGTAGCAAACGGCTGCGGGTGTAAAAGAGCAACACCTTCAAAACTAGTGGTGTAACAAATTCTGTAAAAGTACAACGCACACTGGAAACACACACACACACACACACAGTAGACAGGAAGGCAAAAAGCTGTTTTCACGGTGGTCACATGCACTTGGAAAATGATGTTCTGAGCCTTCCTAAGAAACACCCACAGACACACAGATTCATAAACAGAGAAACACTAACTTTATCCCCAACTACAGCCCCACTTTCAAGCACACCTGCAGTACTAGACAAAGCGGGGAGGTGTGTGTCTTTCTCCCTGGTGTTTGTCAGGTCTAATTAAAGAGCATGCTGCTTACTAGAGGAGTTGATGACACATAAGGGTGTTTAATTAATATTCGAAAGCAGCAACGCATTGAAGCATTGCAGAATGGGTCGGGCTGCTGGGAAAACAGGATTTCTGGCTTCAGTAGGGGGAAAAAAAGTGAAGAAAATGTACAAGTATGCAGGAATGCAGACAGTGAAGGGAGCAGTGACTAGAGAGAAAGAAAGAAGAGAGATTGAATTAAATGAAAAAAAGCAAAGGGAGGGGAGAAAGGATGAAAGAAAAGAAATTGAGAGACAGTGTGTAAAATCACTCATGACCAGCAGCAGAGTAGAAGGAACTGTGCAGCGTGGCAAATGAATTGTTCTGCAGGAAGCATTTTCATTTGTGTGCACACGCAGCACAAAGCTACATGGGGGTTCTTTCTATGTGTGTGTGTGTGTGTGTGTGTGTGTGTGTGTGTGTGTGTGTGTGTGTGTGTAGATATGCTGGCATGCATGCAGGTTACTACAGTCCTTCTCTATTTACCAAGTACAAACCAACATGTGACAGCACAAGGAATAATTTCCTCCTACTGAATGTTTACTTACTGCTTGAGCATGCTATTAAATTCCATTATTTGAATATTGTAAAAATCTTTGTTGTACTGTGCATTATCTGAGAATGTTATTTAAGGCAGCAATTACATTTCCCTAAAAATAAACTGTAAATAGGGTTGATTATTTTCTGCATAAATCCACAGTTCATTATCACCGAAGCAGATGGATACATTGCCACATGAAACATGTATATTCGGGGCAATTAATCCTGAAAACAAGCTGCATTCAATATTTCAATATCATCATCATCTTGAAGTCAATATTTAATTTAGTTGTTCACTTCTTTGGTTTTCTCTGAGTGCCTGAGAAACTTTATGGCATTTTTTTCAGCCTAAACCAGACTCTGTGCAAAAGTCTATAATAGAGAGACGAGTCCTACACTAGTAGGAAAGCTATGCAGCTATTAACAGATCTGGCAATGCAGCCTCGCCCCACACACTAAGTTACAAAGACTCCAAAAATATGCACCTGAATTCATTTCCAACAACACCTGCCTCATAGTAGGAAAAGGCCACACCTTAGCACTTTGCATCTGCATGTGAACAGAACATCACCCCAGTTTCCATGCTTAGTCCTTGCTACTGCAGTTTGGCTACGTTTTCTCTTGTCAGATAAAGGCAGTTTCGTCTTGTGGTCTTGTAATTATCAAAAGATGAAGAAAAGTTATTGTAGCAGTATCAAAATATGTAGCCTTCCACAAGCCACAGACCTGGTTTTGTGTTGGTAAGACTGACTCCCGGGGGGAGAAATTAAGTTATTTCGACTAGAAAGACATCTCAAAGCATTCTAAAAACTGTGCTCCAGATTTATTTTTTATTCCTAATATTCAGTCTGGTATGGTGTGGAGAGTCAACTTAAACTAGAAAAGCACTTGGAGAGCTCATTTCTTAATCAAAGCTGATGCCCTGTCTCAGAGTTTGAATGAAATTGATCCAGACCATAATAGGATTTTTTGTTTGCCCATTTTCCAGCTTTCCACCAAGTTTTATTAAATTCTGTTGTAGTTTTTGCATATTATTGCTGACAGACAGAAAGACAGCACTGAAACATACATTCACCTTTTCAGAGGAGCTGCCTGAAAGAAAATCTGATAGGAATGCACAAACATAGAGCAAGTGTTTATAGCTGCAGTGTTTTGTTCTCCTAAACCTTGTTTCTGTTTATCCTCAGGCCTTTAACTCTTTCCACTTTGTACTGGGACCACTGCAATTTTTACAAGATTGCATAGTGTATTTGTTTAAGAGGCCACCTAAAACTATTACTGTGATTAATATGGATGCATCAATGCATCATTGCTGTTTTGTACCATGAGTGTTGGCATACTGGCTTGATCCCACTGCACACATAGTGAATCACAGGTAAATTTAAAACTACTGCAGCCACTGATGGATTGTGTTTCATTGCCTGATCGATTCATCATCTTCGGAAATAAATAAATAAATTTTTCATAGTCATAATCGCTGATAGTGCATGGTATCCAGTCCTGTCATTGATGCCATCTTGCATGACATCAGTGGCTTTTCACTGAATTCATAGTATCTAACCTATTAACCTGCTGGGACTTTTGCATAAAGCCAAGCAGAGACAATGACAACCCACCCCCAGGGAGCAGCACAACACATACTGTACACTTTTATATATGCTGACAGCCTCCTGCAGCTTGCTTCACTCTTCCTAGACAGCTTCATCTTCCTGCACTCCTTCCTGGCAGAACTGTAAAATATTATTTCTAAATATTGACTGTTAGCCAGCAATAACAATTAATAAAGTTTTCTTGGAATCATTCTTGTAGTAAAAATAACACTAAAACACAATAAAAGCACTATACTAAACATAAAACTGTATTACTGGAAAACTGTACATAAATTATAGCAAGTAAAAGTAATATGCTTCCCGTCTGTGTTATATGGGCCAATATTATTGCTATAGAAGTTTAAGAAGTTAAGAGAAGTTCTGCACTTATGAATGATAAGCACTAAGTATGAGCTAGCATTAGCAAGTCTGGAAACTAAGCTAAAACTCTGTTTCCACACAACAGATTTGCAGATTGTAACTGATGTCAGAACAATGAAAGCAGAGGCAGTGGCATCTCATCTAAGACACTGATTTTCCGTTATACACCCAAGACCAAAGGTTTCTCCACAATGCACATGCACCAATGACCAGAAAAGAATGACTTCTCACAGATTTCAGTGGCTCCTAGTTAAGCTGAATTAATCCTGCTTCAAGAGACAGTAGCTAAGAGTGACCACAAGATGGGAGAAATTTTAAAGGATGGATGCAAACTGAAGAGAAGGTTTATGACCAACTTTAACTGATATCTATTTTTTGGATTTCACTGGACAAGCGCTGCTTGTTTTGCTTGCCCTGAAGAAACTCCGGTGATCTAAACCCAGTGTTGTCAATACTGTGCAGCTCTCACTCTACTTTGCTGGTACAGCTTTCCAAGTCCCAAAAAATATGAAAGGATATAAAGCTGACAGCCCGCTCGCAAATAGCAGTATAGGGAAGCTATAGAATATCTGAAGTCCATATATTGATGTGTTTTTGCCCATTGAAGTACATTTATCACACTGTTTTCTCATACTTTCAGTCTGAACTATTTTGGAGCATTCAAAGTGCACGAGACAGGCTATTATTTGCCTTGTTCTCCACGAGGCATGCAGTGGAAACAAACTTTCAGGATGCCATTCACTCTATAATTTAAACTTTTGATTGCACAGAAATAAAAACTTGCCTGTTTGCTTGTTTGATGGGGTGGTAAGTATTAGACTGTTTTCGGAAATTCTGTGAGTGTAAGTGTCTCTTACTCATACAGCCCAAGGTTGCCGGCCTTACAGTTGTGGAGCTATCACCCACTGAATTTGGAAATGTTAACCAGAATAGTGGTGATTAAATGATGAAGAGGACCTTCATTAACTTTGGCCTTGTGTTTGTTCCCATTTTCTCCATCTTTCTGTAGCTCAAGAATTACAGTGTACCTGCTAATAGGGTGCTAATAAGGGTCCTCAATTATATTTATATTGCACAAGAAACACTAAATGTTCTACACTTATATGTGGACTATTCACCATACATCCACACAAAGTCTTTAAAGTTTGTCATGCGTAAATTAGCTTACACACAAACAAACACACACTTGGCAGCTTTGCCAGGAGGCTTTGAGTCGCTCCATCCTTCTGTATAGCTTTATTTGTTTTGTCATGAAAGCAAATTTTTGAAAATTGACACTTGCCGTAACGAGCATCTGTTTTCGCCATCTGCGAGCTATGCAAATTAAGCCAATGAATATTCAGACAGGACTCAGTTTAGAGGCACAAGTCCTCAGGCTTGCTTACAGTTGGTGGAGAGAATCATGTGGACCATCGGGATGAGGGGAGGAGGGAGTAAATCTTGCTACCTCTGCTCTCCACCTCCCCATCCTTTCTTTTTCAGTTTAAGCGGGCATATGTTAAATGAAAGCTCCGCTAATTTAGAACAATTTATGAGCTGACAGACATGTCTGCTTTATTCATCCACTCCCTTGGACATCTGATCTACCTGGAGAAAACCACTTTGACTGTTTTGCCCAACTGTGGTCTGCCACTCTTCATCTTCTCTTCATCATCTTCTCTTTAGTTCTTTACTCTCCAACTATCCTCTCTTCATCTGATCAATCCATCTTCCTTGAGTCTGCTCCTTCATTTTATCTTTCTTGCCTCTAGTCTGATGTTTTACTCGCTTTAATTTTCTATCACTTCTTTCTTTCCACTGTTGTTATCTCCTCTTATTCCCTTTTTTCCCATCTCTCTTCCTCTTTCTCTTACCGTTCCACTTCATTTCCATTTTTACACCTCTCCTCTCCTCCTCACTTTCTCCCTACAGCGAGGGCATTCGATGAATAATTCAGAAGCTTTGCAGGATGATAATGGGAAATTAGAGGTGAGACTGTGTGTAGCTTGTGCGCATGTGTGTGTGTTAGATTAGTTGATTCATTCTGGCCAGGAGGCAACTGTAAGGGGCTCTTTATCCATATAAATTATGTCAATAAACTGACGCTTCTGTTTAAAGTTTCAAAGTGAAGACGAGTGACAGGCAATTTAGTAATCTCAGAATGATGAAGTAATGATTACCCTTCAATGTTATATCAACATTATCGCCAGCCACTATTAGAGCTATCAGTCAAAGCTTACTGGTGGGAAAATTTGGCAAAAAACAGAAAACCCTTTGCTGTCCTCTGGTGCCAGTAGGTGGCAGTTTCAACTGAAAGGCCACCACAGTTAGCTCACCGTATGGCACGAACTTAGGACTGCTTTTTTTATAGTGTAGAGCATAAATATAAAATTAAATAACACAATGGGAGAATAAAGTAGTTAACAGTTGCAGTCAGTGATTAACACAATGCAACTCGGCCTAGCTAGCAGACATCTAGTGGTCATGTGAAGAAGTTTGGGTAGAATCTACATCGGCAAGCCAGAAAATGGAGCTTTTTAGCACGCTGGTGTTGTTAAAAGATCTACTGGGGGGGTTTCCATGCCTTACCCGGTAGTTGGTCAGCGTTACGTAAAAGGGTTCCATTGCAACGTGTTACTGTAATCATGTTGAATTTATAGAAGTTGAGTAATATAACTCATTACTGATAGTGCAATCAGTACTCACAACATCACCGCAGACACAAAGGTTCTTCAATTATCTGCATAATGGACTGATATAAATGTGCAGGGGAGGGAAAAAATGGTGAAGCGGTCGGCAGCTATTGAGGTAGTAAAGATACGGACATTACATTACGTTTATTTGTATTACACAAAAGAACAAAAGGTAAAGTAGAAAAGGTAAAAACTGAGTGTATGCCGATCCCAGCTCAGCAGACAGAACCTGATTTTGTTAGATGCTGAAGATCAGGTTCTGTCTGCTGAGCTGGGGTCGGCATACACTCAGTTTAAACTTAAACTCAACTTTAATACCGTACCGTGATGATGACTGTGAAACTTCTTTGGGCCAGTCAACTCGTTAGAAACTTTGTGTCCATACTTAAACACTGAAAGAATGATTGTATACGTCCTCATTAGTGTCAGCGTGTGGGAGTGTAGTCTGCAGTTTATGGTATTAACTGGTAATTATGTGAAAATGCATTTCAGGTCATGTTACGCAAACATAATCTAATAAGTAGTGTAACAAATTACTTTCTCTGGGGATTAATTAAGCAACATAATCCAATACTAATAATATTTTTTAAAAAGGAAAGGAGAGGAAAGAGGGAAACAAAGGGAAGGGAGCATTAACTCCAAAAGATGGGACTGAAAAGAATATCAAGCTTTAAGGTCGTGTAGATTATGATTCTGCACTTCCTCTGTCCTCTGTGTTTTTGCTCCTCTTACAAACTAGAAACAGATCTTTCTCATCATTCCCTGTTTAACAGAGTGATACAACAAAATGTAAAACTTCTCACTAGGAAATGTAGGAGGTCAACTACTAGAATTATGTTTGGGTTTAATAACAAGCGATAACAGGAATCCAACTGATAGCATTTGAGAAAAGTGCGTTAGCAGGCTAGCGGCAGCCTAAAGGTAGTAAGTTGCTATTCTGCTTTTCTTAAACACAGCTAAACATCATCCATCATATCAGATTTCTGTTACTTTTATCTGTGCAAAAAGAAATAAATGGGAAACACATTTTTTTTTATAACTGTGGCAATGAGTGGTCACATCACTGTTTTCTGTGCCAGTTGCAAGGCAAAATAAAATGAAAAGTAACCAAGTAGAGTCCAATTATTTGCTTTACCAAATGTGCATATGTTATATATGTATAAGTCTTTGACATTTTTCATAAAATGTCAAAGCACCTTCTTCTATTGTTGACCATGTAGCACTCAACCTTGAAATGAATAAAAAGAGAAGGAAATTCAGTCAAATTCTGACTTCAGGACCTTGCTTTTACCTCAACATGTGAGTTCAGCACCCACTGTTGACCCCATCGCTACAAAACAGCTGCTGGCCTGGAAGCTAAGTAAAGCCTAGAATTTCTGCTTCCCACTCTGAAGGTTTGTGCTGTAAGAAGTCCTCCACACGTCACAGTAAATGCAGTCTTTTTGTAAAAAGCAGAATGTGATCTGTTAAAAAGAAACAAGAAGAAAACACGAACATGCTAAAATGTTTATATTAAAGTATAATAAATAGTACTGAAACTCATCACTTATAACATGAATGTATATGGCCCTGGATCTGTGGCTATTCTTGAATCTACGGGCATTTACTTAGATAATGAGGGCTTTTCTCTTTTGACTCATTTGTGCCTCGTTGCCTTCTATGGCCTCTATCCTCTTGCCTGTGACCTGGAAATCAGTTTAGTACTTCATGCTGAAGGATGTCTGAATTCCTAAAATTGACATCACTTTAAAACGAGTCTCCAAGGCAAGGACGTCTCTTTGTTAAATGCCTGTTGAGTCAACTCCTTGCTCCTTGTGTCTCTTCTGCATCTCTTCCGCTTGCATCTCCGGTGGGAGTGTTTAATGTGAGGAGATGAGGATGTGCAATTTGGGAAAGGAGGAAAAGCTGGTTTGTTTTACTGCAAGTCTGGTCCAGTTAAATCTGCGATGTCAGCAATGAACTGAAGCAACTGCATCCTTTATCTGACAGGAGAAATCTATTTCAGTCGAGAATGTGAAGCTCTATTTCTTAATGGCTGCTCTAAAGTGTTTTAATTGTGCATGCACACCCAGTGTCTTTGCTACTCTGCTCCTGCATTATCCCCGTCCCTAGAGGTGACAACAGAAAGCATCTCTATCTGTCTTTTCCCCTCTGAATGGAAGATAAGTTTACTCTACGGGTTGCCTTTGAGTGCTGTGGGCAAGCTCGTTCACTCTCCTTCAGGGCTTCATTTAGCTAACTTACAGTCTAATCCGTGCAAATCCATCCAGCTGGAGGTGAACGGCAGAGCAAGCAGCTGTCAGCTGCAAACTGGCCTCCATCCTGCCGAATCCTGGAGTAGCAGCAGCAGCGCTGACAGAGAGGGACTGTCAGAAAAACTGACCAGGGGGGTACTGTGACACTAAAAGGCATCTTCTTCTCTCTTCTTCTCTTCTGTGTGCATTTGTGTGGCTGAAGATGGATGAAATGTGGGGATGAAGACAGAAAGAGGAGATATTTTTCCAGGGTTGATAGAAAGCAATGAAAAATTCACCAAATATCCAAAAGCTGTGATCAATCTAATCAGCGGTGTTGCGCTGGGCTGACATTAGCCAATTAATGATTCAATTACTGCAAAAGTCATTTTAATAACACTCATCACCTGAAATGTAAATTTTTGCACCACTGCATCTGAAACTAAATCAGAAAATCTAGACTTTAAACAACAGCTTGACAGTGTGTGAGTGTGCTTCATGCACAAAGGTAATAGTAGTAGTTCTTGGGGGTGTCTTTGATCTTTTCATAATATCATGAAAAACAATACAGCTATTTCTGATGTATTTCAAGGAACATCCTTTAAAAAAGTGAGTACACTAAAGACACAACCAGTATGTAATTTCAAAAGCAGCGTTTCTATCAGCTCAAACACAGTGTTTGTGTGCAGTTTGTCACACAGTGTGTTGCTAGCTAAAGGTCCAGCTGCTGTATTTCACAGGGACAGAAAAAAACAGATGACTTCAGTCAGAGAAAGAATAAGAGGAAGAGAAGAGTTTAGGTTTAAAGATACGAGCCACTCAGTGACACTTGATAAACTGCAAATTTAAAGCTTACATAATTTTAGATTAACTCACTCAATTCCAACTTTAAACCAACTGTAAACAGTATAAAGACAATACACAGTGTAGTGTCAGTGTAGGAAATGGAAATCAGCCATGATAGCTATGAAACATCTGTTGACATCTGGTTGAATTAATTTATGTAAATCCACAAAGAGCAGCAGGTCAGCTGATCACAGCCTGTGCACTAAGAAAACCGACTGGAGCTCACATTAGGAATTATTTGGGGCTGTGGTTCTTTCATTCATATTTACAGACCTAGGGTTTCCCCACCTGCCGAATCCCACTGTGACCCCTTGCTTAGATGTGGAGGCAAAGTCACGCTCTACGATGTAGGCAACAGAACATTTTTCTTAATTATTTCACCACGTGTGTCCTAAATAACGGATTCAAATTGAGTGCATTCATTAGAATTAAAAATTAGATTCAGATATTTGTATTATCATGTACTAATGTTGTTTTATTATTACATTAATATAGCACAAGGTTCAGTTGCCTTTCTACAAAAAGGTTAATAGAATTATCCTTCAAGGAGCTACTTTTTACTCTCTTACTTTCAGAGCTGCTACTTTTTCACTTTTACCTGAGTAAAAAACTTGCTTGAGTACTCCAACTTTTACTGGAGTAGTTTTTAACACAGGTACTGTACCGTACTGCTACTTAAGTAAAGAAAGTCTGTACTTTTGCCACCTCTAGAAGGCAGACGTGTTACATACTAAACCTCATGTTTACCATATCTTCTGAAACAAATGCTTCAGTAAGCTTAGCACTGTCTGCACATGGACATTTGGCCCTCCACACAAATGAAACGTATGTCGTCGGGATTTCTGACAAAAGTCCGTCATGAATCCTCTTTCTGCTTCTCCAGTCCTCGGTTTTCCTGTTACACATGCTCAGTTTCCTTCTATTCAGCTCACCCGACTGAGGTCAAAGAAATACTGTCTGTGGATGATGACATCACGCTGGAGCATATTAGACAGAGACATCTGTCAGGATACAAGGTTTTGGATTCAGGGTAGGAGCACCCCACACACCCCTCAAGGGTTCAGCCCTCAGGTAATGGAAAGAGCATTATTTCCTTGTCCTCTGTCACAGAATGAGAATCTCATCCTTTCTAGCACACACACACACACAGACACACACACACATTTGCTCTTTTTCTGTTTCAGTCTATCTTTTTCTCACGTCCACTTTATGCCCGCAGGGAGAAAGCGTTCCTATATGATGCCAATAACAACACCAGGGTGAGCCTCTCATGTTTCCGTATCTACCTCCATCCCATAAAGCTTTGCACAGCACCGACTCTGTCACCCCGCAGCGCCTGCTGCCTGTACTCGTAAAGAAACTTGGCAACAATCCCTCATCACCGCAACAGTCACAAAGCTGCACATGCAGCAATCACTTGAAGGCCCTTGTCTTGTACCTGTAGTACTGCACTATTGCGAGAGATGCACAGCAGATCAAAATTCACATACCAGTTCTGGAACATAACTATTATGATATAATATTATAAGAACTGGCAAGAAACAAATTAATATAAGTAATTGTGACAGTTCATACTTGTTAAGATAACACATTGCCTAAATTTTCCCACTTACACTTGCAGTGAAGGAAAAAGCTCTCCCACAGCGTGACTTGTTATGCAGAGGCACAAATTTTCTTCTTTTTTCCTCAGAAGAGTAAGACTTCATGCATCCCATCCCTTATCAAATATCCCAGTGAAGTACACAGGAAGACAAGTGATAAAAAATGATGAGCTTACATACTGTCACTCAGGCTGGCTGCATGCATAAAACCTGACTTCTGGGAGAGATGGGAATACAGCACTAAGACGGGAAAAATACATACATGCACACACAGACACCGAGATAATATTCATTGTCTGGTGTTACAGTCATTGCCATTTAAATTTACACTGATCTTCTTTTGTGCCTTCTTTCAAGTCCATTAACGCTGATCTTTGAGCTCACCATACAGATGGGCAACAAAGACCATCAAAAAGTGAATTTACTAAAAATTTTCCTCTATTACATGGTCATGATTTAAACATTTCAGTACCAGAAATGAAGTGAATATTCATGCATGCTTAGTCTGTTGGGAGGGCAGGGAACTCATCAAAATGTGTCAGTAATTAATCTAATAAGCTAAAACATGATTTCACTGGACAGTACATTAAGTCTTTCCTCATCTTCTTTTTTCCAGACTGAATGAAGCAGCAGCAAGGGGCCTGGTAATAATTATTCAGAGGGATATTATTCATCTTTTTAAATCTTTAAAGCCTTAGATGAATATAGATGAGGAGACCCCTGTGAAACTGCAGTCAAATGCTGCCAGTCCTGACAGGGATGCAACGCACTGCAAAAAAATAAATAAATAATAAATAAAAATCTTCATCTTGACAGATAATTTACTGGTACTTAGTGTACTTTCTAGACTGACCGGTTCCGTTTCCTCAAGAAAAGTGGCTTTACAATCCTAAAGAATAAAAAGTCACGAAGTATCGGGTGTTATTTATTTTCATCCTCCAAATAATGTTATTCTTGTGTTATTTTCCTCAGTGAGGTACCCCTGTAATAATGCTGGTATAATGTACTAATCAGACTTAAAGCAAGACAAATTCTAGCTGTGTTTCCACCTCAGGAACTTCCCCCATATTCATCTCATCAACTCCAGTAAAAAAGATTTTTTTTTGTTTTATGAAACACCGCATAGTACTGTTTTATTTTTCCGTCGTGTGAGTGCTGTGCTTTGTGCCAGATGCTGTAACAGACTGCATGTGTCATAGGTCCCACTTCATACTTTTAATGATGCAAAGATTATTAGCGCTAAGAGGTATTTAAATAGAAAGTTTTGCCCCTGGCTTCCAGTAAAATTAGACAAATATCTGCAGTCAGGTCCTGAAGGCATTCAGTATGCAGTTCTTTAATAATTCACTTGTTTTCCATTTTTTGCTACTTTTATATTTTTCTGCTGGCTTTCTTGGTTTTACTGTAAATTACAGTGCAACTGAGTGGACTTAAATAACCCCCTTGTAGAGAATAGCTGGGGATAAAGTATGTTTTGTAGCCGTCAACACAGCCCATAAAATGATATCCTGTCATGGCTAGACTAATGCAAAATGCTTGTACAGACTCAGAAATGCAAAAAGTGTCCAGACCTACAACTAATCAGAGCAACAAGGTAAAGACAAACAGAGTGCAGCATGCAGAGATGTCAGTCTGATAACAGCCCAGGCTTGCTCCTGTGTTTGAACAGGAGCAAGTCAAGGCAAAGCAATTTACAAGTATTTGAGTTTTGGTTGTTTATTTAATTATTATAATTTCATCCTGTTTCTTGTCCTCTTGTGTCTGTGTGCTCTGTGTCGCATTCCTGATTTATTTTGGTTAGGTGGCGCTCCTTGTGAGGCTTTTTGGTTGTTGTTTTTCTTCCTATCTGTGTCTTCTTACCTTTGTGATCCCATGACTGTTTTCACCTGTGCTCATTAGTTCCACCTAGTTCCCTGTATGTGTAATTATAGTCATGTTTCCCCCTTTGCCTTTTTCTCAGTCTGTGTGTTTGGTTTCCTCCTGCTTGTTGTGTTCTTCCAGCGTTCTCTTATTTCTTTTGGGGCTCTGTACTATAAAATAACTTCAACACACCCAGAATATCTTTGCGTTTTCTGGCTTTTCTTACACTATCATCGGCAAACGGGTTGAAAGGTTAGACAGAGATGGTTATCGATGCAGATGTGAGCACGTTCACAGGAAGGGAGTGGCATTGGCAACATATGAACAGAACACTGTACAGCAGCATAGTGTTAAAAGTGCTGCACAAATTTGTGTGTGTTGTATATGTTTTGGTCAGTAAGACTGGAAAAGATTTATTTATTAATGATCCAGAAAATGTGTAAATGTTTTTAAACTTAATTCTAATCTGATGCCAAGTCACTTTTACACCGCTGGAACTGCAGTTAACGGAATGCTGATTAGAAAATTGATAAGTTACATTAGTACACTCTTTACTCCCAAGAATACCTGATCAATAAAAATAATTATGCTATGGGACGGTAACTTTTTATATTGAAATGTGTCCAATTTAAAGTTTCAAATGTGCAGCCATCGCACTCCAAATAAACAGCAGCACAGAGATAAAATAATTAACTCAAGTTCAAATGTTTATATTGCCACTCTGTGTACTAAATCACCAACTAACCATTTTCCGCAGCATTAATCTCTTGCCTTATTTGCACAGTGTTGCATTTTACTGTTGCGTTTTTATGTTCTCCATCCATTTTCATCGCCATTTTATCATCATCTACATCTGATAGCATCTCTGATTGGAGTAAGTGGCATATATAGGGGTCATAGGGGTGTGGAATACCCTTTATATATGAGCACGCTCAGATCCTGAAGCAGCAAGCCCAGCTTAGCAGAGAAAGTTAGTTGGTTATCACTAACAAGGGTTTTAAGCTTTGTCTGACTAGCTAATAATCTAAAAATTAATATCTCCTGATGGGCCGGGCATCTGTATTTTACATTTTCATTAAAAACACTGTTTCTACTGTTTCAGCATTTTCATTAGCTCACAAACAAATGATGTGATAACTGAGACTATCAAGCGGTTGGAAAGTAGCACTGTGTTGATTTAAAGTTAACAATAATAACAATGAAAACAGTGAATCATTTTCTTTACTTCCTGTCTGCACATACTGAATATAACTGTAAACACTCCTTACGTTTCTTCCGAAATAAAACTGTCCTCTCCCTTTGGAATGAAAATAGAGAAACTGATCTCAAAATGAAGACCTGCCTTTACAAACTGACAAAGTGTAAGTGGAAAGCAAATCTGATTAAACACCAGCTTTAATCTTTTTATACGATTGATGTTATTTCTACATTATCACTATTATTTTGTATTCATAAAGAAATCCTACAGGTGAAAGGGATTTTAAATGTTTTACAGTGTTGTTTATTTCTCTCACCTTTCTCTTTTCCTCCCTCCCTGCCTCCCTCTTATTTATATTTACCAAGGGACTCTGAAGCTCCATTACTACAGGTCAAGGCTCTATGCTGGGAAATAAAGATTAACTCTTGGCAATTAGAGAAGTGAAATTCCCTGGCAATGTTTATTATCCTGCCCTCAGTCTTGTTCTGGGGTTCAGCTGCTTCAATATGCATGTACATTCAATATTTAACATAGGAACATCAAAGTGGGCCATAGCCTCAGTACTGGGAAAAAAGGGAGAAAATGAGGCAACTTTATCGAGCTGTAGGAGTCAGTGTTCCACGTGGGAGCGCCAAAAAAGGCCAATTTCCTGTATGTTTACTGTAACTGCTTCAGTTTGTCTCAGAGCATCATATTAGGCAAAAAATAAAAAATGCATGCTAAGAATAATTATCGATAACTCAATCTGCTAAACAGTATTTTAAAGACATGTCAGTGAAAATGGAAAAAAAAAAAAACATAGTACAGTCTTAAAATTATACACCTGATTAAGTTTGTTTTACTAGTTAAGGTTCAATGATACAACTCTGATTCTGACAAATACTACTCATTTGTTTCTTCTGGATTTCCCTCAAGAGATTGCTGCCTGGTTTATGTTTACAGTTTTACATGCACTGAAAAATTTGTATGACCTACAGTAAATTGTGTGTCACTGTCTCTTTAAGCACTTTGTTAATAGCTGTCTTTTGCAAACAAAAAAAAATCTTTCTCTTAAATTGAATCTAGAAAATATGTCAATAATAGAGTTTGTATAAAATATTATTTTTGCATCAACAAGCTGATTCCCAAACACCTATTAGCCAAAAAAATACAAAGATGTAAGGAATCTGAACAACTGGAGGACAAAAGAAAATAGAAACAGTATCTAAAAGTCATGTTTTTAAGAAATAGGGAAAATAATCCAGCAAAGACCTGACACAGGACCTGAGAGATGCATGTGGCCCTTCATCCATCTACTGTTCACTGAAGCCTCATCAGAAATTGTCTCAGTAGAAGGCTTGCTGTCAAGAAGCCATTCTTACGGAAAGAAACAGCCAAATTGCACAAGAACTAACAGAATATTAGTGGCAACACATCTTATGGAGGGATTAATCCAAATTAATTTTTTTTTGTTCAAATCATCATCAATATTTAAAGAGAAGGTCAGGAGAGAGGTACAGTGAGTCTCTATAGGCATCTACAAAACAAAACCCTGTCAGCTACATTTCAGACAGTGGTTACTTACACGAAAAATGATCAGATGTTGGTATGCCATGGAATACCATCTGGAAAGCATCTGATTGCTAATGGCTTCATTTTCGCGGTGACAGTGATCAAAAACCCACTGTCAAAGCAGCAAAAACATACCTGGATAGAAAAAGCAACAATAGAACACCAGCAGTCATAGATTGGCCTCCCCAGATCCTGAATGTCAACATTACTAAAGTAGTGTGGAATCACCTTGATAGGAAACAGAAGAAAAGGCTGCCGACATCCAAAGAAGAGCTTTGAATGTCCTTCATGAAACCTAGAGAACTATTCCTGAAGACTACTTAAAGAAGAAGAAAACTTGCCTTAGAGAGTTCAGGCTGTGTTCAAGAATAAAGGTCGACTTTGTTGAAGCTAAAAAATTAGAATTGTACAAACTTTGCTTTTGCTTTGTATACTGTATTTCCATTTAATTACACGATTCAGTACACTGCACCTATTTCCCTTTTTCCTAGCAAAATATTTTTTTAAAAATGAGGTGTGACCTTTGTAGTATACTGCACTTAGCATTTAAGATTTCTCAAAATGTAGTTATTTGACTGAAAAAGTTGACTTAGCGTTGCCTGGCAATTTTTTATTTTTGAACTATTTTTAGTAATGGAAACAAGCTTCCATAAGAAATTCTTGCAACTCTTGTGTGGCGTTGTGTGGCGTTGTATGCATGTCCTGCTGCTCTCTCTGTGACTCAGGTACCTGCTTGTTTTTCTGTGGGGCCAGTGTGCAGCTGACTCCACTCAGCAATCAGTGCTGGGTATAAAAGCTGGTAGAGGCGCTGTGCAGCCCATGTTCTCCTGCAAGTGAAGGGATGTTTTTGTAACCCTGTATTTTAGAGTTTGTTGTGGCTTATGTTTTATTGTTGTCATTTTCCATAGACACAGTGGTACAGCTTTTTCTTTATCTTAACCCTTTTTAATAAAATGAATTATTTGGCAATTTGCCTTCCTGGCTTTATTTTTACTTTTATTTTTACTCTCCTCATCTCAAAGGTGCTTTCATGGAGTATACCAATGTATTCAGCCCAAGGACATTTTTTGGATACAGCCAAAGATTTAAATAATCATGTCTTTAGGTCTGTAAAGTTTTGGGCAAGAAAGATAATTATAGTTTTTGGTTCCCTAAAACAGGATCGAGAATTACTGATGTAAAGTTATCATTATCAAAGAAAACAAAGCCACAACACTTTGATTAAATAACTTCGTGTATCAAACACTCATATTATCGCCACTTGACGCTTAGTAGTTGCTATGGAAAAACAGATGGGTTTATTATTTAAAGGACTTTGAGGATTTTCTATTTCATATCACTTCCCACTTTAAAATGCAGTGGAACTGTAATTTGTGACTATTTAATGTTTTATTTGTGGATCACTCAGAGTATGACGGCAGTGTTAGTGTTACGATCTTTTGTATGTTTCCATCCCCAGTCTTTCATTCAGTGGTCGTATGCAATTAATTTGACTTCTCTGGAAACAATTAAAGCTGATCTTTAGTTTGTTGGATGTGCGATGCCTTGACAAGGACACAGTTTTCAAGCGTACAAAAGCAATTTTTGTACTTCTGCCTTCATCTTTTTTCTTTTCCTTTTTTTTAAACTTGTGTGTGTGTGTGTGTGTGTGTGTGTGTGTGTGTGTGTGTGTGTGTGTGTGTGTGTGTAAAGCGCTAATCGATTTCTGTTACTTTGGCTAATTATGCTCCTTTTTATCTGTAGAAACAATTGGGATCTACTTCTGTTTTCCTGTGCCCTAAAAAATATTCCAACCCTTCGTATGAATGTAATGTCTAAATGTGTTTGTGGTCTTTTTCATATAATTTTACTTTGACACATAAAAACTGTAACTAATTAAATTAACGATGATTCAGTCCAGTTTAAGTGTGTCAGTAAGCCAGAATGCCATAACTAACATTATTAACAGCATTTGTGTTTCTCAAGTCAAAATATCCTCGGTGTCAAAGCGTCTAAAAGCAGGTTATTTTTATTTATATAATTTTTATGCAAAGCTTTTTTGATCTACGTTGCTATTAAAAAATCCTATAAATATCCAGAACTTACGGTGACATTCATTTAAAACCTTCATACCACAGCTGCATGTTGTGGAGCATTTTAATGTGGCGCTTCAAAAATGATAGACTTGGTCCTGGCCAACTCCAAGCCTGTGTAAAATCTTTACACTCCACTCGCTTTTTTTCTGCCTGGATCTGTGAATGCCGTTATCTCGATAATCTCAGCTCCTGTTTTGGTTTCACAATGGTGGATTTAGTTCCGTCAGGACACCAGAAGTCACTACCTTCTGTCATAGATATAAAAGGTACTTTTTTAATTAGCCCTTTTAACACATTACAAAACCCCAAAGCAGTTTTATCTAAAATTGATACACTTTTTTTATATACCTTCTTTTGAATGCTCTTGTAAGCCACTTTAGATAAAAGCAGCTTCCAAATTAATGCATCCTGATTTTGATTTAGTATGTGAGTGTGTGTATGTATGTATATATAGATAGATAGATAGATAGATAGATAGATAGATAGATAGATAGATATAATTTAATAAGTATCCCTAAACCAATTAGCATTTTGCCATGTTAGGAGGCACAAACTGTCAGGAACCACCATTTTCATTTTCTAAAGTGTGTGCGAGTGCATACATGCGTGCTTGCGTCTGTCGGTGTGTATATGAGGTGAGGTGGTAGAGCCGACCTCTGCCACTCAGCTCCAGGAGCACAACCTGAAATCAATTTTCTCGATTACTGCTCTGCAGATTTTCTGCTCCAGGTTATTCCAGCCATATGATGAAAGGCCTATTGGATAGGGGAAACCAAACAACCTGTTATCAGCTGCAAGTATCAGAAGTCACTTTAGTGTTAGAGCTGCATTAATGCCTCTGGTATGAGTATTTTTTTTTAAAGAGTGATAACAGATAGGGATGACCGCTCAGGCCACTTTGACATCTATCAGGGTGTTATGTCATTTTGATGTATAAATGCTATTCTCTCTAGTAACTCACAAACCTGCCAGACATATGAAATTTATACCAGTGTCATACTGTATACTGTTCTAATGTACTATTCTTCTTCTATTTAATGTACAGATTTAAATCTTGGGTACCAGTTGTGAAGTAGTCCCAACCTCTAATTTATTGATTCATGTTTCTAGATGTGAGTTTCTGAGAATTTTTTTTTTAAGTTCTTAAGCACTGTTTTTTTTGGGGGGGGGGGCGTTCATCCTTCTCGTCTCATGTGTCCAGATTTCTGTGCGTGTACATCATATGAATACTTTTGGCTTTCGAAAGTCAATATTTGCTGGTTGGAGGGATTTCGTGGTTCGCTCGAGACCAAAGTTCAAGTAACATTCATCACATATGGTATACTGGTAATAATAATGTTATACACACCACTTGTACCATAGTTGCAATATCAGAACTGTTTGGTTCAGTTTAGGCAGTAAAAATAACTCACTTAAGAATATTCGTTAAAATATGATTTAGATGATTTAGAAAAAAAATCATGGTGTTGGTTAAAATTCGACAGCTCCTCCATCTTTTAAAATGCTACTCTCTTGGTTGCCATGGTGATGCTCTGCTTAGTGTTGAGTGGGAAACTTGGCAGGTTTGGGGGAACCTACTTTCCACAGCAGCAATGCCATCGGCAGGTAAAAGACTTAACCTACCTAGAAATAAGGCACGTGTAAATTTCTGTTGTGATCTCCAGAGTGTTTGTTTTCTTTGTGTACAGCTTGTGATCAGCTAATCTGTGCTGCTGCTTTGAGGTTTACATTCTGCAATGATTATGTCTGCTTTCCAGCCCACTTTAAGCCCCGGTGGTAGTATGAGTACTTTTTTTTTACTAACTACTTTACTTATAACAGCTTTTTCCCTGGAATGCAGTTGTGGATAATAGGCTGCTAACTGATCCACTCATTACAGCCAGTTCTCCCTTCCAACCTTTGGTCAGTAAGTGATGAGTGGTTCACATTTAAATCCACTGGGTAGCCCTTTAGAGTCATTTATTAACATGCAGGGCAGTTCAATTGACTTCAGTAGAATTCATGCAAAGACTGGAATAGAGGGACAGCGGGCAAATGTGATGTGCTGGTGTTTGAAAGATAAAAGGGGAAAAGGCCACACAGGAGAGGTGATACCATTCTTTGATATTAAGAGCCATTCATCTGATTCACTGTTCATTTATTTTTATTTTACCATCAACCAGTCATCAATATGTTACAAGACGACAGTGCTCGTTAACAACACACTGGGAAAAAAATAGCACATTTTGTAAACATTTTCTATGTCAGTAATCATTGTGTGTGCTTACTTTGAAAGTGTAGCTGACAACTTTTGGGGTTTTCTGTCTCTTTTGCCTCGCTTTCTGTTTTCCTTTTTGTTGCGTTTGAGTTTCAATTGAATTTCAAAGTATTGTTCTGGTAATTTATGCAGTACATCAGAACACTTAGAGAAAACTTATAGAAAAATGCATTTACATTGCAAACATGTTTTGCTTGCAGTGCTGTGATTACATTATTTTACAAGCTCGTATTCTGCTTTGTTGTTGTCCACCTGTGTATAACCCTTCCCTGCCAGTCTAATCCTTTTAGCTCTGTGAACTTCTTACCCACTGAAACAGATCATTTCTTCCCTCCAACATGCAGGCAACATGCAGCGGCACACTATCTACCCGTAGCCGTGTAAGCTCACATTGTTGTCCATGGCAGGTGCCCCATGCTGTTTGCCCCAATAAGATGGAATTACCCAGACAGCCATGGAGCCCTCCCAATGGGGGAAGAGGAAAGTCCTAATGCTGTTTACATCAATGTGACGCTGCCGCCGCTGCCGCAGCCTCACCATGCCACAGATTAACTTAATCTCATGTCACAACTGCAGTGAAAATGTCACTTCCTGAAAGCTTATTCTGACAGATGATTTTTTTTTTAAATAAAAAAAGAAGGAAGGGAGGAAAAAAGCATCTAGGATTCTTTTAAGAATGCTGCATCCAAAAGTAAAGTGAATTTCCTGTGCAAAAAAGATCTGCTCAGAGGGTGGGCAAGCTGGATAAGTCTGAATGGGGGTGTTTTTTTTGCACACTTGTCTCTACATTTTTATTATTCAGGAAGATACAGACTTCTATTTCTTCTATTTGCATTTTGATTCTAACATCCATAGTCCCAAATCTGACTCTGGGCCACCGCCTTTGCTAATGTCAGAAATAAATATTTGATTTGAGAAGTTACATTCTGGAAAATAGTCAAGTTATCTGAAATTGGTGTAACATAGGCTTGTTAATAAAGCTCCTGCTTGCTTAAAGCAGAAGTTTTAGGAGGTTGCTAGTCTGGAGCAAACATAATGCCACTATCTTTGCACTAGTGGCCATCCTAGGAAACTTACACCAAGGTCAGACAATGCAATGCGCTGAGAAACTGCAAAAAAACACAAGAACTACATTTCAGACTCTACAGGCCTCAGTTAGCATGTTGAATGTTAAAGTTCATGACAGTACAATTACAAAGAGACTGAAAAAGTATGGCTTCTTTGGAAGGGCAAATGGAAGTAAGTCTGTTCTCTCTAAAAAGAAGAGACACCGTAGGTGTGCAAAGCTGTATCTGGACAAACAATAAGATTTCAGTGGATAGACGAGACCAAAGTGGAGATGTTTTGGCCATAATGCAGAGTGACACATTTGGCAAGAACTAAAGACAAGATATCAGCACGAACACCTCACAGCAACTATCAAACATGGTTGATGGTTTGAGTTTGTTTTGCAGCCACAGGACCTGGGCACATTGCAGTCATTAAATTGTGCACAAACTTCTCTGTATACCAAAGTATTCGACAGTCAAATGTGCGGCTAGCCGCCCAACAACAAAAGCATGGTTGGGTCATGCAACAGGACAATGACCCTAAACACAGCAGCAGATCACCAACAGCGAGAGAGCTGAAATGGCTGAAAACAAATCGAGGTGTTGCAAGTCTAGACCTTAACCTGATTAAAATGCTGTGGTTGGACCATTTCGGTAGCACTTCAAAATTAATTAATGCATTTTTGCTATCGCCATCTTGTTTTTATAGAACCACAGAAGCTATTACAGAACAAGCGTGTTGCAAAAAAACCATCACTAAATTCCAGATTTTTCAGATTCAAACTTCTTGTGTAATATATGTACACACTGCACACGTTGCATTTTTGTGCAAAATTCGTCTTCAAAAACCATACTCTGAAGAAAATGAAGCTGACGTCAAGGCATGATGAGATGGTCCCGGTGTTTCTAAACAAGAAAGGAAGAAACAGAGATTCCCGGTTCATCCAATTCTCATGAGAAGGCAGCAGCAGGGAGAATTTCATGGTTTGATCCAGGAGTTGAAACCGTTGTGAAAGCGTATCACGTCCGCTTTTGTACATATTTCAGGATGTCAGTGGGGCAGTTTGAGCTCTTGTTGGCAGAGTTGGGACTACATCTGAGGAGGCAGAGAAATGTAATTTCAGAGAGGCGTAGCAGGGTCTAGCTGTGTGTGTGAGCCAAAATTGTATTATTCTCCTATTTGTATATTCGCTACTGGTGCATGTTTTAAGATACGAACAAACACTGCCAAATGCAGTAGTCTGATTGGTCAGATCATTTTATTTGGACAAAAAATATCAGAAGACATGGTACTCTAACCCTGTGATATCAATTTAACTCTAAATTGGACATGTTCATGTCGTTATGTATCAAGTGTCTAGTCAGGTCATTTTCTTCTGTACAAAGAAGAAAATTGTTTTTGCAAACCAAGGAATTGCCCCCTGCTCGATATTAGAAAGAATGCAGGTTTAATGTAGCCAGAGTATCCAAAGCTCATCTTTGAAGGGGAGTATATGGAGGAATTG